>NC_071091.1:11908933-12508933 GCF_027358695.1 Spea bombifrons | reverse complement strand
GAAAGCAGTGCTGGCGGGTGGCCCGGGTTTTTGAACATCAACATTATCATTTATTTAGAAGCTAAAAGAACATTTAAAGGGAGGCAGAGATTTGTAATTTAATATCCATGGCTTCACTGCATTAGGATGAATTTCTGCGAGCTTCAGTGTGAACAGGCCTGCCCTGTACCAATCCAAAGTGTACCTTGAGGTTGTTTGGTTTCATTGTGTGTTAAATTTGCCTCAACTTTTCTTGGTTCTGGACTGCCATTGTGGGCTAATGGAAAATTGTTCTCTGTGTTGGAACAAGCGATCTAAAATTCAGGAATCCCAGCAGATATTACATGCACCTGTTGTAACCTTCCACCCATACATTGCACTAGTGAATTGTCTAGCATATGTATAAGTAAAAAGTTATGTTTAGTCTTAAATTAGTGGCGACACTTAATAATGCTCTGTGTTATGCCATAAAATGCTGGAGTAAAACAAAAGACGGGCATTCATGCACAGCACCCAGAAACTGAAATGCACCAGCAATCGGAAGTACTTGGGTAACTCAGAGCCGTCTTAACAGCACTGCAGACTCTGGGCAAAGCAATGCACTGGGGCCCCCTATTCCGAGCCCCCCACAAAAAATACATGATGTACACTTATTTACACATTTACTGCCATTACAAACACCTGCCCACACACACAGTGCTTATATACACATATACTGCTTATACATACACACACACATACAGTTCGGGTAACACTGACACAAGTTTTGTTATTTTGGCTATTTACCAAAATAAATTCAAGTTACAGGTAAGCATGGATATGGGCTTAAAGTACAGTCTCTCAGATTTCATTTGAGGAAATTCAAATACAAATTGGTGGAAGGGTTTAGGAATTACAGATCTTTAATATGTACCCCTCTCTTATACAAGGAACCAAAAGTCATTGGACAAGGGACACCAAAGCTGTTTCATGGACAGGTGTGGGGTATTCCTTTGTTATTTCCTCATCGATTGAACAGGTAAAAGGTCCGGAGTTGATTGCTGTGAACTTACAACACGTGGTCAAAAGAGCTCTCGATGCAAGTGAAATAATAATGCTATTAACCATTGAAGAAAATTGGGTTTTATCTCATGTTGTCCTATAAGCTGATTATTTGTGGCATTCATACTAAAGTCTTAATATCCAAAAGTTTATTTACTGAAATGTCCCTCTAAGACATTGTATTAAACACTATCAAACACTATCTAATCCTTTTTAAACTGAAAGATTATGGTCGCAGTCAGCTGCTTCTTACCCCATACCCGGATTTTCCTTCACACGCAGGAGGTGGGGATGTCCATGTGGCCAATGGCTAAATGTAAACAGTGTGAACATTTATTGAATAGGTTTTTTTAATATGGAAATATGGAAAAATCGCAACTTTCTCCTTTCCATCACACATCCATCATAGGGCAAGAAATGAGGCAGCAGAATGTATGGGTTTTCCATGCAGGATTGGAACACTTATATGCAGTATTTAAATTCACCGTAGAATCATTGGTCACTGGTCATTTTATATGATAGATACAGAAGTGCCCCATCAATAAATGAAAAGAAATCCACCAGTATTTACATCCATTAAGCAGTAAAGCAGAACCACAGAGCCCTCATTCTGGCCTCACGTGGTCAGTGCATTGTGACATCACAAGTGTCTGTGACATCACAAGTGTCGGTGACATCACATCCACTGTAAAGCTGGAGAACATTCATCTGTTTACTCAGTGTAGTTGGGCGCTCGGCACTGTAAGGAGCTATTCGTAGCGGACTTGAAGTGTTGTTACCAACGACATCAGAGATTGTGGAGATTAAAATGGAGAAAGTACCAAGAACTACGGAGGAGTGTTGTCTTCTCCCTGGATTAAGGTGGATTGTAAAGAGATGCTGCCCCAGAAAACTGCGTACGTTTTTCAAAAGAGCGAATACAGCTTTTACTAACACCGCAAAAAAGACTAAAGATCAGAAGAAGGAGCACTTGGCCAGTAGAGTCCCAGTACCCAAAAGCAAAAAGGACAGTAGGAGTACTGAGGGCGAAAGAGGGAAAGAGAGCAAGGGGGCCAAATGTAGTGCTAATGAAAGGGACGAGAGCAGCCTCTCCAAACATGAGAAAGTGCGGTGTGAATCCAAGGAAAACAGCAGCCAGAATCTGAGGCAGCAGGAGAACGCAAAATCAGAGGAACATCCGGAGGAAAGCAGTAGGGGAGAGGTTCCAATGGAAACACACAAGAGTATAGAGGAAAGTAGTGTTACCGCAAGAAGGAGCCCTCTCCCCACGTTAGTCTGCGGCTTTAACTTCCATTCAGTGCTAGGACAAGGAGGGTTTGGAAAAGTCATGTTGGCTTCTGTACTTAGAAAAGAGCCCATGGTAGCGGTCAAAATCATCCGCAAGAAAGCCGTAAATCCCCGGTCTTTACTGAAAGAGAGGAGGATCCTGGAGATAGCTCGGGACAGCCCGTTTCTGTGTCACGGATATGCGAGCTTCCAAACACCGACCTGCGCATTATTTGTGATGGAATATTTGGCTGGTGGGAGCCTCCGGTCATATATGAATAGGGTGGGCTGCCTCACTGAGACCGCAGCTGCATTTTATTCTGCTGAAATCATCTGTGGCATCCAGTTCCTCCACGCTCAGGGCATTATACATCGAGACCTGAAGCCGGACAACATCATGCTTGACGGACAGGGCCACGCTAAGATCTGCGATTTTGGTCTTGTCGCAGAAGGCATTTTTGGAACATCACAGACAACGGGACATTGTGGAACATTTATGTACATGGCCCCGGAAATACATCTGAAGAAAGCATACGGTGTTGCCGTGGACTGGTGGTCCTTTGGGATGATTCTATTCCGCATGCTTCACGGAGCTTTACCATTCCCTCATGGTAACTGCTGGGATGCAATGTGCAGGGAGGCAATGTTCTTTGCCATTGTATATGGAAACCCTCAGTATAGCAAAGACCTCTCTGAAGAAGCCAGGGACATGTTGAAACATCTTTTGATGAAAGATCCTCAGTATCGCCTCGGGATCGCAGGATGTATTAGGCGGCATCCATTCTTTCAGAACATTAAGTGGGAGGATATAGAGAGCCGCCGTTCAACTCCCCCATACCAGCCAACATCAACATCAAATCTCCACTTGCAGATACTGCAGGAGATTCCATCAGTTTTGGAGGCCACATCCTCTTCATTGTGCAGCCATCTTTCTGGCTTTTCCTTTGTGACTCCAGATTGGATGGCCTGAAGAATGGACTGAGCACCGGCCAAGTGTATGAAGATCTGCTGTTTCCGAACATCATAACATCATAATAAATTTGAGAAACAGCTACATTTTTTGTTAATGGTTCCTTCGTGTTGTATTGCTACAGGTGCCGTTGTTTACAGATAGCTCTACATGGCTATGACCTTACAACAGAGCTTCTGCTTTTATGACACCATACGCAGATGGTATATTGAAATTTATGGAGGCAGCAATGTCCCAAATGAAACTCAGTTTTAAGTAGTCTACCTTATGTAGCCCCAATGTAACTTAATTCATGTAATATCATAACCTATAGATTTTCATGTCTTAAGGTTCCTATTTTTTCATAATAAGCAAATAATGGATTTTGAAATTACATCCAATACTAAAGGTTGTCCAGTCTTAGATTCCTCAGCATGTCTTTAATAACTTTTAAGTACTAATCCATCACATCCTACCTCATTAGCATCTCCAGGGCTGAGACCAGTATCATTGGACCTTGAATGACGTATTTTGGGGGCGACAGCACTCCTATATGTACACATTTGACTAGATTTTAACGTGTCAGTTCCATTACCCTGACAGCTGTGCAAGCCGATAACAATGTACTTAATCAACCTTATTATAACCTCTTGCCCTTGCACATTAGACCAATAACTCGCAATCGCCAAACAGAACTAACACAACGCATCGTTAGCAGTTAGCCTTAATATCTACCCATATGTAGTCTGTAATAAGGGCATATTAAGGGAAAGGGTTTTAGCGAGAATTTTGATACAGTAACCCAGTGATCTATGTACACGGGGGGGCACTTACAAGAAGGATTATGTTTTTCATTTACATTTAATTGGGGTTGAAAGAGGGACTGTTTACTACCATTTAAAAGTTTGGGTTCATTTAACTGTTTTCAGGGAAAACAAGGAATTTTTTAGCTGTAACATAATTGTAGAATACTTTTCTAATGATCAGTTAGCCCCATAAACTTAAGTTTGGATTAGCAAACACAACATATCATTGAAACACTAGAGTAATGGGAGTGATAAAAGGTATTTGTACGCCTATGAAGATATTCCATTAAAAAAATCGCCCGTTTCCAGCTACAATACTCTTTTAGAACATTAACCCTGTCTGTGCTTTATTTCTGAAATATGTCATACATTTCAAACTATTACATTTCTAGGTGACCCAAACTTTTAACCAGAAGTATATATATTTTTATATAGCCTTTCTTACTTTGACTTGGAAATTAGGGTCAGGATCAGTAACGATCTCTGTTGCTTCTTGGTGCTGATAGGGCTCCAGAGCCTCCGCAATGAGTGAGGGAGATTGGGACATATTTGATTCTGCGATTTATTTAGATACAGGGATCCCCTCACTGAGAAGTGGAGCTGCAATAACACTAATAAGTACAAAATAACTGATAAACCAATCTAAGCTATATTACTGTAATAAAGGGGAACAGACGCATACAGTAACAGTGTTCACAGGGAAAAAAAGATTTGTCCTGAGTGGCAGTTCACAGTAACTGTCTAACCCAGGGCAGAAATATATATACTGAAACCCCCATAGCCCACCCAAAGCTGGGTGACTGCCCACCTAGGAGCTCCAGTAAATGGTGTTGGGGCACGGTGGGGCCCTGGCACACATTCAGCAATAGCCTTTGTGTAACGAGGATGTTACTTCCCTGGTCTGATGTCCTCAGGTGGAGTCTGGATGGTGTCCTTGCTGACGGCAGGTTCTCTGCGGAGATGAATTTGCTGGAAGACCTTAAGCTGCGGCTCTGGTCTGTATCAGAAAACCTCCTGGAAAAACAGATCAGGATTGTTCCTTTAGTCACTTGGTCTTGCTGGATGGGGAATAGGCCTTAACCGATCCTAATTGAGAGAGAACTAAAATGGCGTCTCTTCTTCCCTGTCAGGTTCTGCCACACCCCCTTCTAGGCAGTTCCCAGAGGCTAGCACCACACCCACAAAAAGGTGAAGTATGGTGTCCTCAAAAGGCCAAATATTGTGAAAAGCGTTCACATATTATTAAAGAAAATATATATCATCAATGCAGGTGCAGATTTAATAAACACGCGCTCAGTGCCTCTCCTATCACCATTAGCATGATCTGGGCTCATGAGAGGAGAAACGGTCCAGTTAACTTCTGAAGAAGCTGTGCAGTACAAAACAAAGATGATCAATTACTCAAAACCGAGGGGCTTTATTGTGTTACTTTGTGCATAATTTTAAATGACTTAATTTTTGGTCATATGCATTAAGTGGCACTTATTTGGAAAACACTGCGAATGTCCATCCCTAAAGTATTCACAAATATACTATTGGGTAAGGGGTACATTTTCTTTTTAACCACAATTTAAATTCTCCCTCTTGTAATTTGAATTAAAAACATATTAAATGTCTATTTTTAACCTAGAAAGATCCATTCAGCATCCTGCTACCTTCTGGAGGTATTCCACGCTGCTGGCATGTAAAAGGGGCTTAGAAATTGTATTTTTTGTAAAGTCACTGACCTATTATGTAACAACTAAGGGAAAACCAATTTTTTAATTGATTTACTTCTTATTTATTTATTTTTTCTCACGTTATATACAGTTAAGGACAGATACCTTACTATTTGCGTTCACATTTGTTTATGCAGAGAAGGAGAAACAATTTAGATAGTGATAGTTATATGCACCTTACTAAGTTGACACACTTATCGCTGGGTTACATATACACACAAATACACCACTTTTTTTGGTTTGTTTTTGTCTTGCCATACACATGCATTTTTTATAATAATAAAGGAGAATACAATTTAGGGAGCAATAGCTCTATTTACTATACCCAATGGACACACCTATCACTTAGATATATATACATCATTACATTTTTTATTTTTTATTATTTATCGTCTAAATAATATTTAAGTGCTTCCCTAGTGGTTTATAGTACAATTAATTATTCTAACAGGTCATTGACCTATTATGTAACAACCAAGGGAAAATAATTTTTTTTTGTTTTAATTTCGTATCTTTGTTAGAGAAATAGCTGTCTAACATTTCCTCCTCCTGATACCTACACGTGTAAGGGTCTCATTACGTCAAATGAGACATAAACCGCATAAGTATTTTAATTGCGGATTGGTTGTATGAGATGATTGGATGTATGAGCGTGCGATCACAAGAGGAAAGTTTAAAATGGGGAGTTTTTGGAGCGGGCGGAAAAGAAAACTATTAAATATCTATGGCAGTTAAGTTTGCTTCAATAAATGCTTGTGGTCTGAACTCTCCATACAAACAAGCATTTCTATATGATAAGCTAATCAAAGAAAAAAAAATAGATATCTGTTTTATTCTGGAAACCAACTGGAATAAAGCATCAGTCAAATTTTGGAAATACAAAAAGTATCCAG
Organism: Spea bombifrons; assembly: GCF_027358695.1. Taxonomy (NCBI): domain Eukaryota; kingdom Metazoa; phylum Chordata; class Amphibia; order Anura; family Pelobatidae; genus Spea; species Spea bombifrons. The sequence goes on along the minus strand of NC_071091.1, from coordinate 12,502,281 downwards.
TAAGTTTCTTTTCCTCGCTAGAAAATAATAAAAAAAAAAAGAGGGGTTGCAATTTTAATGCACGAGGGGTTAAAGCTTGAATATATACACCATGGAGAGGATTCGGAGGGTGGAAATTTCGTTGTTATAGGTAAAATTAATGATGTAATGTACACCTTGGCAAATTTTTATTTATCAAACAACTCACCTATAAAGTTTCTTAGAAAAGTGTTGCCTAAAATTCAGAAAATCCAAAAGGGGTATTTAGTTATGGGTGGCGATATGAATTGCATACAAGATCACGACTTGGACAAAAGTATAGGTACTGGAGCAACATTAGATCCCAAAGTGAAATCATTAGCTATTACTTTAGCAAAATTTTTGGTTGATAACGATCTATATGATATATGGAGAGTCCAGAACCCAAAGGAGAAAGATTTTACCTACTCTTCATCCTCAAGAATAGACTCGTTCTTTACGGATAGTAACACATTAAGGCTTTGTCAATCTTAACAAATTGGAAACATTGCATGGTCAGACCATGGCCCCAGTTTTTTTCTCGATTAGAAATAATCCAAGTTATAAACCCAGGACGAAAGGGAGGCTGAATTAATCTTTATTAGAAATTAGAACTAAATATACAGGCAAATAACTTTTTGAGAGAAAATGACACAAATACAGTCTCGGACTCAACACTATGGTGCGCTATGAAGGCCTCACTTCGAGGACACTTAATCAAATTAGGTTCTCAAATTAAAAAGAAACAGGGACTACAAATAACAGACCTATACGTAAAACTCCCCCAACTGGAAAAAATAAATATAGAGTTCCTTCTTTAATCTTGAATAGGCAAATAAAAGAATTACACACCGATGTCAAAGAGAAACTAATAGAAGAACATTATAAAGCCTTTTAAAGATTGAAGCAAAAATGGTACTATAGTAACAACAGAGTAGGAACCTGTTTGACAATACGAGAATCAAAAAAATAGCTGCAAATAATAAAACTTTTTTGTCCCCTAAAGATATTAGTGCAGCTTTGAAAGAATATTATAGCTCATTATATCACTTACCTGAATCAAGTAAGACCTGACTCGAAATGAGATCCTTTTTAGCAAATTTGAACCTCCCAAAATTATCTGAGGAATCTTTGTCTCAATTAAAATGAACCTTTTAGTTTACTTGAAATCAAAAATACTATTCGTAACTTAAAAAAGGCGAAAGCCCCAGGTCCAGACGGCTATTCGGCTATTATTTTTTTACCAAATATTAGAACAGACAATTTCCCCACTGCTATTAAGAGTATTTTCAGAAATAAATCAGAAATGCTCCAAGCACTCATATCACCTATTCAAAAACCAGGGAAAGACCCCAGTAATATTAAGAACCCTAGGCCGATCTCGCTAATTAACTTAGATATTAAAATATTCGCCAAAATTCTTGCAGAAAGATTGAAGAGAATAATGCCTGACTTAATCCACCCAGATCAAAGAGGATTCATTACAGGTAGAAATGGTGAAAGCAACCAAATTATCTGGTTATTTTTAGAAGAATCACCAAATACTTTTGGTTTTGTAGGCTCTTTCTTAAATAACATGACGGCTTTATCTAAGTGTCCCCAAGCTAGAGTATCTTGTAAACATCTTAACTCGGAATATTTTGATATAAAAAATGGGACAGGACAAGGGTGCCCTTTAGCACCATTATTATATATTTTAACTACTGAACCTTTTGCTGCAATGATTCGACTTTCAAATAAAATTCAATAAAAACAGCTCATCAAAACTTTAAAATAACATCATACGCGGACAATGTCCTATTGGTTTCTATGTTTCTAGCTTTGGACATACAGAAACAAAAGGTGAGGAGTCCCTTAATGAAATATACATTTGATTTTGGAACGCTGCCAAGAGTCTAGAGACGTTAACTATTTGGGGGGCACTTAATACACAGGTAGTAAGAAGGAAAGCAGTGCTGGCGGGTGGCCCGGGTTTTTGAACATCAACATTATCATTTATTTAGAAGCTAAAAGAACATTTAAAGGGAGGCAGAGATTTGTAATTTAATATCCATGGCTTCCATTAGGATGAAACTCTGCGAGCTTCAGTGCGGACAGGCCTGCCCTGTACCAATCCAAAGTGTACCTTGAGGTTGTTTGGTTTCATTGTGTGTTAAATTTGCCTCACCTTTTTCTTGGTTCTGGACTGCCATTGTGGGCTAATGGAAAATTGTCCTCTGTGTTGGAACAAGCGATCTAAAATTCAGGAATCCCAGCAGATATTACATGCACCTGTTGTAACCTTCCACCCATACATTGCACTAGTGAATTGTCTAGCATATGTATAAGTAAAAAGTTATGTTTAGTCTTAAATTAGTGGCGACACTAAATAATGCTCTGTGTTATGCCATAAAATGCTGGAGTAAAACAAAAGACGGGCATTCATGCACAGCACCCAGAAACTGAAATGCACCCGCAATCGGAAGTACTTGGGTAACTCAGCGCCGTCTTAACAGCACTGCAGACTCTGGGCAAAGCAATGCACTGGGGCCCCCTATTCCGAGCCCCCCACAAAAAATACATGATGTACACTTATTTACACATTTACTGCCATTACAAACACCTGCCCACACACACAGTGCTTATATACACATATACTGCTTATACACACACACATACAGTTTGGGTAACACTGACACAAGTTTTGTTATTTTGGCTATTTACCAAAATAAATTCAAGTTACAGGTAAGCATGGATATGGGCTTAAAGTACAGTCTCTCAGATTTCATTTGAGGAAATTCAAATACAAATTGGTGGAAGGGTTTAGGAATTACAGATCTTTAATATGTACCCCTCTCTTATACAAGGAACCAAAAGTCATTGGACAAGGGACACCAAAGCTGTTTCATGGACAGGTGTGGGGTATTCCTTTGTTATTTCCTCATCGATTGAACAGGTAAAAGGTCCGGAGTTGATTGCTGTGAACTTATAACACGTGGTCAAAAGAGCTCTCAATGCAAGTGAAATAATAATGCTATTAACCATTGAAGAAAATTGGGTTTTATCTCATGTTGTCCTATAAGCTGATTATTTGTGGCATTCATACTAAAGTCTTAATATCCAAAAGTTTATTTACTGAAATGTCCCTCTAAGACATTGTATTAAACACTATCAAACACTATCTAATCCTTTTTAAACTGAAAGATTATGGTCGCAGTCAGCTGCTTCTTACCCCATACCCGGATTTTCCTTCACACGCAGGAGGTGGGGATGTCCATGTGGCCAATGGCTAAATGTAAACAGTGTGAACATTTATTGAATAGGTTTTTTTAATATGGAAATATGGAAAAATCGCAACTTTCTCCTTTCCATCACACATCCATCATAGGGCAAGAAATGAGGCAGCAGAATGTATGGGTTTTCCATGCAGGATTGGAACACTTATATGCAGTATTTAAATTCACCGTAGAATCATTGGTCACTGGTCATTTTATATGATAGATACAGAAGTGCCCCATCAATAAATGAAAAGAAATCCACCAGTATTTACATCCATTAAGCAGTAAAGCAGAACCACAGAGCCCTCATTCTGGCCTCACGTGGTCAGTGCATTGTGACATCACAAGTGTCTGTGACATCACAAGTGTCGGTGACATCACATCCACTGTAAAGCTGGAGAACATTCATCTGTTTACTTAGTGTAGTTGGGCGCTCGGCACTGTAAGGAGCTATTCGTAGCGGACTTGAAGTGTTGTTACCAACGACATCAGAGATTGTGGAGATTAAAATGGAGAAAGTACCAAGAACTACGGAGGAGTGTTGTCTTCTCCCTGGATTAAGGTGGATTGTAAAGAGATGCTGCCCCAGAAAACTGCGTACGTTTTTCAAAAGAGCGAATACAGCTTTTACTAACACCGCAAAAAAGACTAAAGATCAGAAGAAGGAGCACTTGGCCAGTAGAGTCCCAGTACCCAAAAGCAAAAAGGACAGTAGGAGTACTGAGGGCGAAAGAGGGAAAGAGAGCAAGGGGGCCAAATGTAGTGCTAATGAAAGGGACGAGAGCAGCCTCTCCAAACATGAGAAAGTGCGGTGTGAATCCAAGGAAAACAGCAGCCAGAATCTGAGGCAGCAGGAGAACGCAAAATCAGAGGAACATCCGGAGGAAAGCAGTAGGGGAGAGGTTCCAATGGAAACACACAAGAGTATAGAGGAAAGTAGTGTTACCGCAAGAAGGAGCCCTCTCCCCACGTTAGTCTGCGGCTTTAACTTCCATTCAGTGCTAGGACAAGGAGGGTTTGGAAAAGTCATGTTGGCTTCTGTACTTAGAAAAGAGCCCATGGTAGCGGTCAAAATCATCCGCAAGAAAGCCGTAAATCCCCGGTCTTTACTGAAAGAGAGGAGGATCCTGGAGATAGCTCGGGACAGCCCGTTTCTGTGTCACGGATATGCGAGCTTCCAAACACCGACCTGCGCATTATTTGTGATGGAATATTTGGCTGGTGGGAGCCTCCGGTCATATATGAATAGGGTGGGCTGCCTCACTGAGACCGCAGCTGCATTTTATTCTGCTGAAATCATCTGTGGCATCCAGTTCCTCCACGCTCAGGGCATTATACATCGAGACCTGAAGCCGGACAACATCATGCTTGACGGACAGGGCCACGCTAAGATCTGCGATTTTGGTCTTGTCGCAGAAGGCATTTTTGGAACATCACAGACAACGGGACATTGTGGAACATTTATGTACATGGCCCCGGAAATACATCTGAAGAAAGCATACGGTGTTGCCGTGGACTGGTGGTCCTTTGGGATGATTCTATTCCGCATGCTTCACGGAGCTTTACCATTCCCTCATGGTAACTGCTGGGATGCAATGTGCAGGGAGGCAATGTTCTTTGCCATTGTATATGGAAACCCTCAGTATAGCAAAGACCTCTCTGAAGAAGCCAGGGACATGTTGAAACATCTTTTGATGAAAGATCCTCAGTATCGCCTCGGGATCACAGGATGTATTAGGCGGCATCCATTCTTTCAGAACATTAAGTGGGAGGATATAGAGAGCCGCCGTTCAACTCCCCCATACCAGCCAACATCAACATCAAATCTCCACTTGCAGATACTGCAGGAGATTCCATCAGTTTTGGAGGCCACATCCTCTTCATTGTGCAGCCATCTTTCTGGCTTTTCCTTTGTGACTCCAGATTGGATGGCCTGAAGAATGGACTGAGCACCGGCCAAGTGTATGAAGATCTGCTGTTTCCGAACATCATAACATCATAATAAATTTGAGAAACAGCTACATTTTTTGTTAATGGTTCCTTCGTGTTGTATTGCTACAGGTGCCGTTGTTTACAGATAGCTCTACATGGCTATGACCTTACAACAGAGCTTCTGCTTTTATGACACCATACGCAGATGGTATATTGAAATTTATGGAGGCAGCAATGTCCCAAATGAAACTCAGTTTTAAGTAGTCTACCTTATGTAGCCCCAATGTAACTTAATTCATGTAATATCATAACCTATAGATTTTCATGTCTTAAGGTTCCTATTTTTTCATAATAAGCAAATAATGGATTTTGAAATTACATCCAATACTAAAGGTTGTCCAGTCTTAGATTCCTCAGCATGTCTTTAATAACTTTTAAGTACTAATCCATCACATCCTACCTCATTAGCATCTCCAGGGCTGAGACCAGTATCATTGGACCTTGAATGACGTATTTTGGGGGCGACAGCACTCCTATATGTACACATTTGACTAGATTTTAACGTGTCAGTTCCATTACCCTGACAGCTGTGCAAGCCGATAACAATGTACTTAATCAACCTTATTATAACCTCTTGCCCTTGCACATTAGACCAATAACTCGCAATCGCCAAACAGAACTAACACAACGCATCGTTAGCAGTTAGCCTTAATATCTACCCATATGTAGTCTGTAATAAGGGCATATTAAGGGAAAGGGTTTTAGCGAGAATTTTGATACAGTAACCCAGTGATCTATGTACACGGGGGGGCACTTACAAGAAGGATTATGTTTTTCATTTACATTTAATTGGGGTTGAAAGAGGGACTGTTTACTACCATTTAAAAGTTTGGGTTCATTTAACTGTTTTCAGGGAAAACAAGGAATTTTTTAGCTGTAACATAATTGTAGAATACTTTTCTAATGATCAGTTAGCCCCATAAACTTAAGTTTGGATTAGCAAACACAACATATCATTGAAACACTAGAGTAATGGGAGTGATAAAAGGTATTTGTACGCCTATGAAGATATTCCATTAAAAAAATCGCCCGTTTCCAGCTACAATACTCTTTTAGAACATTAACCCTGTCTGTGCTTTATTTCTGAAATATGTCATACATTTCAAACTATTACATTTCTAGGTGACCCAAACTTTTAACCAGAAGTATATATATTTTTATATAGCCTTTCTTACTTTGACTTGGAAATTAGGGTCAGGATCAGTAACGATCTCTGTTGCTTCTTGGTGCTGATAGGGCTCCAGAGCCTCCGCAATGAGTGAGGGAGATTGGGACATATTTGATTCTGCGATTTATTTAGATACAGGGATCCCCTCACTGAGAAGTGGAGCTGCAATAACACTAATAAGTACAAAATAACTGATAAACCAATCTAAGCTATTTTACTGTAATAAAGGGGAACAGACGCATACAGTAACAGTGTTCACAGGGAAAAAAAGATTTGTCCTGAGTGGCAGTTCACAGTAACTGTCTAACCCAGGGCAGAAATATATATACTGAAACCCCCATAGCCCACCCAAAGCTGGGTGACTGCCCACCTAGGAGCTCCAGTAAATGGTGTTGGGGCACGGTGGGGCCCTGGCACACATTCAGCAATAGCCTTTGTGTAACAAGGATGTTACTTCCCTGGTCTGATGTCCTCAGGTGGAGTCTGGATGCTGTCCTTGCTGACGGCAGGTTCTCTGCGGAGATGAATTTGCTGGAAGACCTTAAGCTGCGGCTCTGGTCTGTATCAGAAAACCTCCTGGAAAAACAGATCAGGATTGTTCCTTTAGTCACTTGGTCTTGCTGGATGGGGAATAGGCCTTAACCGATCCTAATTGAGAGAGAACTAAAATGGCGTCTCTTCTTCCCTGTCAGGTTCTGCCACACCCCCTTCTAGGCAGTTCCCAGAGGCTAGCACCACACCCACAAAAAGGTGAAGTATGGTGTCCTCAAAAGGCCAAATATTGTGAAAAGCGTTCACATATTATTAAAGAAAATATATATCATCAATGCAGGTGCAGATTTAATAAACACGCGCTCAGTGCCTCTCCTATCACCATTAGCATGATCTGGGCTCATGAGAGGAGAAACGGTCCAGTTAACTTCTGAAGAAGCTGTGCAGTACAAAACAAAGATGATCAATTACTCAAAACCGAGGGGCTTTATTGTGTTACTTTGTGCATAATTTTAAATGACTTAATTTTTGGTCATATGCATTAAGTGGCACTTATTTGGAAAACACTGCGAATGTCCATCCCTAAAGTATTCACAAATATACTATTGGGTAAGGGGTACATTTTCTTTTTAACCACAATTTAAATTCTCCCTCTTGTAATTTGAATTAAAAACATATTAAATGTCTATTTTTAACCTAGAAAGATCCATTCAGCATCCTGCTACCTTCTGGAGGTATTCCACGCTGCTGGCATGTAAAAGGGGCTTAGAAATTGTATTTTTTGTAAAGTCACTGACCTATTATGTAACAACTAAGGGAAAACCAATTTTTTAATTGATTTACTTCTTATTTATTTATTTTTTCTCACGTTATATACAGTTAAGGACAGATACCTTACTATTTGCGTTCACATTTGTTTATGCAGAGAAGGAGAAACAATTTAGATAGTGATAGTTATATGCACCTTACTAAGTTGACACACTTATCGCTGGGTTACATATACACACAAATACACCACTTTTTTTGGTTTGTTTTTGTCTTGCCATACACATGCATTTTTTATAATAATAAAGGAGAATACAATTTAGGGAGCAATAGCTCTATTTACTATACCCAATGGACACACCTATCACTTAGATATATATACATCATTACATTTTTTATTTTTTATTATTTATCGTCTAAATAATATTTAAGTGCTTCCCTAGTGGTTTATAGTACAATTAATTATTCTAACAGGTCATTGACCTATTATGTAACAACCAAGGGAAAATAATTTTTTTTTGTTTTAATTTCGTATCTTTGTTAGAGAAATAGCTGTCTAACATTTCCTCCTCCTGATACCTACACGTGTAAGGGTCTCATTACGTCAAATGAGACATAAACCGCATAAGTATTTTAATTGCGGATTGGTTGTATGAGATGATTGGATGTATGAGCGTGCGATCACAAGAGGAAAGTTTAAAATGGGGAGTTTTTGGAGCGGGCGGAAAAGAAAACTATTAAATATCTATGGCAGTTAAGTTTGCTTCAATAAATGCTTGTGGTCTGAACTCTCCATACAAACAAGCATTTCTATATGATAAGCTAATCAAAGAAAAAAAATAGATATCTGTTTTATTCTGGAAACCAACTGGAATAAAGCATCAGTCAAATTTTGGAAATACAAAAAGTATCCAGTAAGTTTCTTTTCCTCGCTAGAAAATAATAAAAAAAAAAAGAGGGGTTGCAATTTTAATGCACGAGGGGTTAAAGCTTGAATATATACACCATGGAGAGGATTCGGAGGGTGGAAATTTCGTTGTTATAGGTAAAATTAATGATGTAATGTACACCTTGGCAAATTTTTATTTATCAAACAACTCACCTATAAAGTTTCTTAGAAAAGTGTTGCCTAAAATTCAGAAAATCCAAAAGGGGTATTTAGTTATGGGTGGCGATATGAATTGCATACAAGATCACGACTTGGACAAAAGTATAGGTACTGGAGCAACATTAGATCCCAAAGTGAAATCATTAGCTATTACTTTAGCAAAATTTTTGGTTGATAACGATCTATATGATATATGGAGAGTCCAGAACCCAAAGGAGAAAGATTTTACCTACTCTTCATCCTCAAGAATAGACTCGTTCTTTACGGATAGTAACACATTAAGGCTTTGTCAATCTTAACAAATTGGAAACATTGCATGGTCAGACCATGGCCCCAGTTTTTTTCTCGATTAGAAATAATCCAAGTTATAAACCCAGGACGAAAGGGAGGCTGAATTAATCTTTATTAGAAATTAGAACTAAATATACAGGCAAATAACTTTTTGAGAGAAAATGACACAAATACAGTCTCGGACTCAACACTATGGTGCGCTATGAAGGCCTCACTTCGAGGACACTTAATCAAATTAGGTTCTCAAATTAAAAAGAAACAGGGACTACAAATAACAGACCTATACGTAAAACTCCCCCAACTGGAAAAAATAAATATAGAGTTCCTTCTTTAATCTTGAATAGGCAAATAAAAGAATTACACACCGATGTCAAAGAGAAACTAATAGAAGAACATTATAAAGCCTTTTAAAGATTGAAGCAAAAATGGTACTATAGTAACAACAGAGTAGGAACCTGTTTGACAATACGAGAATCAAAAAAATAGCTGCAAATAATAAAACTTTTTTGTCCCCTAAAGATATTAGTGCAGCTTTGAAAGAATATTATAGCTCATTATATCACTTACCTGAATCAAGTAAGACCTGACTCGAAATGAGATCCTTTTTAGCAAATTTGAACCTCCCAAAATTATCTGAGGAATCTTTGTCTCAATTAAAATGAACCTTTTAGTTTACTTGAAATCAAAAATACTATTCGTAACTTAAAAAAGGCGAAAGCCCCAGGTCCAGACGGCTATTCGGCTATTATTTTTTTACCAAATATTAGAACAGACAATTTCCCCACTGCTATTAAGAGTATTTTCAGAAATAAATCAGAAATGCTCCAAGCACTCATATCACCTATTCAAAAACCAGGGAAAGACCCCAGTAATATTAAGAACCCTAGGCCGATCTCGCTAATTAACTTAGATATTAAAATATTCGCCAAAATTCTTGCAGAAAGATTGAAGAGAATAATGCCTGACTTAATCCACCCAGATCAAAGAGGATTCATTACAGGTAGAAATGGTGAAAGCAACCAAATTATCTGGTTATTTTTAGAAGAATCACCAAATACTTTTGGTTTTGTAGGCTCTTTCTTAAATAACATGACGGCTTTATCTAAGTGTCCCCAAGCTAGAGTATCTTGTAAACATCTTAACTCGGAATATTTTGATATAAAAAATGGGACAGGACAAGGGTGCCCTTTAGCACCATTATTATATATTTTAACTACTGAACCTTTTGCTGCAATGATTCGACTTTCAAATAAAATTCAATAAAAACAGCTCATCAAAACTTTAAAATAACATCATACGCGGACAATGTCCTATTGGTTTCTATGTTTCTAGCTTTGGACATACAGAAACAAAAGGTGAGGAGTCCCTTAATGAAATATACATTTGATTTTGGAACGCTGCCAAGAGTCTAGAGACGTTAACTATTTGGGGGGCACTTAATACACAGGTAGTAAGAAGGAAAGCAGTGCTGGCGGGTGGCCCGGGTTTTTGAACATCAACATTATCATTTATTTAGAAGCTAAAAGAACATTTAAAGGGAGGCAGAGATTTGTAATTTAATATCCATGGCTTCCATTAGGATGAAACTCTGCGAGCTTCAGTGCGGACAGGCCTGCCCTGTACCAATCCAAAGTGTACCTTGAGGTTGTTTGGTTTCATTGTGTGTTAAATTTGCCTCACCTTTTTCTTGGTTCTGGACTGCCATTGTGGGCTAATGGAAAATTGTCCTCTGTGTTGGAACAAGCGATCTAAAATTCAGGAATCCCAGCAGATATTACATGCACCTGTTGTAACCTTCCACCCATACATTGCACTAGTGAATTGTCTAGCATATGTATAAGTAAAAAGTTATGTTTAGTCTTAAATTAGTGGCGACACTAAATAATGCTCTGTGTTATGCCATAAAATGCTGGAGTAAAACAAAAGACGGGCATTCATGCACAGCACCCAGAAACTGAAATGCACCCGCAATCGGAAGTACTTGGGTAACTCAGAGCCGTCTTAACAGCACTGCAGACTCTGGGCAAAGCAATGCACTGGGGCCCCCTATTCCGAGCCCCCCACAAAAAATACATGATGTACACTTATTTACACATTTACTGCCATTACAAACACCTGCCCACACACACAGTGCTTATATACACATATACTGCTTATACACACACACATACAGTTTGGGTAACACTGACACAAGTTTTGTTATTTTGGCTATTTACCAAAATAAATTCAAGTTACAGGTAATCATGGATATGGGCTTAATGTACCATACTTATAGTCTCTCAGATTTCATTTGAGGAAATTCAAATACAAATTGGTGGAAGGGTTTAGGAACTACAGATCTTTAATATGTACCCCTCTCTTATACAAGGAACCAAAAGTCATTGGACAAGGGACACCAAAGCTGTTTCATGGACAGGTGTGGGGTATTCCTTTGTTATTTCCTCATCGATTGAACAGGTAAAAGGTCCGGAGTTGATTGCTGTGAACTTATAACACGTGGTCAAAAGAGCTCTCAATGCAAGTGAAATAATAATGCTATTAACCATTGAAGAAAATTGGGTTTTATCTCATGTTGTCCTATTAGCTGATTATTTGTGGCATTCGTACTAAAGTCTTAATATCCAAAAGTTTATTTACTGAAATGTCCTTCTAAGACATTGTATTAAACACTATCAAACACTATCTAATCCTTTTTAAACTGAAAGATTATGGTCGCAGTCAGCTGCTTCTTACCCCATACCCGGATTTTCCTTCACACGCAGGAGGTGGGGATGTCCATGTGGCCAATGGCTAAATGTAAACAGTGTGAACATTTATTGAATAGGTTTTTTTAATATGGAAATATGAAAAAATCGCAACTTTCTCCTTTCCATCACACATCCATCATAGGGCAAGAAATGAGGCAGCAGAATGTATGGGTTTTCCATGCAGGATTGGAACACTTATATGCAGTATTTAAATTCACCGTAGAATCATTGGTCACTGGTCATTTTATATGATAGATACAGAAGTGCCCCATCAATAAATGAAAAGAAATCCACCAGTATTTACATCCATTAAGCAGTAAAGCAGAACCACAGAGCCCTCATTCTGGCCTCACGTGGTCAGTGCATTGTGACATCACAAGTGTCTGTGACATCACAAGTGTCGGTGACATCACATCCACTGTAAAGCTGGAGAACATTCATCTGTTTACTCAGTGTAGTTGGGCGCTCGGCACTATAAGGAGCTATTCGTAGCGGACTTGAAGTGTTGTTACCAACGACATCAGAGATTGTGGAGATTAAAATGGAGAAAGTACCAAGAACTACGGAGGAGTGTTGTCTTCTCCCTGGATTAAGGTGGATTGTAAAGAGATGCTGCCCCAGAAAACTGCGTACGTTTTTCAAAAGAGCGAATACAGCTTTTACTAACACCGCAAAAAAGACTAAAGATCAGAAGAAGGAGCACTTGGCCAGTAGAGTCCCAGTACCCAAAAGCAAAAAGGACAGTAGGAGTACTGAGGGCGAAAGAGGGAAAGAGAGCAAGGGGGCCAAATGTAGTGCTAATGAGAGGGACGAGAGCAGCCTCTCCAAACATGAGAAAGTGCGGTGTGAATCCAAGGAAAACAGCAGCCAGAATCTGAGGCAGCAGGAGAACGCAAAATCAGAGGAACATCCGGAGGAAAGCAGTAGGGGAGAGGTTCCAATGGAAACACACAGGAGTATGGAGGAAAGTAGTGTTACCGCAAGAAGGAGCCCTCTCCCCACGTTAGTCTGCGGCTTTAACTTCCATTCAGTGCTAGGACAAGGAGGGTTTGGAAAAGTCATGTTGGCTTCTGTACTTAGAAAAGAGCCCATGGTAGCGGTCAAAATCATCCGCAAGAAAGCCGTAAATCCCCGGTCTTTACTGAAAGAGAGGAGGATCCTGGAGATAGCTCGGGACAGCCCGTTTCTGTGTCACGGATATGCGAGCTTCCAAACACCGACCTGCGCATTATTTGTGATGGAATATTTGGCTGGTGGGAGCCTCCGGTCATATATGAATAGGGTGGGCTGCCTCACTGAGACCGCAGCTGCATTTTATTCTGCTGAAATCATCTGTGGCATCCAGTTCCTCCACGCTCAGGGCATTATACATCGAGACCTGAAGCCGGACAACATCATGCTTGACGGACAGGGCCACGCTAAGATCTGCGATTTTGGTCTTGTCGCAGAAGGCATTTTTGGAACATCACAGACAACGGGACATTGTGGAACATTTATGTACATGGCCCCGGAAATACATCTGAAGAAAGCATACGGTGTTGCCGTGGACTGGTGGTCCTTTGGGATGATTCTATTCCGCATGCTTCACGGAGCTTTACCATTCCCTCATGGTAACTGCTGGGATGCAATGTGCAGGGAGGCAATGTTCTTTGCCATTGTATATGGAAACCCTCAGTATAGCAAAGACCTCTCTGAAGAAGCCAGGGACATGTTGAAACATCTTTTGATGAAAGATCCTCAGTATCGCCTCGGGATCACAGGATGTATTAGGCGGCATCCATTCTTTCAGAACATTAAGTGGGAGGATATAGAGAGCCGCCGTTCAACTCCCCCATACCAGCCAACATCAACATCAAATCTCCACTTGCAGATACTGCAGGAGATTCCATCAGTTTTGGAGGCCACATCCTCTTCATTGTGCAGCCATCTTTCTGGCTTTTCCTTTTTGACTCCAGATTGGATGGCCTGAAGAATGGACTGAGCACCGGCCAAGTGTATGAAGATCTGCTGTTTCCGAACATCATAACATCATAATAAATTTGAGAAACAGCTACATTTTTTGTTATTGGTTCCTTCGTGTTGTATTGCTACAGGTGCCGTTGTTTACAGATAGCTCTACATGGCTATGACCTTACAACAGAGCTTCTGCTTTTATGACACCATACGCAGATGGTATATTGAAATTTATGGAGGCAGCAATGTCCCAAATGAAACTCAGTTTTAAGTAGTCTACCTTATGTAGCCCCAATGTAACTTAATTCATGTAATATCATAACCTATAGATTTTCATGTCTTAAGGTTCCTATTTTTTCATAATAAGCAAATAATGGATTTTGAAATTACATCCAATACTAAAGGTTGTCCAGTCTTAGATTCCTCAGCATGTCTTTAATAACTTTTAAGTACTAATCCATCACATCCTACCTCATTAGCATCTCCAGGGCTAAGACCAGTATCATTGGACCTTGAATGACGTATTTTGGGGGCGACAGCACTCCTATATGTACACATTTGACTAGATTTTAACGTGTCAGTTCCATTACCCTGACAGCTGTGCAAGCCGATAACAATGTACTTAATCAACCTTATTATAACCTCTTGCCCTTGCACATTAGACCAATAGCTCGCAATCACCAAACAGAACTAACACAACGCATCGTTAGCAGTTAGCCTTAATATCTACCCATCTTAAGGGAAAGGGTTTTAGCGAGAATTTTGATACAGTAGGCCAGTGATCTATGTACACGGGGGGGGCACTTAGAAGAAGGATTATGTTTTTCATTTACATTTAATTGGGGTTGAAAGAGGGACTGTTTACTACCATTTAAAAGTTTGGGTTCATTTAACTGTTTTCAGGGAAAACAAGGAATTTTTTAGCTGTGACATAATTGTAGAATACTTTTCTAATGATCAGTTAGCCCCATAAACTTAAGTTTGGATTAGCAAACACAACATATCATTGAAACACTAGAGTGATGGGAGTGATAAAAGGTATTTGTACGCCTATGAAGATATTCCATAAAAAAAATCGTCCGTTTCCAGCTACAATACTGTTTTAGAACATTAACCCTGTCTGTGCTTTATTTCTGAACTTTGTCATACATTTCAAACTATTACATTTCTAGGTGACCCAAACTTTTAACCAGAAGTATATATATTTATATATAGCCTTTCTTACTTTGACTTGGAAATTAGGGTCAGGATCAGTAACGATCTCTGTTGCTTCTTGGTGCTGATAGGGCTCCTGAGCCTCCGCAATGAGTGAGGGAGATTGGGACATATTTGATTCTGCGATTTATTTAGATACAGGGATCCCCTCACTGAGAAGTGGAGCTGCAATAACACTAATAAGTACACAATAACTGATAAACCAATCTAAGCTATTTTACCGTAATAAAGGGGAACAGACGCATACAGTAACTGACTAACCCAGGGCAGAAATATATATATACTGAAACCCCCATAGCCCACCCAAAGCTGGGTGACTGCCCACCTAGGAGCTCCAGTAAATGGTGTTGGGGCACGGTGGGGCCCTGGCACACATTCAGCAATAGCCTTTGTGTAACGAGGATGTTACTTCCCTGGTCTGATGTCCTCAGGTGGAGTCTGGATGCTGTCCTTGCTGACGGCAGGTTCTCTGCGGAGATGAATTTTCTGACAGACCTTAAGCTGCGGCTCTGGTCTGTATCAGGAAACCTCCTGGAAAAAAGATATTAGTGCAGCTTTGAAAGAATATTACAGCTCATTATATCACTTACCTGAATCAAGTAAGACCTGACTCGAAATGAGATCCTTTTTAGCAAATTTGAACCTCCCAAAATTATCTGAGGAATCTTTGTCTCAATTAAAATGAACCTTTTAGTTTACTTGAAATCAAAAATACTATTCGTAACTTAAAAAAGGCGAAAGCCCCAGGTCCAGACGGCTATTCGGCTATTATTTTTTTTACCAAATATTAGAACAGACAATTTCCCCACCGCTATTAAGAGTATTTTCAGAAATAAATCAGAAAAATAATTTTCCATCAGAAATGCTCCAAGCACCCATATCACCTATTCAAAAACCAAGGAAAGACCCCAGTAATATTAAGAACCCTAGGCCGATCTCGCTGATTAACTTAGATATTAAAATATTCTCCAAAATTCTTGCAGAAAGATTGAAGAGAATAATGCCTGACTTAATCCACCCAGATCAAAGAGGATTCATTACAGGTAGAAATGGTGAAAGCAACCAAATTATCTGGTTATTTTTAGAAGAATCACTAAATACTTTTGGTTTTGTAGGCTCTTTCTTAAATAACATGACGGCTTTATCTAAGTGTCCCCAAGCTAGAGTATCTTGTAAACATCTAAACTCGGAATATTTTGATATAAAAAATGGGACAGGACAAGGGTGCCCTTTAGCACCATTATTATATATTTTAACTACTGAACCTTTTGCTGCAATGATTCGACTTTCAAATAAAATTCAATAAAAACAGCTCATCAAAACTTTAAAATAACATCATACGCGGACAATGTCCTATTGGTTTCTATGTTTCTAGCTTTGGACATACAGAAACAAAAGGTGAGGAGTCCCTTAATGAAATATACATTTGATTTTGGAACGCTGCCAAGAGTCTAGAGACGTTAACTATTTGGGGGGCACTTAATACACAGGTAGTAAGAAGGAAAGCAGTGCTGGCGGGTGGCCCGGGTTTTTGAACATCAACATTATCATTTATTTAGAAGCTAAAAGAACATTTAAAGGGAGGCAGAGATTTGTAATTTAATATCCATGGCTTCACTGCATTAGGATGAATTTCTGCGAGCTTCAGTGTGAACAGGCCTGCCCTGTACCAATCCAAAGTGTACCTTGAGGTTGTTTGGTTTCATTGTGTGTTAAATTTGCCTCAACTTTTCTTGGTTCTGGACTGCCATTGTGGGCTAATGGAAAATTGTTCTCTGTGTTGGAACAAGCGATCTAAAATTCAGGAATCCCAGCAGATATTACATGCACCTGTTGTAACCTTCCACCCATACATTGCACTAGTGAATTGTCTAGCATATGTATAAGTAAAAAGTTATGTTTAGTCTTAAATTAGTGGCGACACTTAATAATGCTCTGTGTTATGCCATAAAATGCTGGAGTAAAACAAAAGACGGGCATTCATGCACAGCACCCAGAAACTGAAATGCACCAGCAATCGGAAGTACTTGGGTAACTCAGAGCCGTCTTAACAGCACTGCAGACTCTGGGCAAAGCAATGCACTGGGGCCCCCTATTCCGAGCCCCCCACAAAAAATACATGATGTACACTTATTTACACATTTACTGCCATTACAAACACCTGCCCACACACACAGTGCTTATATACACATATACTGCTTATACATACACACACACATACAGTTCGGGTAACACTGACACAAGTTTTGTTATTTTGGCTATTTACCAAAATAAATTCAAGTTACAGGTAAGCATGGATATGGGCTTAAAGTACAGTCTCTCAGATTTCATTTGAGGAAATTCAAATACAAATTGGTGGAAGGGTTTAGGAATTACAGATCTTTAATATGTACCCCTCTCTTATACAAGGAACCAAAAGTCATTGGACAAGGGACACCAAAGCTGTTTCATGGACAGGTGTGGGGTATTCCTTTGTTATTTCCTCATCGATTGAACAGGTAAAAGGTCCGGAGTTGATTGCTGTGAACTTACAACACGTGGTCAAAAGAGCTCTCGATGCAAGTGAAATAATAATGCTATTAACCATTGAAGAAAATTGGGTTTTATCTCATGTTGTCCTATAAGCTGATTATTTGTGGCATTCATACTAAAGTCTTAATATCCAAAAGTTTATTTACTGAAATGTCCCTCTAAGACATTGTATTAAACACTATCAAACACTATCTAATCCTTTTTAAACTGAAAGATTATGGTCGCAGTCAGCTGCTTCTTACCCCATACCCGGATTTTCCTTCACACGCAGGAGGTGGGGATGTCCATGTGGCCAATGGCTAAATGTAAACAGTGTGAACATTTATTGAATAGGTTTTTTTAATATGGAAATATGGAAAAATCGCAACTTTCTCCTTTCCATCACACATCCATCATAGGGCAAGAAATGAGGCAGCAGAATGTATGGGTTTTCCATGCAGGATTGGAACACTTATATGCAGTATTTAAATTCACCGTAGAATCATTGGTCACTGGTCATTTTATATGATAGATACAGAAGTGCCCCATCAATAAATGAAAAGAAATCCACCAGTATTTACATCCATTAAGCAGTAAAGCAGAACCACAGAGCCCTCATTCTGGCCTCACGTGGTCAGTGCATTGTGACATCACAAGTGTCTGTGACATCACAAGTGTCGGTGACATCACATCCACTGTAAAGCTGGAGAACATTCATCTGTTTACTTAGTGTAGTTGGGCGCTCGGCACTGTAAGGAGCTATTCGTAGCGGACTTGAAGTGTTGTTACCAACGACATCAGAGATTGTGGAGATTAAAATGGAGAAAGTACCAAGAACTACGGAGGAGTGTTGTCTTCTCCCTGGATTAAGGTGGATTGTAAAGAGATGCTGCCCCAGAAAACTGCGTACGTTTTTCAAAAGAGCGAATACAGCTTTTACTAACACCGCAAAAAAGACTAAAGATCAGAAGAAGGAGCACTTGGCCAGTAGAGTCCCAGTACCCAAAAGCAAAAAGGACAGTAGGAGTACTGAGGGCGAAAGAGGGAAAGAGAGCAAGGGGGCCAAATGTAGTGCTAATGAAAGGGACGAGAGCAGCCTCTCCAAACATGAGAAAGTGCGGTGTGAATCCAAGGAAAACAGCAGCCAGAATCTGAGGCAGCAGGAGAACGCAAAATCAGAGGAACATCCGGAGGAAAGCAGTAGGGGAGAGGTTCCAATGGAAACACACAAGAGTATAGAGGAAAGTAGTGTTACCGCAAGAAGGAGCCCTCTCCCCACGTTAGTCTGCGGCTTTAACTTCCATTCAGTGCTAGGACAAGGAGGGTTTGGAAAAGTCATGTTGGCTTCTGTACTTAGAAAAGAGCCCATGGTAGCGGTCAAAATCATCCGCAAGAAAGCCATAAATCCCCGGTCTTTACTGAAAGAGAGGAGGATCCTGGAGATAGCTCGGGACAGTCCGTTTCTGTGTCACGGATATGCGAGCTTCCAAACACCGACCTGCGCATTATTTGTGATGGAATATTTGGCTGGTGGGAGCCTCCGGTCATATATGAATAGGGTGGGCTGCCTCACTGAGACCGCAGCTGCATTTTATTCTGCTGAAATCATCTGTGGCATCCAGTTCCTCCACGCTCAGGGCATTATACATCGAGACCTGAAGCCGGACAACATCATGCTTGACGGACAGGGCCACGCTAAGATCTGCGATTTTGGTCTTGTCGCAGAAGGCATTTTTGGAACATCACAGACAACGGGACATTGTGGAACATTTATGTACATGGCCCCGGAAATACATCTGAAGAAAGCATACGGTGTTGCCGTGGACTGGTGGTCCTTTGGGATGATTCTATTCCGCATGCTTCACGGAGCTTTACCATTCCCTCATGGTAACTGCTGGGATGCAATGTGCAGGGAGGCAATGTTCTTTGCCATTGTATATGGAAACCCTCAGTATAGCAAAGACCTCTCTGAAGAAGCCAGGGACATGTTGAAACATCTTTTGATGAAAGATCCTCAGTATCGCCTCGGGATCGCAGGATGTATTAGGCGGCATCCATTCTTTCAGAACATTAAGTGGGAGGATATAGAGAGCCGCCGTTCAACTCCCCCATACCAGCCAACATCAACATCAAATCTCCACTTGCAGATACTGCAGGAGATTCCATCAGTTTTGGAGGCCACATCCTCTTCATTGTGCAGCCATCTTTCTGGCTTTTCCTTTGTGACTCCAGATTGGATGGCCTGAAGAATGGACTGAGCACCGGCCAAGTGTATGAAGATCTGCTGTTTCCGAACATCATAACATCATAATAAATTTGAGAAACAGCTACATTTTTTGTTAATGGTTCCTTCGTGTTGTATTGCTACAGGTGCCGTTGTTTACAGATAGCTCTACATGGCTATGACCTTACAACAGAGCTTCTGCTTTTATGACACCATACGCAGATGGTATATTGAAATTTATGGAGGCAGCAATGTCCCAAATGAAACTCAGTTTTAAGTAGTCTACCTTATGTAGCCCCAATGTAACTTAATTCATGTAATATCATAACCTATAGATTTTCATGTCTTAAGGTTCCTATTTTTTCATAATAAGCAAATAATGGATTTTGAAATTACATCCAATACTAAAGGTTGTCCAGTCTTAGATTCCTCAGCATGTCTTTAATAACTTTTAAGTACTAATCCATCACATCCTACCTCATTAGCATCTCCAGGGCTGAGACCAGTATCATTGGACCTTGAATGACGTATTTTGGGGGCGACAGCACTCCTATATGTACACATTTGACTAGATTTTAACGTGTCAGTTCCATTACCCTGACAGCTGTGCAAGCCGATAACAATGTACTTAATCAACCTTATTATAACCTCTTGCCCTTGCACATTAGACCAATAACTCGCAATCGCCAAACAGAACTAACACAACGCATCGTTAGCAGTTAGCCTTAATATCTACCCATATGTAGTCTGTAATAAGGGCATATTAAGGGAAAGGGTTTTAGCGAGAATTTTGATACAGTAACCCAGTGATCTATGTACACGGGGGGGCACTTACAAGAAGGATTATGTTTTTCATTTACATTTAATTGGGGTTGAAAGAGGGACTGTTTACTACCATTTAAAAGTTTGGGTTCATTTAACTGTTTTCAGGGAAAACAAGGAATTTTTTAGCTGTAACATAATTGTAGAATACTTTTCTAATGATCAGTTAGCCCCATAAACTTAAGTTTGGATTAGCAAACACAACATATCATTGAAACACTAGAGTAATGGGAGTGATAAAAGGTATTTGTACGCCTATGAAGATATTCCATTAAAAAAATCGCCCGTTTCCAGCTACAATACTCTTTTAGAACATTAACCCTGTCTGTGCTTTATTTCTGAAATATGTCATACATTTCAAACTATTACATTTCTAGGTGACCCAAACTTTTAACCAGAAGTATATATTTTTATATAGCCTTTCTTACTTTGACTTGGAAATTAGGGTCAGGATCAGTAACGATCTCTGTTGCTTCTTGGTGCTGATAGGGCTCCAGAGCCTCCGCAATGAGTGAGGGAGATTGGGACATATTTGATTCTGCGATTTATTTAGATACAGGGATCCCCTCACTGAGAAGTGGAGCTGCAATAACACTAATAAGTACAAAATAACTGATAAACCAATCTAAGCTATTTTACTGTAATAAAGGGGAACAGACGCATACAGTAACAGTGTTCACAGGGAAAAAAAGATTTGTCCTGAGTGGCAGTTCACAGTAACTGTCTAACCCAGGGCAGAAATATATATACTGAAACCCCCATAGCCCACCCAAAGCTGGGTGACTGCCCACCTAGGAGCTCCAGTAAATGGTGTTGGGGCACGGTGGGGCCCTGGCACACATTCAGCAATAGCCTTTGTGTAACGAGGATGTTACTTCCCTGGTCTGATGTCCTCAGGTGGAGTCTGGATGCTGTCCTTGCTGACGGCAGGTTCTCTGCGGAGATGAATTTGCTGGAAGACCTTAAGCTGCGGCTCTGGTCTGTATCAGAAAACCTCCTGGAAAAACAGATCAGGATTGTTCCTTTAGTCACTTGGTCTTGCTGGATGGGGAATAGGCCTTAACCGATCCTAATTGAGAGAGAACTAAAATGGCGTCTCTTCTTCCCTGTCAGGTTCTGCCACACCCCCTTCTAGGCAGTTCCCAGAGGCTAGCACCACACCCACAAAAAGGTGAAGTATGGTGTCCTCAAAAGGCCAAATATTGTGAAAAGCGTTCACATATTATTAAAGAAAATATATATCATCAATGCAGGTGCAGATTTAATAAACACGCGCTCAGTGCCTCTCCTATCACCATTAGCATGATCTGGGCTCATGAGAGGAGAAACGGTCCAGTTAACTTCTGAAGAAGCTGTGCAGTACAAAACAAAGATGATCAATTACTCAAAACCGAGGGGCTTTATTGTGTTACTTTGTGCATAATTTTAAATGACTTAATTTTTGGTCATATGCATTAAGTGGCACTTATTTGGAAAACACTGCGAATGTCCATCCCTAAAGTATTCACAAATATACTATTGGGTAAGGGGTACATTTTCTTTTTAACCACAATTTAAATTCTCCCTCTTGTAATTTGAATTAAAAACATATTAAATGTCTATTTTTAACCTAGAAAGATCCATTCAGCATCCTGCTACCTTCTGGAGGTATTCCACGCTGCTGGCATGTAAAAGGGGCTTAGAAATTGTATTTTTTGTAAAGTCACTGACCTATTATGTAACAACTAAGGGAAAACCAATTTTTTAATTGATTTACTTCTTATTTATTTATTTTTTCTCACGTTATATACAGTTAAGGACAGATACCTTACTATTTGCGTTCACATTTGTTTATGCAGAGAAGGAGAAACAATTTAGATAGTGATAGTTATATGCACCTTACTAAGTTGACACACTTATCGCTGGGTTACATATACACACAAATACACCACTTTTTTTGGTTTGTTTTTGTCTTGCCATACACATGCATTTTTTATAATAATAAAGGAGAATACAATTTAGGGAGCAATAGCTCTATTTACTATACCCAATGGACACACCTATCACTTAGATATATATACATCATTACATTTTTTATTTTTTATTATTTATCGTCTAAATAATATTTAAGTGCTTCCCTAGTGGTTTATAGTACAATTAATTATTCTAACAGGTCATTGACCTATTATGTAACAACCAAGGGAAAATAATTTTTTTTTGTTTTAATTTCGTATCTTTGTTAGAGAAATAGCTGTCTAACATTTCCTCCTCCTGATACCTACACGTGTAAGGGTCTCATTACGTCAAATGAGACATAAACCGCATAAGTATTTTAATTGCGGATTGGTTGTATGAGATGATTGGATGTATGAGCGTGCGATCACAAGAGGAAAGTTTAAAATGGGGAGTTTTTGGAGCGGGCGGAAAAGAAAACTATTAAATATCTATGGCAGTTAAGTTTGCTTCAATAAATGCTTGTGGTCTGAACTCTCCATACAAACAAGCATTTCTATATGATAAGCTAATCAAAGAAAAAAAATAGATATCTGTTTTATTCTGGAAACCAACTGGAATAAAGCATCAGTCAAATTTTGGAAATACAAAAAGTATCCAGTAAGTTTCTTTTCCTCGCTAGAAAATAATAAAAAAAAAAAGAGGGGTTGCAATTTTAATGCACGAGGGGTTAAAGCTTGAATATATACACCATGGAGAGGATTCGGAGGGTGGAAATTTCGTTGTTATAGGTAAAATTAATGATGTAATGTACACCTTGGCAAATTTTTATTTATCAAACAACTCACCTATAAAGTTTCTTAGAAAAGTGTTGCCTAAAATTCAGAAAATCCAAAAGGGGTATTTAGTTATGGGTGGCGATATGAATTGCATACAAGATCACGACTTGGACAAAAGTATAGGTACTGGAGCAACATTAGATCCCAAAGTGAAATCATTAGCTATTACTTTAGCAAAATTTTTGGTTGATAACGATCTATATGATATATGGAGAGTCCAGAACCCAAAGGAGAAAGATTTTACCTACTCTTCATCCTCAAGAATAGACTCGTTCTTTACGGATAGTAACACATTAAGGCTTTGTCAATCTTAACAAATTGGAAACATTGCATGGTCAGACCATGGCCCCAGTTTTTTTCTCGATTAGAAATAATCCAAGTTATAAACCCAGGACGAAAGGGAGGCTGAATTAATCTTTATTAGAAATTAGAACTAAATATACAGGCAAATAACTTTTTGAGAGAAAATGACACAAATACAGTCTCGGACTCAACACTATGGTGCGCTATGAAGGCCTCACTTCGAGGACACTTAATCAAATTAGGTTCTCAAATTAAAAAGAAACAGGGACTACAAATAACAGACCTATACGTAAAACTCCCCCAACTGGAAAAAATAAATATAGAGTTCCTTCTTTAATCTTGAATAGGCAAATAAAAGAATTACACACCGATGTCAAAGAGAAACTAATAGAAGAACATTATAAAGCCTTTTAAAGATTGAAGCAAAAATGGTACTATAGTAACAACAGAGTAGGAACCTGTTTGACAATACGAGAATCAAAAAAATAGCTGCAAATAATAAAACTTTTTTGTCCCCTAAAGATATTAGTGCAGCTTTGAAAGAATATTATAGCTCATTATATCACTTACCTGAATCAAGTAAGACCTGACTCGAAATGAGATCCTTTTTAGCAAATTTGAACCTCCCAAAATTATCTGAGGAATCTTTGTCTCAATTAAAATGAACCTTTTAGTTTACTTGAAATCAAAAATACTATTCGTAACTTAAAAAAGGCGAAAGCCCCAGGTCCAGACGGCTATTCGGCTATTATTTTTTTACCAAATATTAGAACAGACAATTTCCCCACTGCTATTAAGAGTATTTTCAGAAATAAATCAGAAATGCTCCAAGCACTCATATCACCTATTCAAAAACCAGGGAAAGACCCCAGTAATATTAAGAACCCTAGGCCGATCTCGCTAATTAACTTAGATATTAAAATATTCGCCAAAATTCTTGCAGAAAGATTGAAGAGAATAATGCCTGACTTAATCCACCCAGATCAAAGAGGATTCATTACAGGTAGAAATGGTGAAAGCAACCAAATTATCTGGTTATTTTTAGAAGAATCACCAAATACTTTTGGTTTTGTAGGCTCTTTCTTAAATAACATGACGGCTTTATCTAAGTGTCCCCAAGCTAGAGTATCTTGTAAACATCTTAACTCGGAATATTTTGATATAAAAAATGGGACAGGACAAGGGTGCCCTTTAGCACCATTATTATATATTTTAACTACTGAACCTTTTGCTGCAATGATTCGACTTTCAAATAAAATTCAATAAAAACAGCTCATCAAAACTTTAAAATAACATCATACGCGGACAATGTCCTATTGGTTTCTATGTTTCTAGCTTTGGACATACAGAAACAAAAGGTGAGGAGTCCCTTAATGAAATATACATTTGATTTTGGAACGCTGCCAAGAGTCTAGAGACGTTAACTATTTGGGGGGCACTTAATACACAGGTAGTAAGAAGGAAAGCAGTGCTGGCGGGTGGCCCGGGTTTTTGAACATCAACATTATCATTTATTTAGAAGCTAAAAGAACATTTAAAGGGAGGCAGAGATTTGTAATTTAATATCCATGGCTTCCATTAGGATGAAACTCTGCGAGCTTCAGTGCGGACAGGCCTGCCCTGTACCAATCCAAAGTGTACCTTGAGGTTGTTTGGTTTCATTGTGTGTTAAATTTGCCTCACCTTTTTCTTGGTTCTGGACTGCCATTGTGGGCTAATGGAAAATTGTCCTCTGTGTTGGAACAAGCGATCTAAAATTCAGGAATCCCAGCAGATATTACATGCACCTGTTGTAACCTTCCACCCATACATTGCACTAGTGAATTGTCTAGCATATGTATAAGTAAAAAGTTATGTTTAGTCTTAAATTAGTGGCGACACTTAATAATGCTCTGTGTTATGCCATAAAATGCTGGAGTAAAACAAAAGACGGGCATTCATGCACAGCACCCAGAAACTGAAATGCACCCGCAATCGGAAGTACTTGGGTAACTCAGAGCCGTCTTAACAGCACTGCAGACTCTGGGCAAAGCAATGCACTGGGGCCCCCTATTCCGAGCCCCCCACAAAAAATACATGATGTACACTTATTTACACATTTACTGCCATTACAAACACCTGCCCACACACACAGTGCTTATATACACATATACTGCTTATACACACACACATACAGTTTGGGTAACACTGACACAAGTTTTGTTATTTTGGCTATTTACCAAAATAAATTCAAGTTACAGGTAATCATGGATATGGGCTTAATGTACCATACTTATAGTCTCTCAGATTTCATTTGAGGAAATTCAAATACAAATTGGTGGAAGGGTTTAGGAACTACAGATCTTTAATATGTACCCCTCTCTTATACAAGGAACCAAAAGTCATTGGACAAGGGACACCAAAGCTGTTTCATGGACAGGTGTGGGGTATTCCTTTGTTATTTCCTCATCGATTGAACAGGTAAAAGGTCCGGAGTTGATTGCTGTGAACTTATAACACGTGGTCAAAAGAGCTCTCAATGCAAGTGAAATAATAATGCTATTAACCATTGAAGAAAATTGGGTTTTATCTCATGTTGTCCTATTAGCTGATTATTTGTGGCATTCGTACTAAAGTCTTAATATCCAAAAGTTTATTTACTGAAATGTCCTTCTAAGACATTGTATTAAACACTATCAAACACTATCTAATCCTTTTTAAACTGAAAGATTATGGTCGCAGTCAGCTGCTTCTTACCCCATACCCGGATTTTCCTTCACACGCAGGAGGTGGGGATGTCCATGTGGCCAATGGCTAAATGTAAACAGTGTGAACATTTATTGAATAGGTTTTTTTAATATGGAAATATGAAAAAATCGCAACTTTCTCCTTTCCATCACACATCCATCATAGGGCAAGAAATGAGGCAGCAGAATGTATGGGTTTTCCATGCAGGATTGGAACACTTATATGCAGTATTTAAATTCACCGTAGAATCATTGGTCACTGGTCATTTTATATGATAGATACAGAAGTGCCCCATCAATAAATGAAAAGAAATCCACCAGTATTTACATCCATTAAGCAGTAAAGCAGAACCACAGAGCCCTCATTCTGGCCTCACGTGGTCAGTGCATTGTGACATCACAAGTGTCTGTGACATCACAAGTGTCGGTGACATCACATCCACTGTAAAGCTGGAGAACATTCATCTGTTTACTCAGTGTAGTTGGGCGCTCGGCACTATAAGGAGCTATTCGTAGCGGACTTGAAGTGTTGTTACCAACGACATCAGAGATTGTGGAGATTAAAATGGAGAAAGTACCAAGAACTACGGAGGAGTGTTGTCTTCTCCCTGGATTAAGGTGGATTGTAAAGAGATGCTGCCCCAGAAAACTGCGTACGTTTTTCAAAAGAGCGAATACAGCTTTTACTAACACCGCAAAAAAGACTAAAGATCAGAAGAAGGAGCACTTGGCCAGTAGAGTCCCAGTACCCAAAAGCAAAAAGGACAGTAGGAGTACTGAGGGCGAAAGAGGGAAAGAGAGCAAGGGGGCCAAATGTAGTGCTAATGAGAGGGACGAGAGCAGCCTCTCCAAACATGAGAAAGTGCGGTGTGAATCCAAGGAAAACAGCAGCCAGAATCTGAGGCAGCAGGAGAACGCAAAATCAGAGGAACATCCGGAGGAAAGCAGTAGGGGAGAGGTTCCAATGGAAACACACAGGAGTATGGAGGAAAGTAGTGTTACCGCAAGAAGGAGCCCTCTCCCCACGTTAGTCTGCGGCTTTAACTTCCATTCAGTGCTAGGACAAGGAGGGTTTGGAAAAGTCATGTTGGCTTCTGTACTTAGAAAAGAGCCCATGGTAGCGGTCAAAATCATCCGCAAGAAAGCCGTAAATCCCCGGTCTTTACTGAAAGAGAGGAGGATCCTGGAGATAGCTCGGGACAGCCCGTTTCTGTGTCACGGATATGCGAGCTTCCAAACACCGACCTGCGCATTATTTGTGATGGAATATTTGGCTGGTGGGAGCCTCCGGTCATATATGAATAGGGTGGGCTGCCTCACTGAGACCGCAGCTGCATTTTATTCTGCTGAAATCATCTGTGGCATCCAGTTCCTCCACGCTCAGGGCATTATACATCGAGACCTGAAGCCGGACAACATCATGCTTGACGGACAGGGCCACGCTAAGATCTGCGATTTTGGTCTTGTCGCAGAAGGCATTTTTGGAACATCACAGACAACGGGACATTGTGGAACATTTATGTACATGGCCCCGGAAATACATCTGAAGAAAGCATACGGTGTTGCCGTGGACTGGTGGTCCTTTGGGATGATTCTATTCCGCATGCTTCACGGAGCTTTACCATTCCCTCATGGTAACTGCTGGGATGCAATGTGCAGGGAGGCAATGTTCTTTGCCATTGTATATGGAAACCCTCAGTATAGCAAAGACCTCTCTGAAGAAGCCAGGGACATGTTGAAACATCTTTTGATGAAAGATCCTCAGTATCGCCTCGGGATCACAGGATGTATTAGGCGGCATCCATTCTTTCAGAACATTAAGTGGGAGGATATAGAGAGCCGCCGTTCAACTCCCCCATACCAGCCAACATCAACATCAAATCTCCACTTGCAGATACTGCAGGAGATTCCATCAGTTTTGGAGGCCACATCCTCTTCATTGTGCAGCCATCTTTCTGGCTTTTCCTTTTTGACTCCAGATTGGATGGCCTGAAGAATGGACTGAGCACCGGCCAAGTGTATGAAGATCTGCTGTTTCCGAACATCATAACATCATAATAAATTTGAGAAACAGCTACATTTTTTGTTATTGGTTCCTTCTGTCATGAAATAAACACTCCAGTAGATCTTCTGTTAACTGCTTTATTCATGAAACATCTAGCATAACTCACAGGCAGAGTCTGTCATGGCTGCTCAGTTACTCTCTCTCTGGAGTCAGTTACCAATGTGACTCCTCCCACTCATTGTAACTTTATTAGCAGGCCTGCTCCCATGACATCTTCCTCCTTAAAGAAATAAGAACAAACACCAGCAATACATAACAATATAAAAGGTACCATCAGCAGGGAGGTAGGTAATATGCATATATTTTAAACTAAACAACAACATATTCCTGACTTGGGCATCGGGGTAGACTACCCTAGCCCCCAGTAACATAGGGATTATTCTGCCCATTCTTCATGTTACTGTACTAACTAAACATTATACAGTTTGTGTCCCTGTAACGGATTGGAGGTTTCACCACTCTGCCGCTGGAAGTTGTCTTGAAGTTATTGGAGGCAGCAGAGACCTGGGAACCTCCTGGAACAACTGTATTACGCTCTGGTTGCGAAACTGGGCATGGTCCACTATCTGCCAGTGGAGTATCAGTGCAGTGTTCCCCAGGTTGTTCTCCGCAGTCTAAATCTGGAATAGCTTGGAGATGCCTGCGGTTCCTGCGCACAGCACCTGTGTTGGTCTGTACTACATAGGAACGTGGGTCTTGAGAGTGACATATAACAGTAGCAGGGGTCTTCCAGCTTGTCTCCTGGTCTAGCTTCACCCTAACACTCTGGCCAGGGGACAATTTAGACAGAGGGCGTGCTGAATGTCTTCTGTTGTAGAAGAATTGATAAGACGTCTTCATCTTTTCGTCTCTCTCCTTCACTGCCCATGGAAGGTCATCACTTGCCGGTACACTGAGATTCCACTGAGGGACAGTGGTACGCATGTGGCGGCCCAACATGAGGTGAGCTGGACTTGTACCGGTTGCCTGCAGCGGTGTGGCCCTATAAGCCATGAGGGCTAGGTACGGATCCTGCTGTTTCAGAATATGCTTAGCAGTCTGGACGGCCCTCTCAGCAGCCCCATTGGACTGCGGGTAGTGTGGGCTAGACGTGGTGTGCCGAAAATCATATTCCTCACTGAACTTTTTGAACTCATCAGAGGCAAACTGCATGCCATTATCACTCACAAACTCCAGTGGAATGCCCCATCTAGCAAACATGCTTTTGAGATGGGAGATGACACTTCGGCTAGTCATTGCAGTGAGAGGTGCTATTTCAATGTATCTTGAGTAGTAGTCTACCACAATCAGGTATCTCCTACCCCTCATCTCACATAGGTCAGCAGCAATCCTTTGCCAGGGGCCCCCAGGCAGTGGGGATGTTACCAGGGGCTCCTTCCTCTGAGTAGGCCGATTATCACGACAGAAAGCACACCTTAAGATCAGTTCTGCTATATCCACATTGATGCCAGGCCACCAAACTGATAGCGCAGCCCTTTCTCTGCACTTTGTGATGCCCTGGTGGCCATGGTGTAGCTGTTGTAGCACCTCGCGCCTTAAGCTTGTTGGGATGACAATCCTATCCTGGAAAAGAATAAGGCCATCCACCTCAGAGAGGTGAGCCCTCTCAGTATAATACCTGCTTAGGGACACACAGGCGGATCGGCAGCTTGGCCAACCCTCCCGAATGAACCGGATAACATCCTGGAGATCAGCATCCTGCAAGGTTTCTTGTTTGATTTTTTCTAGTCTTGCTTCTGAAACTGGACGTGAAGACATAACAGAGTCCACAAACATTTGGACCTCATAGTCAGAGTCAGAGAAGTCACTGTCTTCTAAGGGAAGTCTTGACAGAGTATCAGCTACCACCATCCTCTTCCCAGGAACATGTATGGCTTTGACATTGAACCTCAGAAGGCGCATTAGTAGCCGTTGGCAGCGAATTGGGGCCTTATCCAGATCAAATGAGTTAATCAGAGGCACCAGGGGTTTATGATCTGTTTCCAGGCTGAAGAAATCCAGGCCCACTAGATATCGTTGAAATCTCTCGCAGGCCCACACACCCGCCAGACACTCTTTCTCAATTTGGGCATACCGCTTTTCAGTATCTGTTAGGGTCCGTGAACAGAAGGCCACTGGACACAATTCCCCATCATGTTCCTGTAGCAGTGCGGCGCCAAGCCCATAACAACTTGCATCTGCACTCACCACTGTTGTCCTGGTAGACTCATAGAATTTTAATACTGGTGCTGACACCAACATCTTCTTCACCTGAGCCAAAGCCTTCTCTTGGGGCTCACCCCAGTACCAGGCAACATCATTTTTTAACAGTTCGGTCACCGGGTGCAAAACTGTTGATAGATCTGGCAAGAATTTGCCCAGAAAATTAATAAGACCCAGAATCTGCCTAAGTTCTTGCACTGTCGCAGGGCTTTTCATTTCTGTGACGGCATGTACTTTGCTTTCATCGGGCCTTATGCCCTGACTGCTTACAAGATGTCCAAAATAGCGCAATTCAGATTGTTTAAAGCAACATTTATCTTTGTTCAGCTTAAGTCCAGACTGTCTGATAGTCTGTAGCACTTTTTCCAAACGGTGATCATGTTCCTCTGCTGTAGAGCCATAGACCAGAATATCATCCATGACAACTACTGCGCCTTCATGGTCCCTCAAGAGAGCACTCATCTCTCGCTGGAAGATCTCTGGAGCCGAGGAGATGCCAAAAGGGAGGCGGCGGAAGCAGAACCGCCCGACAGGGGTGATAAAAGTAGTTAATTTCTGGCTACCTGGATCTAAGGGGATCTGCCAAAATCCACTAGAGGCATCTAGTGTGGAAAAGAATCGTGCCCCCGCCAGCTTAGGTGCAATATCCTCAAGTGTAGGCAAGACATACCGTTCTCTTTTTACTGCCGCATTCAGACGTTTTAAATCCACGCAAATTCTGATTTTTCCATTTTTCTTTGTTACCGGCACCATGGGTGCACACCAGTCGGTTGCTTCCGTCACCACCTCAATTATCCCTAGAGCCTGCATACGCTTCAGTTCAGCCTCTACCTTGGGCAAAATAGGAAATGGTATCCTGCGAGGAGTAGACAAACTGTAAGGAACAGCATCGGGTCTCAGTTGAATCCGTACCGGTTCACAGTTTAATAGTCCTATGTCTCCAAACATGTCACTCTGTATTTCATTAATTCTAGAGACAAGGCCTAATCTACAAGCCACTGTGCGGCTAAGGAGGTTGTTACCACACCGACCTCTTATGACATAGATCCAGAAGGTGAAGTGCCTTGATTTATACACACTGCGTGCGAGGAATCTGCCCACACAGTCTACACGCCCTCCTGGGCTGCGGACACATGCTCTGCTAGCTTCCAAGATGGGGCATTGTGGTAATGATTTAAAGCTTTTCTCAGACATAACAGAGATATCTGCCCCTGTGTCAATCTTGAATTTGATGCATGCCCCCATCACAGGGAGTTCCACACTCCAACAGTCATCGGTGTCCAGCCACTGTGATACTGATCCAAGGAATAGTTCATCTGTACATTCAGATTCACATCCAACTTCAATTTCCTTTACCATCTCTGTTTTACATGTAACTTCAAAATGACCCATGCGATTGCATTTTCTACATCTCTTATTCTTAGCAGGGCAGGGGGTTTTCGGTCCATGAATGCGGTTACAGCGAGAGCAGCGTGATTTCAGCCCTTCTGCAGTCTGCAGCCTACTGCCCGTACTATGCTTCTCTCTAATAGAACGTGTGGTAGTCTGCATTTCATTCACCATGCATTCAGACCTCATGGTCACATTCTGTGCTTTTACCATCTCGCTTTGGCGTGCCATTCTGATAGCCACATCTAGTGTCAGTTCAGGCTCCAGCTGCAACTTCTGCGACACATCAGCATCAGCTACACCAATAACAATTCGGTCACGGATGTGTTCCTCCTTAGCAGGACCAAATTCACAGTACTCTGCCATTTCAAATAAACTGCGTACAAAGGACTCCACAGACTCTCCTGCTAGCTGACTGCGTTTATAGAAACAGGCCCTTTCATGGATTACATTTCTCCGTGGGACAAAATGGGCACTCAGTTTGTCCATGACAATATCAAAGTTATATTCTTCCCCTTCCTGGAAAATGAATGCATTATATATGGGCTCTACATCCTTCCCCATGGCATACAAGAGTGAGTTAACCTGTACCTCTCCACTCTCTTTATCCAATTTTGAAGCGATGCGAAACCGGGAGAACCTCTGACGCCATGCTGGCCATGCTGCAGGCTGAGAGAAATCAAAGGGTTCAGGAGGCTGAAACTTGGACATGTTGGCAAACTTGCAGACTGTTAATGTAGGGTAAACAGCACTTCTGACACCATGTCATGAAATAAACAATCCAGTAGATCTTCTGTTAACTGCTTTATTCATGAAACATCTAGCATAACTCACAGGCAGAGTCTGTCATGGCTGCTCAGTTACTCTCTCTCTGGAGTCAGTTACCAATGTGACTCCTCCCACTCATTGTA
Source organism: Spea bombifrons (assembly GCF_027358695.1). Classification (NCBI taxonomy): domain Eukaryota; kingdom Metazoa; phylum Chordata; class Amphibia; order Anura; family Pelobatidae; genus Spea; species Spea bombifrons. The sequence continues at coordinate 12,469,372 of NC_071091.1, read as the reverse complement.
ACTTTATTAGCAGGCCTGCTCCCATGACACCTTCGTGTTGTATTGCTACAGGTGCCGTTGTTTACAGATAGCTCTACATGGCTATGACCTTACAACAGAGCTTCTGCTTTTATGACACCATACGCAGATGGTATATTGAAATTTATGGAGGCAGCAATGTCCCAAATGAAACTCAGTTTTAAGTAGTCTACCTTATGTAGCCCCAATGTAACTTAATTCATGTAATATCATAACCTATAGATTTTCATGTCTTAAGGTTCCTATTTTTTCATAATAAGCAAATAATGGATTTTGAAATTACATCCAATACTAAAGGTTGTCCAGTCTTAGATTCCTCAGCATGTCTTTAATAACTTTTAAGTACTAATCCATCACATCCTACCTCATTAGCATCTCCAGGGCTGAGACCAGTATCATTGGACCTTGAATGACGTATTTTGGGGGCGACAGCACTCCTATATGTACACATTTGACTAGATTTTAACGTGTCAGTTCCATTACCCTGACAGCTGTGCAAGCCGATAACAATGTACTTAATCAACCTTATTATAACCTCTTGCCCTTGCACATTAGACCAATAACTCGCAATCGCCAAACAGAACTAACACAACGCATCGTTAGCAGTTAGCCTTAATATCTACCCATCTTAAGGGAAAGGGTTTTAGCGAGAATTTTGATACAGTAGGCCAGTGATCTATGTACACGGGGGGGCACTTACAAGAAGGATTATGTTTTTCATTTACATTTAATTGGGGTTGAAGGAGGGACTGTTTACTACCATTTAAAAGTTTGGGTTCATTTAACTGTTTTCAGGGAAAACAAGGAATTTTTTAGCTGTAACATAATTGTAGAATACTTTTCTAATGATCAGTTAGCCCCATAAACTTAAGTTTCGATTAGCAAACACAACATATCATTGAAACACTAGAGTGATGGGAGTGATAAAAGGTATTTGTACGCCTATGAAGATATTCCATAAAAAAAATCGTCCGTTTCCAGCTACAATACTGTTTTAGAACATTAACCCTGTCTGTGCTTTATTTCTGAACTTTGTCATACATTTCAAACTATTACATTTCTAGGTGACCCAAACTTTTAACCAGAAGTATATATATTTATATATAGCCTTTCTTACTTTGACTTGGAAATTAGGGTCAGGATCAGTAACGATCTCTGTTGCTTCTTGGTGCTGATAGGGCTCCTGAGCCTCCGCAATGAGTGAGGGAGATTGGGACATATTTGATTCTGCGATTTATTTAGATACAGGGATCCCCTCACTGAGAAGTGGAGCTGCAATAACACTAATAAGTACACAATAACTGATAAACCAATCTAAGCTATTTTACCGTAATAAAGGGGAACAGACGCATACAGTAACTGACTAACCCAGGGCAGAAATATATATATACTGAAACCCCCATAGCCCACCCAAAGCTGGGTGACTGCCCACCTAGGAGCTCCAGTAAATGGTGTTGGGGCACGGTGGGGCCCTGGCACACATTCAGCAATAGCCTTTGTGTAACGAGGATGTTACTTCCCTGGTCTGATGTCCTCAGGTGGAGTCTGGATGCTGTCCTTGCTGACGGCAGGTTCTCTGCGGAGATGAATTTTCTGACAGACCTTAAGCTGCGGCTCTGGTCTGTATCAGGAAACCTCCTGGAAAAAAGATATTAGTGCAGCTTTGAAAGAATATTACAGCTCATTATATCACTTACCTGAATCAAGTAAGACCTGACTCGAAATGAGATCCTTTTTAGCAAATTTGAACCTCCCAAAATTATCTGAGGAATCTTTGTCTCAATTAAAATGAACCTTTTAGTTTACTTGAAATCAAAAATACTATTCGTAACTTAAAAAAGGCGAAAGCCCCAGGTCCAGACGGCTATTCGGCTATTATTTTTTTTACCAAATATTAGAACAGACAATTTCCCCACCGCTATTAAGAGTATTTTCAGAAATAAATCAGAAAAATAATTTTCCATCAGAAATGCTCCAAGCACCCATATCACCTATTCAAAAACCAAGGAAAGACCCCAGTAATATTAAGAACCCTAGGCCGATCTCGCTGATTAACTTAGATATTAAAATATTCTCCAAAATTCTTGCAGAAAGATTGAAGAGAATAATGCCTGACTTAATCCACCCAGATCAAAGAGGATTCATTACAGGTAGAAATGGTGAAAGCAACCAAATTATCTGGTTATTTTTAGAAGAATCACTAAATACTTTTGGTTTTGTAGGCTCTTTCTTAAATAACATGACGGCTTTATCTAAGTGTCCCCAAGCTAGAGTATCTTGTAAACATCTAAACTCGGAATATTTTGATATAAAAAATGGGACAGGACAAGGGTGCCCTTTAGCACCATTATTATATATTTTAACTACTGAACCTTTTGCTGCAATGATTCGACTTTCAAATAAAATTCAATAAAAACAGCTCATCAAAACTTTAAAATAACATCATACGCGGACAATGTCCTATTGGTTTCTATGTTTCTAGCTTTGGACATACAGAAACAAAAGGTGAGGAGTCCCTTAATGAAATATACATTTGATTTTGGAACGCTGCCAAGAGTCTAGAGACGTTAACTATTTGGGGGGCACTTAATACACAGGTAGTAAGAAGGAAAGCAGTGCTGGCGGGTGGCCCGGGTTTTTGAACATCAACATTATCATTTATTTAGAAGCTAAAAGAACATTTAAAGGGAGGCAGAGATTTGTAATTTAATATCCATGGCTTCACTGCATTAGGATGAATTTCTGCGAGCTTCAGTGTGAACAGGCCTGCCCTGTACCAATCCAAAGTGTACCTTGAGGTTGTTTGGTTTCATTGTGTGTTAAATTTGCCTCAACTTTTCTTGGTTCTGGACTGCCATTGTGGGCTAATGGAAAATTGTTCTCTGTGTTGGAACAAGCGATCTAAAATTCAGGAATCCCAGCAGATATTACATGCACCTGTTGTAACCTTCCACCCATACATTGCACTAGTGAATTGTCTAGCATATGTATAAGTAAAAAGTTATGTTTAGTCTTAAATTAGTGGCGACACTTAATAATGCTCTGTGTTATGCCATAAAATGCTGGAGTAAAACAAAAGACGGGCATTCATGCACAGCACCCAGAAACTGAAATGCACCAGCAATCGGAAGTACTTGGGTAACTCAGAGCCGTCTTAACAGCACTGCAGACTCTGGGCAAAGCAATGCACTGGGGCCCCCTATTCCGAGCCCCCCCCACAAAAAATACATGATGTACACTTATTTACACATTTACTGCCATTACAAACACCTGCCCACACACACAGTGCTTATATACACATATACTGCTTATACATACACACACACATACAGTTCGGGTAACACTGACACAAGTTTTGTTATTTTGGCTATTTACCAAAATAAATTCAAGTTACAGGTAAGCATGGATATGGGCTTAAAGTACAGTCTCTCAGATTTCATTTGAGGAAATTCAAATACAAATTGGTGGAAGGGTTTAGGAATTACAGATCTTTAATATGTACCCCTCTCTTATACAAGGAACCAAAAGTCATTGGACAAGGGACACCAAAGCTGTTTCATGGACAGGTGTGGGGTATTCCTTTGTTATTTCCTCATCGATTGAACAGGTAAAAGGTCCGGAGTTGATTGCTGTGAACTTACAACACGTGGTCAAAAGAGCTCTCGATGCAAGTGAAATAATAATGCTATTAACCATTGAAGAAAATTGGGTTTTATCTCATGTTGTCCTATAAGCTGATTATTTGTGGCATTCATACTAAAGTCTTAATATCCAAAAGTTTATTTACTGAAATGTCCCTCTAAGACATTGTATTAAACACTATCAAACACTATCTAATCCTTTTTAAACTGAAAGATTATGGTCGCAGTCAGCTGCTTCTTACCCCATACCCGGATTTTCCTTCACACGCAGGAGGTGGGGATGTCCATGTGGCCAATGGCTAAATGTAAACAGTGTGAACATTTATTGAATAGGTTTTTTTAATATGGAAATATGGAAAAATCGCAACTTTCTCCTTTCCATCACACATCCATCATAGGGCAAGAAATGAGGCAGCAGAATGTATGGGTTTTCCATGCAGGATTGGAACACTTATATGCAGTATTTAAATTCACCGTAGAATCATTGGTCACTGGTCATTTTATATGATAGATACAGAAGTGCCCCATCAATAAATGAAAAGAAATCCACCAGTATTTACATCCATTAAGCAGTAAAGCAGAACCACAGAGCCCTCATTCTGGCCTCACGTGGTCAGTGCATTGTGACATCACAAGTGTCTGTGACATCACAAGTGTCGGTGACATCACATCCACTGTAAAGCTGGAGAACATTCATCTGTTTACTTAGTGTAGTTGGGCGCTCGGCACTGTAAGGAGCTATTCGTAGCGGACTTGAAGTGTTGTTACCAACGACATCAGAGATTGTGGAGATTAAAATGGAGAAAGTACCAAGAACTACGGAGGAGTGTTGTCTTCTCCCTGGATTAAGGTGGATTGTAAAGAGATGCTGCCCCAGAAAACTGCGTACGTTTTTCAAAAGAGCGAATACAGCTTTTACTAACACCGCAAAAAAGACTAAAGATCAGAAGAAGGAGCACTTGGCCAGTAGAGTCCCAGTACCCAAAAGCAAAAAGGACAGTAGGAGTACTGAGGGCGAAAGAGGGAAAGAGAGCAAGGGGGCCAAATGTAGTGCTAATGAAAGGGACGAGAGCAGCCTCTCCAAACATGAGAAAGTGCGGTGTGAATCCAAGGAAAACAGCAGCCAGAATCTGAGGCAGCAGGAGAACGCAAAATCAGAGGAACATCCGGAGGAAAGCAGTAGGGGAGAGGTTCCAATGGAAACACACAAGAGTATAGAGGAAAGTAGTGTTACCGCAAGAAGGAGCCCTCTCCCCACGTTAGTCTGCGGCTTTAACTTCCATTCAGTGCTAGGACAAGGAGGGTTTGGAAAAGTCATGTTGGCTTCTGTACTTAGAAAAGAGCCCATGGTAGCGGTCAAAATCATCCGCAAGAAAGCCGTAAATCCCCGGTCTTTACTGAAAGAGAGGAGGATCCTGGAGATAGCTCGGGACAGCCCGTTTCTGTGTCACGGATATGCGAGCTTCCAAACACCGACCTGCGCATTATTTGTGATGGAATATTTGGCTGGTGGGAGCCTCCGGTCATATATGAATAGGGTGGGCTGCCTCACTGAGACCGCAGCTGCATTTTATTCTGCTGAAATCATCTGTGGCATCCAGTTCCTCCACGCTCAGGGCATTATACATCGAGACCTGAAGCCGGACAACATCATGCTTGACGGACAGGGCCACGCTAAGATCTGCGATTTTGGTCTTGTCGCAGAAGGCATTTTTGGAACATCACAGACAACGGGACATTGTGGAACATTTATGTACATGGCCCCGGAAATACATCTGAAGAAAGCATACGGTGTTGCCGTGGACTGGTGGTCCTTTGGGATGATTCTATTCCGCATGCTTCACGGAGCTTTACCATTCCCTCATGGTAACTGCTGGGATGCAATGTGCAGGGAGGCAATGTTCTTTGCCATTGTATATGGAAACCCTCAGTATAGCAAAGACCTCTCTGAAGAAGCCAGGGACATGTTGAAACATCTTTTGATGAAAGATCCTCAGTATCGCCTCGGGATCGCAGGATGTATTAGGCGGCATCCATTCTTTCAGAACATTAAGTGGGAGGATATAGAGAGCCGCCGTTCAACTCCCCCATACCAGCCAACATCAACATCAAATCTCCACTTGCAGATACTGCAGGAGATTCCATCAGTTTTGGAGGCCACATCCTCTTCATTGTGCAGCCATCTTTCTGGCTTTTCCTTTGTGACTCCAGATTGGATGGCCTGAAGAATGGACTGAGCACCGGCCAAGTGTATGAAGATCTGCTGTTTCCGAACATCATAACATCATAATAAATTTGAGAAACAGCTACATTTTTTGTTAATGGTTCCTTCGTGTTGTATTGCTACAGGTGCCGTTGTTTACAGATAGCTCTACATGGCTATGACCTTACAACAGAGCTTCTGCTTTTATGACACCATACGCAGATGGTATATTGAAATTTATGGAGGCAGCAATGTCCCAAATGAAACTCAGTTTTAAGTAGTCTACCTTATGTAGCCCCAATGTAACTTAATTCATGTAATATCATAACCTATAGATTTTCATGTCTTAAGGTTCCTATTTTTTCATAATAAGCAAATAATGGATTTTGAAATTACATCCAATACTAAAGGTTGTCCAGTCTTAGATTCCTCAGCATGTCTTTAATAACTTTTAAGTACTAATCCATCACATCCTACCTCATTAGCATCTCCAGGGCTGAGACCAGTATCATTGGACCTTGAATGACGTATTTTGGGGGCGACAGCACTCCTATATGTACACATTTGACTAGATTTTAACGTGTCAGTTCCATTACCCTGACAGCTGTGCAAGCCGATAACAATGTACTTAATCAACCTTATTATAACCTCTTGCCCTTGCACATTAGACCAATAACTCGCAATCGCCAAACAGAACTAACACAACGCATCGTTAGCAGTTAGCCTTAATATCTACCCATATGTAGTCTGTAATAAGGGCATATTAAGGGAAAGGGTTTTAGCGAGAATTTTGATACAGTAACCCAGTGATCTATGTACACGGGGGGGCACTTACAAGAAGGATTATGTTTTTCATTTACATTTAATTGGGGTTGAAAGAGGGACTGTTTACTACCATTTAAAAGTTTGGGTTCATTTAACTGTTTTCAGGGAAAACAAGGAATTTTTTAGCTGTAACATAATTGTAGAATACTTTTCTAATGATCAGTTAGCCCCATAAACTTAAGTTTGGATTAGCAAACACAACATATCATTGAAACACTAGAGTAATGGGAGTGATAAAAGGTATTTGTACGCCTATGAAGATATTCCATTAAAAAAATCGCCCGTTTCCAGCTACAATACTCTTTTAGAACATTAACCCTGTCTGTGCTTTATTTCTGAAATATGTCATACATTTCAAACTATTACATTTCTAGGTGACCCAAACTTTTAACCAGAAGTATATATTTTTATATAGCCTTTCTTACTTTGACTTGGAAATTAGGGTCAGGATCAGTAACGATCTCTGTTGCTTCTTGGTGCTGATAGGGCTCCAGAGCCTCCGCAATGAGTGAGGGAGATTGGGACATATTTGATTCTGCGATTTATTTAGATACAGGGATCCCCTCACTGAGAAGTGGAGCTGCAATAACACTAATAAGTACAAAATAACTGATAAACCAATCTAAGCTATTTTACTGTAATAAAGGGGAACAGACGCATACAGTAACAGTGTTCACAGGGAAAAAAAGATTTGTCCTGAGTGGCAGTTCACAGTAACTGTCTAACCCAGGGCAGAAATATATATACTGAAACCCCCATAGCCCACCCAAAGCTGGGTGACTGCCCACCTAGGAGCTCCAGTAAATGGTGTTGGGGCACGGTGGGGCCCTGGCACACATTCAGCAATAGCCTTTGTGTAACGAGGATGTTACTTCCCTGGTCTGATGTCCTCAGGTGGAGTCTGGATGCTGTCCTTGCTGACGGCAGGTTCTCTGCGGAGATGAATTTGCTGGAAGACCTTAAGCTGCGGCTCTGGTCTGTATCAGAAAACCTCCTGGAAAAACAGATCAGGATTGTTCCTTTAGTCACTTGGTCTTGCTGGATGGGGAATAGGCCTTAACCGATCCTAATTGAGAGAGAACTAAAATGGCGTCTCTTCTTCCCTGTCAGGTTCTGCCACACCCCCTTTTAGGCAGTTCCCAGAGGCTAGCACCACACCCACAAAAAGGTGAAGTATGGTGTCCTCAAAAGGCCAAATATTGTGAAAAGCGTTCACATATTATTAAAGAAAATATATATCATCAATGCAGGTGCAGATTTAATAAACACGCGCTCAGTGCCTCTCCTATCACCATTAGCATGATCTGGGCTCATGAGAGGAGAAACGGTCCAGTTAACTTCTGAAGAAGCTGTGCAGTACAAAACAAAGATGATCAATTACTCAAAACCGAGGGGCTTTATTGTGTTACTTTGTGCATAATTTTAAATGACTTAATTTTTGGTCATATGCATTAAGTGGCACTTATTTGGAAAACACTGCGAATGTCCATCCCTAAAGTATTCACAAATATACTATTGGGTAAGGGGTACATTTTCTTTTTAACCACAATTTAAATTCTCCCTCTTGTAATTTGAATTAAAAACATATTAAATGTCTATTTTTAACCTAGAAAGATCCATTCAGCATCCTGCTACCTTCTGGAGGTATTCCACGCTGCTGGCATGTAAAAGGGGCTTAGAAATTGTATTTTTTGTAAAGTCACTGACCTATTATGTAACAACTAAGGGAAAACCAATTTTTTAATTGATTTACTTCTTATTTATTTATTTTTTCTCACGTTATATACAGTTAAGGACAGATACCTTACTATTTGCGTTCACATTTGTTTATGCAGAGAAGGAGAAACAATTTAGATAGTGATAGTTATATGCACCTTACTAAGTTGACACACTTATCGCTGGGTTACATATACACACAAATACACCACTTTTTTTGGTTTGTTTTTGTCTTGCCATACACATGCATTTTTTATAATAATAAAGGAGAATACAATTTAGGGAGCAATAGCTCTATTTACTATACCCAATGGACACACCTATCACTTAGATATATATACATCATTACATTTTTTATTTTTTATTATTTATCGTCTAAATAATATTTAAGTGCTTCCCTAGTGGTTTATAGTACAATTAATTATTCTAACAGGTCATTGACCTATTATGTAACAACCAAGGGAAAATAATTTTTTTTTGTTTTAATTTCGTATCTTTGTTAGAGAAATAGCTGTCTAACATTTCCTCCTCCTGATACCTACACGTGTAAGGGTCTCATTACGTCAAATGAGACATAAACCGCATAAGTATTTTAATTGCGGATTGGTTGTATGAGATGATTGGATGTATGAGCGTGCGATCACAAGAGGAAAGTTTAAAATGGGGAGTTTTTGGAGCGGGCGGAAAAGAAAACTATTAAATATCTATGGCAGTTAAGTTTGCTTCAATAAATGCTTGTGGTCTGAACTCTCCATACAAACAAGCATTTCTATATGATAAGCTAATCAAAGAAAAAAAATAGATATCTGTTTTATTCTGGAAACCAACTGGAATAAAGCATCAGTCAAAGGACTGGTGGTCCTTTGGGATGATTCTATTCCGCATGCTTCACGGAGCTTTACCATTCCCTCATGGTAACTGCTGGGATGCAATGTGCAGGGAGGCAATGTTCTTTGCCATTGTATATGGAAACCCTCAGTATAGCAAAGACCTCTCTGAAGAAGCCAGGGACATGTTGAAACATCTTTTGATGAAAGATCCTCAGTATCGCCTCGGGATCACAGGATGTATTAGGCGGCATCCATTCTTTCAGAACATTAAGTGGGAGGATATAGAGAGCCGCCGTTCAACTCCCCCATACCAGCCAACATCAACATCAAATCTCCACTTGCAGATACTGCAGGAGATTCCATCAGTTTTGGAGGCCACATCCTCTTCATTGTGCAGCCATCTTTCTGGCTTTTCCTTTTTGACTCCAGATTGGATGGCCTGAAGAATGGACTGAGCACCGGCCAAGTGTATGAAGATCTGCTGTTTCCGAACATCATAACATCATAATAAATTTGAGAAACAGCTACATTTTTTGTTATTGGTTCCTTCGTGTTGTATTGCTACAGGTGCCGTTGTTTACAGATAGCTCTACATGGCTATGACCTTACAACAGAGCTTCTGCTTTTATGACACCATACGCAGATGGTATATTGAAATTTATGGAGGCAGCAATGTCCCAAATGAAACTCAGTTTTAAGTAGTCTACCTTATGTAGCCCCAATGTAACTTAATTCATGTAATATCATAACCTATAGATTTTCATGTCTTAAGGTTCCTATTTTTTCATAATAAGCAAATAATGGATTTTGAAATTACATCCAATACTAAAGGTTGTCCAGTCTTAGATTCCTCAGCATGTCTTTAATAACTTTTAAGTACTAATCCATCACATCCTACCTCATTAGCATCTCCAGGGCTAAGACCAGTATCATTGGACCTTGAATGACGTATTTTGGGGGCGACAGCACTCCTATATGTACACATTTGACTAGATTTTAACGTGTCAGTTCCATTACCCTGACAGCTGTGCAAGCCGATAACAATGTATTTAATCAACCTTATTATAACCTCTTGCCCTTGCACATTAGACCAATAGCTCGCAATCACCAAACAGAACTAACACAACGCATCGTTAGCAGTTAGCCTTAATATCTACCCATCTTAAGGGAAAGGGTTTTAGCGAGAATTTTGATACAGTAGGCCAGTGATCTATGTACACGGGGGGGAACTTACAAGAAGGATTATGTTTTTCATTTACATTTAATTGGGGTTGAAAGAGGGACTGTTTACTACCATTTAAAAGTTTGGGTTCATTTAACTGTTTTCAGGGAAAACAAGGAATTTTTTAGCTGTAACATAATTGTAGAATACTTTTCTAATGATCAGTTAGCCCCATAAACTTAAGTTTGGATTAGCAAACACAACATATCATTGAAACACTAGAGTGATGGGAGTGATAAAAGGTATTTGTACGCCTATGAAGATATTCCATAAAAAAAATCGTCCGTTTCCAGCTACAATACTGTTTTAGAACATTAACCCTGTCTGTGCTTTATTTCTGAACTTTGTCATACATTTCAAACTATTACATTTCTAGGTGACCCAAACTTTTAACCAGAAGTATATATATTTATATATAGCCTTTCTTACTTTGACTTGGAAATTAGGGTCAGGATCAGTAACGATCTCTGTTGCTTCTTGGTGCTGATAGGGCTCCTGAGCCTCCGCAATGAGTGAGGGAGATTGGGACATATTTGATTCTGCGATTTATTTAGATACAGGGATCCCCTTACTGAGAAGTGGAGCTGCAATAACACTAATAAGTACACAATAACTGATAAACCAATCTAAGCTATTTTACCGTAATAAAGGGGAACAGACGCATACAGTAACTGACTAACCCAGGGCAGAAATATATATATACTGAAACCCCCATAGCCCACCCAAAGCTGGGTGACTGCCCACCTAGGAGCTCCAGTAAATGGTGTTGGGGCACGGTGGGGCCCTGGCACACATTCAGCAATAGCCTTTGTGTAACGAGGATGTTACTTCCCTGGTCTGATGTCCTCAGGTGGAGTCTGGATGCTGTCCTTGCTGACGGCAGGTTCTCTGCGGAGATGAATTTTCTGACAGACCTTAAGCTGCGGCTCTGGTCTGTATCAGGAAACCTCCTGGAAAAAAGATATTAGTGCAGCTTTGAATGAATATTACAGCTCATTATATCACTTACCTGAATCAAGTAAGACCTGACTCGAAATGAGATCCTTTTTAGCAAATTTGAACCTCCCAAAATTATCTGAGGAATCTTTGTCTCAATTAAAATGAACCTTTTAGTTTACTTGAAATCAAAAATACTATTCGTAACTTAAAAAAGGCGAAAGCCCCAGGTCCAGACGGCTATTCGGCTATTATTTTTTTTACCAAATATTAGAACAGACAATTTCCCCACCGCTATTAAGAGTATTTTCAGAAATAAATCAGAAAAATAATTTTCCATCAGAAATGCTCCAAGCACCCATATCACCTATTCAAAAACCAAGGAAAGACCCCAGTAATATTAAGAACCCTAGGCCGATCTCGCTGATTAACTTAGATATTAAAATATTCTCCAAAATTCTTGCAGAAAGATTGAAGAGAATAATGCCTGACTTAATCCACCCAGATCAAAGAGGATTCATTACAGGTAGAAATGGTGAAAGCAACCAAATTATCTGGTTATTTTTAGAAGAATCACTAAATACTTTTGGTTTTGTAGGCTCTTTCTTAAATAACATGACGGCTTTATCTAAGTGTCCCCAAGCTAGAGTATCTTGTAAACATCTTAACTCGGAATATTTTGATATAAAAAATGGGACAGGACAAGGGTGCCCTTTAGCACCATTATTATATATTTTAACTACTGAACCTTTTGCTGCAATGATTCGACTTTCAAATAAAATTCAATAAAAACATCTCATCAAAACTTTAAAATAACATCATACGCGGACAATGTCCTATTGGTTTCTATGTTTCTAGCTTTGGACATACAGAAACAAAAGGTGAGGAGTCCCTTAATGAAATATACATTTGATTTTGGAACGCTGCCAAGAGTCTAGAGACGTTAACTATTTGGGGGGCACTTAATACACAGGTAGTAAGAAGGAAAGCAGTGCTGGCGGGTGGCCCGGGTTTTTGAACATCAACATTATCATTTATTTAGAAGCTAAAAGAACATTTAAAGGGAGGCAGAGATTTGTAATTTAATATCCATGGCTTCACTGCATTAGGATGAATTTCTGCGAGCTTCAGTGTGAACAGGCCTGCCCTGTACCAATCCAAAGTGTACCTTGAGGTTGTTTGGTTTCATTGTGTGTTAAATTTGCCTCAACTTTTCTTGGTTCTGGACTGCCATTGTGGGCTAATGGAAAATTGTTCTCTGTGTTGGAACAAGCGATCTAAAATTCAGGAATCCCAGCAGATATTACATGCACCTGTTGTAACCTTCCACCCATACATTGCACTAGTGAATTGTCTAGCATATGTATAAGTAAAAAGTTATGTTTAGTCTTAAATTAGTGGCGACACTTAATAATGCTCTGTGTTATGCCATAAAATGCTGGAGTAAAACAAAAGACGGGCATTCATGCACAGCACCCAGAAACTGAAATGCACCAGCAATCGGAAGTACTTGGGTAACTCAGAGCCGTCTTAACAGCACTGCAGACTCTGGGCAAAGCAATGCACTGGGGCCCCCTATTCCGAGCCCCCCACAAAAAATACATGATGTACACTTATTTACACATTTACTGCCATTACAAACACCTGCCCACACACACAGTGCTTATATACACATATACTGCTTATACATACACACACACATACAGTTCGGGTAACACTGACACAAGTTTTGTTATTTTGGCTATTTACCAAAATAAATTCAAGTTACAGGTAAGCATGGATATGGGCTTAAAGTACAGTCTCTCAGATTTCATTTGAGGAAATTCAAATACAAATTGGTGGAAGGGTTTAGGAATTACAGATCTTTAATATGCACCCCTCTCTTATACAAGGAACCAAAAGTCATTGGACAAGGGACACCAAAGCTGTTTCAGGGACAGGTGTGGGGTATTCCTTTGTTATTTCCTCATCGATTGAACAGGTAAAAGGTCCGGAGTTGATTGCTGTGAACTTACAACACGTGGTCAAAAGAGCTCTCGATGCAAGTGAAATAATAATGCTATTAACCATTGAAGAAAATTGGGTTTTATCTCATGTTGTCCTATAAGCTGATTATTTGTGGCATTCATACTAAAGTCTTAATATCCAAAAGTTTATTTACTGAAATGTCCCTCTAAGACATTGTATTAAACACTATCATACACTATCTAATCCTTTTTAAACTGAAAGATTATGGTCGCAGTCAGCTGCTTCTTACCCCATACCCGGATTTTCCTTCACACGCAGGAGGTGGGGATGTCCATGTGGCCAATGGCTAAATGTAAACAGTGTGAACATTTATTGAATAGGTTTTTTTAATATGGAAATATGGAAAAATCGCAACTTTCTCCTTTCCATCACACATCCATCATAGGGCAAGAAATGAGGCAGCAGAATGTATGGGTTTTCCATGCAGGATTGGAACACTTATATGCAGTATTTAAATTCACCGTAGAATCATTGGTCACTGGTCATTTTATATATACAGAAGTGCCCCATCAATAAATGAAAAGAAATCCACCAGTATTTACATCCATTAAGCAGTAAAGCAGAACCACAGAGCCCTCATTCTGGCCTCACGTGGTCAGTACATTGTGACATCACAAGTGTCTGTGACATCACAAGTGTCGGTGACATCACATCCACTGTAAAGCTGGAGAACATTCATCTGTTTACTTAGTGTAGTTGGGCGCTCGGCACTGTAAGGAGCTATTCGTAGCGGACTTGAAGTGTTGTTACCAACGACATCAGAGATTGTGGAGATTAAAATGGAGAAAGTACCAAGAACTACGGAGGAGTGTTGTCTTCTCCCTGGATTAAGGTGGATTGTAAAGAGATGCTGCCCCAGAAAACTGCGTACGTTTTTCAAAAGAGCGAATACAGCTTTTACTAACACCGCAAAAAAGACTAAAGATCAGAAGAAGGAGCACTTGGCCAGTAGAGTCCCAGTACCCAAAAGCAAAAAGGACAGTAGGAGTACTGAGGGCGAAAGAGGGAAAGAGAGCAAGGGGGCCAAATGTAGTGCTAATGAGAGGGACGAGAGCAGCCTCTCCAAACATGAGAAAGTGCGGTGTGAATCCAAGGAAAACAGCAGCCAGAATCTGAGGCAGCAGGAGAACGCAAAATCAGAGGAACATCCGGAGGAAAGCAGTAGGGGAGAGGTTCCAATGGAAACACACAAGAGTATAGAGGAAAGTAGTGTTACCGCAAGAAGGAGCCCTCTCCCCACGTTAGTCTGCGGCTTTAACTTCCATTCAGTGCTAGGACAAGGAGGGTTTGGAAAAGTCATGTTGGCTTCTGTACTTAGAAAAGAGCCCATGGTAGCGGTCAAAATCATCCGCAAGAAAGCCGTAAATCCCCGGTCTTTACTGAAAGAGAGGAGGATCCTGGAGATAGCTCGGGACAGCCCGTTTCTGTGTCACGGATATGCGAGCTTCCAAACACCGACCTGCGCATTATTTGTGATGGAATATTTGGCTGGTGGGAGCCTCCGGTCATATATGAATAGGGTGGGCTGCCTCACTGAGACCGCAGCTGCATTTTATTCTGCTGAAATCATCTGTGGCATCCAGTTCCTCCACGCTCAGGGCATTATACATCGAGACCTGAAGCCGGACAACATCATGCTTGACGGACAGGGCCACGCTAAGATCTGCGATTTTGGTCTTGTCGCAGAAGGCATTTTTGGAACATCACAGACAACGGGACATTGTGGAACATTTATGTACATGGCCCCGGAAATACATCTGAAGAAAGCATACGGTGTTGCCGTGGACTGGTGGTCCTTTGGGATGATTCTATTCCGCATGCTTCACGGAGCTTTACCATTCCCTCATGGTAACTGCTGGGATGCAATGTGCAGGGAGGCAATGTTCTTTGCCATTGTATATGGAAACCCTCAGTATAGCAAAGACCTCTCTGAAGAAGCCAGGGACATGTTGAAACATCTTTTGATGAAAGATCCTCAGTATCGCCTCGGGATCGCAGGATGTATTAGGCGGCATCCATTCTTTCAGAACATTAAGTGGGAGGATATAGAGAGCCGCCGTTCAACTCCCCCATACCAGCCAACATCAACATCAAATCTCCACTTGCAGATACTGCAGGAGATTCCATCAGTTTTGGAGGCCACATCCTCTTCATTGTGCAGCCATCTTTCTGGCTTTTCCTTTGTGACTCCAGATTGGATGGCCTGAAGAATGGACTGAGCACCGGCCAAGTGTATGAAGATCTGCTGTTTCCGAACATCATAACATCATAATAAATTTGAGAAACAGCTACATTTTTTGTTATTGGTTCCTTCGTGTTGTATTGCTACAGGTGCCGTTGTTTACAGATAGCTCTACATGGCTATGACCTTACAACAGAGCTTCTGCTTTTATGACACCATACGCAGATGGTATATTGAAATTTATGGAGGCAGCAATGTCCCAAATGAAACTCAGTTTTAAGTAGTCTACCTTATGTAGCCCCAATGTAACTTAATTCATGTAATATCATAACCTATAGATTTTCATGTCTTAAGGTTCCTATTTTTTCATAATAACCAAATAATGGATTTTGAAATTACATCCAATACTAAAGGTTGTCCAGTCTTAGATTCCTCAGCATGTCTTTAATAACTTTTAAGTACTAATCCATCACATCCTACCTCATTAGCATCTCCAGGGCTGAGACCAGTATCATTGGACCTTGAATGACGTATTTTGGGGGCGACAGCACTCCTATATGTACACATTTGACTAGATTTTAACGTGTCAGTTCCATTACCCTGACAGCTGTGCAAGCCGATAACAATGTACTTAATCAACCTTATTATAACCTCTTGCCCTTGCACATTAGACCAATAACTCGCAATCGCCAAACAGAACTAACACAACGCATCGTTAGCAGTTAGCCTTAATATCTACCCATATGTAGTCTGTAATAAGGGCATATTAAGGGAAAGGGTTTTAGCGAGAATTTTGATACAGTAACCCAGTGATCTATGTACACGGGGGGGCACTTACAAGAAGGATTATGTTTTTCATTTACATTTAATTGGGGTTGAAAGAGGGACTGTTTACTACCATTTAAAAGTTTGGGTTCATTTAACTGTTTTCAGGGAAAACAAGGAATTTTTTAGCTGTAACATAATTGTAGAATACTTTTCTAATGATCAGTTAGCCCCATAAACTTAAGTTTGGATTAGCAAACACAACATATCATTGAAACACTAGAGTAATGGGAGTGATAAAAGGTATTTGTACGCCTATGAAGATATTCCATAAAAAAAATCGTCCGTTTCCAGCTACAATACTCTTTTAGAACATTAACCCTGTCTGTGCTTTATTTCTGAACTTTGTCATACATTTCAAACTATTACATTTCTAGGTGACCCAAACTTTTAACCAGAAGTATATATATTTATATATAGCCTTTCTTACTTTGACTTGGAAATTAGGGTCAGGATCAGTAACGATCTCTGTTGCTTCTTGGTGCTGATAGGGCTCCTGAGCCTCCGCAATGAGTGAGGGAGATTGGGACATATTTGATTCTGCGATTTATTTAGATACAGGGATCCCCTCACTGAGAAGTGGAGCTGCAATAACACTAATAAGTACACAATAACTGATAAACCAATCTAAGCTATTTTACCGTAATAAAGGGGAACAGACGCATACAGTAACAGTGTTCACAGAAAAAAAAAGATTTGTCCTGAGTGGCAGTTCACAGTAACTGTCTAACCCAGGGCAGAAATATATATACTGAAACCCCCATAGCCCACCCAAAGCTGGGTGACTGCCCACCTAGGAGCTCCAGTAAATGGTGTTGGGGCACGGTGGGGCCCTGGCACACATTCAGCAATAGCCTTTGTGTAACGAGGATGTTACTTCCCTGGTCTGATGTCCTCAGGTGGAGTCTGGATGCTGTCCTTGCTGACGGCAGGTTCTCTGCGGAGATGAATTTGCTGGAAGACCTTAAGCTGCGGCTCTGGTCTGTATCAGAAAACCTCCTGGAAAAACAGATCAGGATTGTTCCTTTAGTCACTTGGTCTTGCTGGATGGGGAATAGGCCTTAACCGATCCTAATTGAGAGAGAACTAAAATGGCGTCTCTTCTTCCCTGTCAGGTTCTGCCACACCCCCTTTTAGGCAGTTCCCAGAGGCTAGCACCACACCCACAAAAAGGTGAAGTATGGTGTCCTCAAAAGGCCAAATATTGTGAAAAGCGTTCACATATTATTAAAGAAAATATATATCATCAATGCAGGTGCAGATTTAATAAACACGCGCTCAGTGCCTCTCCTATCACCATTAGCATGATCTGGGCTCATGAGAGGAGAAACGGTCCAGTTAACTTCTGAAGAAGCTGTGCAGTACAAAACAAAGATGATCAATTACTTAACACCGAGGGGCTTTATTGTGTTACTTTGTGCATAACTTTAAATGACTTCATTTTTGGTCATATGCATTAAGTGGCACTTATTTGGAAAACACTGCGAATGTCCATCCCTAAAGTATTCACAAATATACTATTGGGTAAGGGGTACATTTTCTTTTTAACCACAATTTAAATTCTTCCCTCTTGTAATTGGAATTAAAAACATATTAAATGTCTATTTTAACCTAGAAAGATCCATTCAGCATCCTGATACCTTCTGGAGGTATATTTGTCCCGACCCGTATTTAATACGGGAAACTGTATGTTTTTCTAGAGCTACAGTTGAAAAGGCAGTTAAGGTGAAAATTCTTCATATTCTCATTCAGGGTCACTCGGTACCCTCAAGTAAAAGAAGTTTTTTAACCAAAATGTTGTTTACAAAAAAGATTTTTTGATCTACAAGAATCATCATCCACAGGATCCGCTGGGTTAATTATCCAGTAAAAGATATGATCAAGCAGCACCAAAGTACGGAGAAAAAAAAACTACCAACGTAGATCATGGCAGCAATGTGATTCCCCACGCTGAGGTGCCCAGTGTGCCCATGTGTTAAGACGGCACATATATGAATATATATATTTGCTGGTAATTTTGCTAGAACAATGTATGTATAATGTGTCATCCACACTTTTTTGGATAACAGGTCCACTTTAAGGCAGTATATTTAAGTCATGCTGGTTTTCAAAGCTAGTCTTAGCGTTATGAGCATAACTGGGAACTCTCTGGGTTTGACCCGGTTCT
Source organism: Spea bombifrons (assembly GCF_027358695.1). Taxonomy (NCBI): domain Eukaryota; kingdom Metazoa; phylum Chordata; class Amphibia; order Anura; family Pelobatidae; genus Spea; species Spea bombifrons. The sequence goes on along the minus strand of NC_071091.1, from coordinate 12,450,779 downwards.
CCGGGTCAAAACCCAAATCATCTGGGTTGCAGGAGCAGGGTCTTGACGCGCCCCACTCCCCGCCCATTGTCCCTTTAATTGGGGGACTGCCCACTGACGTCAGTGGGCCGCGTCCCGTAAGGGAAGGCTCCGGGGAGCCGGAGATCAGAAGTTCCCAGGTATGTCTATGAGTGTCCATCTCGATTGTCCTCTTGGGGGCGATCAGGTTCTCCATTGTCCTGCAGCCCAATGGGCCGGTTATATCCGAATCACCACAGCCCCTATAGCCAAAGGAGTGAATAAAACCTAATTACATTGGGTGTCAGACATTGAATTATTTCTGTGCCTCCTCATAATTCTTTACTTTTCTGGGTTTTTTCTCTGGTGTTTTCGAGGTGTTCCTGTCCCAATGTATATAACTTGCCTTTTTAGCTGTAAATTAGTAAAACAAATATATTAATTTGCAATGCAGATCAGTCCTGACTGTTCACACAGAATAGGCTACGAATGAATTATTGAATCCTCGGTAGTTACTAGTTAATGTTTGCAAAAGTTTAATATTTTTATGGTGCTTATTTAATAGGAAATACAATATTTGCCTGCCATAAACCATCTAATCTTTTATAATTTTGTCACATTTGCATAGAAAACATATTATATATATATTGGGTTTTGCATGATTTTACGAGCAGCTGACTGCCTTTTACTGTATTATAAAACAAGAATTAATAAGTATGTTTAATGCAGCTACAAGTAATATAATCTACCCCAGGCCATACTGCTTCACGTTACCGATTTGTAAAGGCATTGGGATCAACGGGATGTGTGGCCCTTTCTAGTAATGGAATGTTTTTCTCAAATGAGCATTAAAAAAGAGCAGAAAACTTTCGTAGCCTTAGGTTTACATTTACTTACGTCTGTTTTACTTTATGAACTTTTCTTAGAACGTTTGTCTGGTTTATAAAAGTTAAATAGAGTGGATGTGGCGAGGAACGGCTTGTTTATATGTGGTTATTGCCTTTTGGAAGTTTGCAACGATGGGTTAATGTATACTCGTTTATACATATCAGCATACCTGGGGACGTCCCAGGGCAGGGTACCTGAAGCTCTCCCTCTCCTGGGAGGAGGGTCTTTGTGTGGGGCGGGTCTAGCAGCATGTAGGGGGCGGGGCTCACATCAAAGTGCTTTTTGTAGGAGGAATGTGGGCGTGGATCAGAGTGGAAATGGGCAGAGCATGCCACAAATAGCAACAATTAGCTTCATGCATTGCTTTGTGTATCATGTTCACCTTGACTGGATCATTTTTATGCTCACTCCAAGAGCTCTTTTAGGAAATACTAAACTGCAATAAAGCACATTTATTTTGATGCAATGTCAACGTAATTCGAATATATATATATATATATATATATATACAGTATACTTCGAATATATAAGACAGCTACTGCGAATGATGACTACAATTCCCATCATGTTCAGGCTAACAGAGTCGCTGTGCCAGCTGGAGTGGGGTAGGCTGGCTGGACACAGTTCATGTGTTAGAGGGGCCTATTTTCACCACGCAGCCTCCAAAGAACTTTGTTAGGATGATTTAGAAAGTTGTTTGACTGCCTGTACTATCTGTTAACAAAGACTCCTGTCTGTACCGCCTGAGTCACTCTGTACAGCAGTAGAATGTAGCTGCTTGCCGATAAAATACTTTCTTCTAGCGCAGGCATCTCTTGGGAGAGAAACTTCTGTCTGCCCAAAGTCTGCACAGCAGAACTTGTTAAGAACACCCCGAGCCTTTTATTAAAAGTACTGTGTAAACAATTCCTTATTTTTAAAGAATTTTTTATGTATAAACATCAAATTTCAGTCAGCCTGAAAAACCTGAATTCACGCTGCATAACTAGGATGTAATTACCGATATGTGCGCTATCCGCTAGCATTATTATAGACCAGAAAAAGAGAGATTTCAGTAATGCCAAAAATATGTTACCAAAATGAGTTGCTGTTCAGGACCTACATTTTATATATATATATAATATATATATATATATATATATATATATATATATGTGTGTACTATATGGACAAAAGTATTGGGACACCTGACCATTACACCATAAGGGATTTTTATGACATCACATTCTAAATATATAGAAATTAATATGTAGTTGGTCCCCCTTTGCAGCTATAACAGCTTCCATTCTTCAACAAGATTTTGGGGTGTTTCTGTGGGAATTTTTGCCCGTTCATCCAGTAGAGCATTTGTGAGGTCGGGCACTTATGTTGGACGAGAAGGCCTGGCTCGCAATCTCCGTTCCAGTTCATCCCAAAGGTGTTCGATGGGGTTGAGGTCAGGGCTCTGTGTGGCAGGTCAAGTTCTTCCACACCAAACTCATCCAACCATGTCTTAATGGACCTTGTTTTGTGCGCTTGGGCAAAGTCATGCTGGAATAGAAAAGGTTCTTCCCCAAACTCTTCCCACAAGGTTTGAAGCATGGCATTGTCCAAAATGTCTTGGTATGTCCCGTTCAGCATTCCAAGACAACTTCCCATCACACTGCCATTCAAAAGTTTGAGGTTGTGTAGAAATTTCCTTGTTTTTTAAATAAAAACAAATATTGTTGATTAAAATAACATGAAATGGATCAGAAATCCAGCCCAGGCATTGTTAATGTTGTAAATGACTATAATAGCTGGAAATGGCTAGGCGTACAGAGGTTCTTTATAACTCCCATCACTCCTGCGTTCTAATGGCATGTTGTGTTCGCTAATCCAAGTTTAAGTTTAAAAGGCTATTTGACCATTAGACAAAATGTTTTCAATTATATTATCATATTAGGGTAGTATCTATCTATCTATCTATCTATCTATCTATCTATCTTTCTTACAAGTTCTACATCAAACATAACTTTATAGTCCGAGACTTTCGCCAGGTTGAATGCTATTACACTTTTGTTGTAATGTTGTTACTTTAGTCTCTGCAGGAATTGCGGATTAGTTAGTGTTCCACTTAGAATTCCGGTAACAAAGATATTTCTTTTAGTCCTATGGCAAAAGGTTTTATGTGAAGGCACAAAATCATATTTTTCCTAAAATACCTCTTTTTGTTGGATTTCTGTGACAAATGGTTGTTGTTGCGAAAGATACCGAACACATTTTGAGTGTGAAAACAAACACTTCAAGTTTTTCTCCCCATTGTGTAGCACTTTAAAGCCAGTTATAGCTCCATTATTTATAGAATTTAAATGCCAGTGATATCTGGACGGAAAAAAAATCCTAGATTTACTGATCAACAAAACCACAAACTCCGTTTTTTTATGGCGCTCTACATTATTGCAATAGTTCTGTTGGCAGCGGTATTACATACAGTATTGTAGCCGAGGAGATCGAATAAAAACAAGGAACATAACTTTTTAGAATCTAAGTATAGGGTATATTGGAGTTTTAGAGTTTTCTGCATTGACAGAATTTTATGGTTTGATATCTCACTTACAAAAAAGGAGGCTATTAAAGATGAAGGTGTAGTAGATAACGGAGAGTATAAAAAGTGCATTTTCTTTTGAAGCATCGCTCATTGCCTTTCGCTAGTCAAAGATTTTTACTTGGGTATTGTCCCTTTCCTTGTGTTTTGGGGGGTCTCAGCCTTTTTTGGCTGCTAAAATGAGGTTAGATTCCATAGAGTGGTCGATGTGACATGGAGTTGGCAGAGCTGTAATGCTTGCTAGGCCTCTAATAGATTGTAAGTTTGTCAGAGAACATACCTGGGAACTCTCTGGGTTTGAACCGGAGATTGCCGGGTGAGCGCTACTTCTCCGGTTCTCCGGGTCAAGACCCGAATCCTTGACACGCCCCACTCCACGCCCATTTCCCCTTTAAATGGGGGTGTTTCCCGCTGCCGTCAGCGGGAACGCCCCCGACGTCAGCAGGACCGCCGACGTCGTCAGCGGGACCGCCCACTGACTTCAGTGTGCAGTACTGGCCACGTCCTGCAAGGGAAGGCTTCGGGTAGCCGGAGTCAAGAAGTTCCCAGGGATGCGAGAGAAGGGTCCTGGTCTCCTATGGACCAGCGTGTCTTAACGTGCTAATCTTGTTGTCAAATTGTTTATTGTTGTTTTTAAATTTATTGTCAATATCTATTGCCCCTCTGTTTTAATAGCGCTACTAGTGAACCCTCTAGAAATAAATGTATTGAAAGCCTTTGAAATGTAGACTCAAGGCCAATTTACATTTCTGTATGTCGTGCATAAAGACATTATTTAATAATATAGTCCCTAAATAAATAACCAGCATCTAGACTCACAGACACCCGCTGGATCAAGGCACATTTGTCCCTGTGACTAACTGGACTTACTCCACGGGTTGTCTGTGGCCACTATTTGAAATTGGTGAAGTTGAACCTTCATTGCTTCATTTTCAACTGATCAATTAACGCTTTGAGTGTCAGACAGAGAGAAAGTGAATGTTTTTTTTTTCATCATAATGGCAGGAATCATAGTAGAATTAGATGTTTACTGAGAGGGGGTGACAGATAACTAATACAGTGAGGGAATTTAAACATACATGGGATAAGCATAAAGCTATCCTTAATCTAAGGCAAGACCAAAGACCGATTAAGGTCTGAGTCTTTACATCAGAAAAAATGGGCAGTCTAGATGGGACGAAAAGTTATTATCTGCTGTAAAATTTGTTTTTCATGTTTTTTTTAAAAAAAAGCCTAGGTTAGCATGGTAGCAGGCAGTCATATTAGGCTCCATGCACTGAAGGGATGGGATCTTTATTTTCCTTTTTCAATGTTGGGGGACAGGCTGAAAAGTGTGTTCTGTTCTTTTCTATGTTGAGGAACCCTTTGTGTTTAACTATAAGAGGCTTTTCCCTATAACAGAGGTCCTGAATCAGGGACACAGCTACCGGCTTAGGATCTGATTGGCAGTCCCATTACAATGCAAAATGCATGTGGGATACATAGTTGGGCAACCTAGATGCTCGTATGTGGCTGCCACTGAAGAGGTTAAACCTCGCATTTTATATAGCATTATGAGAGTTGGTGCAGTGTTAGCTATAGAAACAGGAGAAATAAGTTGGCCAATAAAGGTATCAACTTAATTGTACTTGTAAAGAAAACACACGCGAAAAAGACTTCTGACACTGGTTAAAATATTTGGAATAAAACATAACGTTGAAAAAAAACATTTAATACTAATTAGAAGGACTGATTCTTACCAGAATCTTAGGAGAAGGACATCCTTCTACATTTTTAGGGAAAAATAGTGTGGTAAATCATTGCAAATTGTTTTTATACAGCTGCTGGTAATCGGGAACATTTTGTGACCTCTGTGACCAATATCATTCTTCCCAGAAGCTCATATCTTAAGCAAAACAGGAAGAAAACAAGGTTCCCATAACAGAAGTAAGCTGGGGGAGACATAATAGTTTTGTAATCTTCCAACAGCAATATTATTTTCTCCGGTATTCCCCTTAAACGGTTTCTAAAGTTTTGGATGTCTGGCATTTGCCGTTCAAAGAAAAGAACAAAAAAAAAAACACCCTAAAAAAAAATCACATTGTTACGGCATCCCACAGAATAATCCCTTTATTGCTGTAACTGCTAGCATGAAAACATTTTTTACATTTTTCCAGGAAGAAAGATGTACTTATCTCATTCAAGAATCTCTTTCAAAAGAACCAGAAAAAGAATACTTTCTGTTTATTTGTATTGACTTGGAATCAGTTATGATCACATGTTTGCATTTTATTGAAATAGAAAAACGATTTCTGGGTTGGAGGAATCAACTGGCTTTTTGTTCCATTATTTGAAGAGATAACATCTTTCAGTGAGGGAAAGACGTAGAAATGAAAATGTATGAATAAGAAATCTGTTTATTGAATTGAAATTATCTGTGGTTCATATCAAGGCTGTTATGCTTAACAAGTGAGACATTCAATAAAAAGGTCAGTAAAATTTAACTTGTCCTTAGGCCGTCAAAAAGGCATTAGTAAGGAACGGAAGGTGCGTGTAAAGTATAATATTCTTTTTAAAACAACATAATTAAAAGGGCCGTTCAAATTCAGAATATGATGGCACTATATAATTTAATAAATACTCATAATTAAAATATTATTATTTATTAATTTTTATGGCACCATCATATTCAGCATTGTATACATACAATATATATATATATATATTTTTTTTTTTAGTAATTATATATATTTTATTTTCAACATTTTTTTTACTTTACAAAGCAAATTTAAATTAATTGATTATATTTACTAATGGATTATTAATTAATTAATACCCTTGAGCTATGAACCAAACAGGCATACCCATTATATGGTGCTGGGAAACACAATGGCTCTATATAACTCAATAAATAATAATAAAAAACAGCCCTAAATAAACATTAAAAAAATACATACTTTGGGATTTTAAAATGTATTTTACACAATGTTGCTGTCTGTAAATAATGCCTCCCATTTCAGATCTGGGCTTAACCTGGGCCAGGATTAGACGGCTATGTTGATAGAGATTGGTCTTTTGTAATGGCACAAGAGAGCTAAAGCTTGATAGCTGGGTTCTTGATGAGCGTCTGAAATTTGTTTTATATTGTAAATAATGCTGCGGAATAAATGTCCGTTCAGGTAGATATTCAGTTTCCATAACATTTGCTGAAAAGCAGGATGTTATGTATTCAATGTTCTTATTTTACAAATGTTCTACATATTGAATTTGTGTGCTATGTATAAAAAAATATACACTAGGGGGCAAAAGAATGGAAACCAGAGATTCTATCGCACACATCTACATGTATCGCATTAATACCCCAGTGCATTGCATCGCTGGCCTACTTTGTAGCAAATAGGATCCAGAAAGGAAGCTGAAGAGTTGACAGGAAACTCCACTTTCTCATCTTCATGCCGCAGAAAATAGAAATTGGAAGATTTACAATGCAAATACTTCACAGACAGATTGTGTTTTGTAAAAAAATTGCCGCACTTCAGACAAATAACTTGTTTATTTATTCTAAAAGGTCTAATGTACAGTAGAAGCCGTGTCTTAACCCCAAGAGATGATTTCCTTCTGATCTCACTTGATGAATGTTAAGTATTTGGGTAGTCAGACTTAGAGCATTGTAGGCTGGATTTTGGTACCTATAATAAAATAGATTTTTGTAGTTGTGCATAAGCCAAACACTCTAGTAACTAGCTGGAACGAGTTACGCGGCCAAAATATACATAAAAGTTAATCATACCAGACCGTTTTCACATCTAGAGCTTCCTAATGAAACCTTCAAAATCCAATATGGCACCAACCCTCCGTATTGGTGGCTTCTCCAGATATCCATTGGGGAGGAATATATATAGGCAAGGTTGAAGCCTCCTGAAATTATACATAAATCATCATAGGAAGAGTGGAGAATTTAACGTATTTCAGATGTGGATCAGTGAAGAACTGAAGACTTAGCCTTGCTGAACGGCATATGGGGGTTAGTTTGCTTACAGCAAATGTATACCACATATAGAAAAAACAAAAGTGGCTCCACCAAGCCAGTATCTTGAAACTATGGCTGGAAGATGTCTCAGCAGATGAGTCAAGCAACATTTTTTGATGGCAACAGTACACATTGGCCAATCAAATTGGTACGCACTTCTTTTTTGCTCTTCTGAATAGCATTCAGAGTACCTGCTGCACTATGGTTATTTCATTTTTAAGGTCAGTCTCGGGGGGGCTAAAGCCAACATTTCTGCATTTTCCAATCAGCATTTCTTACTAGTATTAATTGGAACCTAATGTCTCTTTATGATGAGTAGGATTTGGAGGCACAAGGTGAATATGAAACAAGGAGTGAGTTGACCTTCTACTTGGAGACGTACACACAAGTCAGAGACATATACATGCCTATGAGTTAGGTTTAACTATAATGTTGCCAACATTTCCCCACTTGTTTGTTGTTTTTGTTTCTTTAAATAATAAATTATTTTAAATAGATTGAATCGAATTCCTGGACGGATACATTATTCTTATTCCTAACACATGACTGCATGTTGGACCCACAGCCATTTGGTCGTGTCTGGAATTAATCCAACAAAAAGAGGTTAAACTATGGAAAATGAATCTAACAGAAAACATACTATCGTTCACTAACTAAACACCATGCATGTAGTTTACTGTAATTATTCTTGAGTTGGTCACGTTGAAATGCTCCCAGTTACCAGATTCCAGCTGTTCTGTGTCCATGTTGCATGAACTCCAAACTTCAAAAGCTCAAAACATCTCTTTTGCTCTCCATGTTAAATGGATATACCAATTCAGGCATGTCATCATCATACGGGATAGATGTTTTAACGTGGAGTTTAAAGTATAGAAAAAAATAAAAATCACAAATTGTCATCTAGACTGTAAGCTCATTTGAGCAGGGCCCTCATCTGTTGTTTCTGTAAGTCAGATTGTTACGCTATACATTATATTACTTGTTATGCCCTGTTTATCGTACATCACTGTGGAATATGATGGTGCTATATAAAACAATAATTATTAACCTGTAGCCTGTACATACTGTATGTAAGCAAGCAGCTAAATCATATTATAGCATGTTATGCATGTTAGAATCGTTTTTGTTTAGTATATATATATATATATATATATATATATATATATACTGTACCTGTTTCTTTTTAAGAAGGACATGTTGTATAATTCAGTTATGGAGAAAGCTAATGGAAAGCTTGGCAGAAACCATTCTTGACTGTCTTGGCCAATCGTTTATTCTTAGTTGGAAACGGTTCAAAGTCCATATGGTATTTTGTTTGTAGCTCAAATATGTACACATTGCTAATAAATGTAAAGTCTCATTTTCTTCTGATAATAGTGACTTTGTCATCTAATTAATAATCACAAAATACTCTATGAAGTTCATGGTCTCTGGCTGAATGGGCAGATTTTAAGGGTCATATTGTCTACAGCAGTGTCCCGCTCTGCTGGATTTATGATTTAAAGGCGGATTTAGACTTATATTTCCTAGTTCTGAATGTCCAACCCCTTCTACGCAATTTTTCTTTTATCATGTGTGGAACACATGGGACACAAATGAAGGCACTGATAGGCTGTTGCCATACAAACTGCAAAAAAATCTTCTGTATTGTGTGATTTGCCCTTAAGAGAAAAGAATAAAATTACTGATCTAGTTAACTTACTAGAAAAGGGTTATTTATGTGTTTTTCTAATTGAAATAGCACCTCTCAAGATAGATGAGTATACAAAATTGTTGTTTTTTTCACTGGTATATCACATATAGAGAGTATTTACCTTCCGGCTAGTCATGGCATTTGTAAAGAGACTTGGAATGATTTGGTTGCCACAATTACTAATTTCCCATGTGTGCCGGTAAGTCACAGATAGGACTTCCTTATTAAATGCTCCAGAGAGTGGAGAAATGACTGGTGTCGATGATAAAAGTCATTGTAAAAACAGGGAGAGCACAAAAGATGCTGTGAACACCAGATTGGGAAGAAGTAAATGACACATGAAAGACAGAATATATATGTGAGAGGAAGTATGGGAGATATACAGAGATCTACTTTACCAAGACACCTTAAATAACACCTAGCAGATTTACTCTACATTTGCAGAGCAGTTCTATAAACCTGAAATAATAACCTATATGTAATAAGCACGGAGATTTCAGGTGGTATTAAACTAGAGCCATACATATTTCTATCCTAATCCAGCTTCCGAAAGAATGACTGGGATATAACATCTGTTAACCCTTTCAGTGTCTTGGTTCACTGCTTCTATTTAGCAATGGAAGGGTTTTAAGGGACAATAAAACCTTAAGGCTAGTAATACGGATACAGCTTTAAAATAATAACTTAACTCAGTGTGAGGACTCTGAATGGGGCAGCGATAAAATATGCCAGTCATGTTCAGGATGTATTTTAACGGCTATGGTTGTTATGTTGTAACATTAGGGCAAGTCTGAGACACAGTTCCTAGAAATGAGGAGCAATCACCATGGAAACCAAAGAAACATTGTTGCATATTGCTCAATGTTTAACACTTTGCACCAAAGGTGATCATTCCAAACCTGACTAAGGGATGTTTCTGGAATCCCCTTCAACACACACTATGACTACATGATTTCTATATTGTAACAGTATACATAGAAACATAGAATTTGATGGCAGATAAGAACCATTCGGCCCACCTAGTCTGCCTTATCTGTCTTTGATCAGCCCCCATAGTGAGGATTCACCAGATAGTAAATTCCCGCACTGTATTAGTCTCCACCACTGCTCCTGGGAGACCGTTCCATTTATCTACTATTCTATAAAAGACGGTTGTTTTAAAAGTTTATTTGTAAAAGCATTCTCTCTTATCAGTGTTTGTGGCAAGTTTATGCCCGTTTCCTTAAAAAAAAGGGTTAATATTAATCTAAAGTATATTTATTAGCTCATTAGATGTGGAGCTATTAACCCCAAGGCAAACTAGCTGTGTCATATGATGGCTGAATCATATTAGATCTGAAAGTAAGTGTTGTCTTTCATAACTTGAGAAGAACCCAAAAAAGGGATTTGTTTTTTGTTTCGAATCATTTTTTTCCAAGTAAAACAAATGGGAAGAAACCAAACAGCAGCTTCTGTGCATATCAAGCAATGTCCTTAACTCGGAATCCCAGAGGGTCTCTCCGCTATTATCTACACCCGGCTTTGCGCACGGGATTCCTAACGGGCAGGGATCTGCAGGAAATCCTCCATATGGTTTCCTTTAAGTTACGGAACTTCTGAGGCTCTTTAAACATCCTCACACTATTGTAAAATAACAGGGAAAGGGGGGGGGGCCAGGCAGGAAATGTTTGCTACTCAGCCGTAGAAAGGGGCACCAAGACCGGGCTGGAAGAAATCCCCGGCTTTTTATTTTAACTTGGTAATTTGGCCCTGTAATGGATAGCACCATGTCTAAACTTTCGCAGTGAGCCTGAAAGGATTTAAGAGAATCCAGTCTGTTTATCTGCTGCTGTCACATGAAATTACTGGGATCTGCTCAACCGGAATTGGAAACACTGATGCAAGTAAGTGTATTATTTTGGGAGTGTACTCTGTTGTAATAATGTATTGCAGGGATTACCACCATTACCGTATATAATTAAATTAACTACCTTACATTTATATATATACATATATATATATATATAAACATTTTATTATAAATAAATATATATATATATATAAAATCAGGATTAAAGTCCCAAACAGGAAGAATATATTTTATTATTTGTTTTTGTGGCTGAGTTTTGGACCCAGGATTTGTTGAACAATGCGGGAGGTACACTGCTGAATTTATGCGTATAGATCTACATTCATGTGTTAATAAGTAAATGTTTGGGTATATCATTTGGTGGTTGGCATACTATACATATGTTTTTAAACCATCTATGAAGAATACTCATTGCAACCTTTTTTTACGGTATACAGACATATGTTATAAGGATTTTAAATGTGTGTACAGTGTATACAGTGTTGACAAGCAAGTTAGCAGAACAAAACTTTATATAAACTTTGCTAAATTTTGGAAAAGATGCATTTTGGGGTGAGACGTCTAACCTCACCCAGTACCACTAGTTGCCTAGTTTTGCCCGTTTTTTTGGCTCATGAGTGGCCGGTCACGGCTTTGCTGTAACCAGATTGGCGTCTTGATTCGTGGCTCCTCCCACTCGTGGGTTATAATATAAATAGAAAGGGTTAAAAAATGCCGTTCGGAATTATTCTCATGTGATATCGTGACATATTCATGACAATTTATGTAATTGAGTTACGCATATAGAAGAAGGACGATGCATTTTATTTACACAATGTAATACATATTATTGTGACTTACAGGCTTGTAGGACCCTGTGGCAAACTCATGCTCAGCAACAGCCTGAGTTAGTAACAGAGGGGCATCAGGGGTACAAGGAGGGAGTTTCTTCCTAATTGTGAGATATGTTGCTCAGTTGTATTCAGGTTTATTTTATAAGTGTGTGAATTATAAACAATTTAATGTATCTATTCCAAAAGAATGTGTGAAAAAACAGGGGATTAAATGGTCAAGTTAATTGAAGCTTGCGTTACTGATAATGGCTGTGGTTTCTTTACTCGTTTGCAGTAAATTTATTTGCACAGACCATTTCAAATCTTAGCTTGCAGTTTTTCTTCCTTTACAAACTTGATAATGAGAACTAATGAGTTGCCAGGGAGTAGCAAAACATCTAATAAACTTGACTGCTTACAGAGTGGCTTTTACACCGCAGACACCATGCCTTTTCTGTAGCGTAGGAAACACATATTACATCTTAAAAGAAAAATGAATAAAGTATCACTTTATACAGGGCAATAGTTCATCTATACGTTGTGCCAGCCAATTGGCAGAGGATAGTATAGGGGTAAAGATACGTGAAATTTTGTGCCCCTCGTCATTCTGATGACTGAACATAAGGCAGGCGTGGCAGCTGTATTTGTCATTATGATTATTATTATTATCTTTTATTTATATAGCGCCAACGATCTATGCAGCACTTAATACAAACATATATTCAAGGGGTATGACAAGACAAGAATTGACAGACTAAGACAAACCGATACATTAGGTGGAGAGAGCCCGGCTCGCAAGCTTAGAAACTGGCGCCAGAAGCGTCCAGGTACAGGTATCGTTTTATTTTGCTATCAAAATGTATATGTAATGTTATAATTACCTGCAGTGGACCTTGTCATCCACGTCCAGGAAACACCTGGGAACTCTGGGTTTTACCTGGAGTCTCTGGATGAAGCCCTGCTTCCCGGGTCTTCTACCTACAACCTGCCCACTGTCATTGATCCCGCCTTCTTCCCATCCTACAAAAGGCACTCTTGGTATAACCCCACCTCCATGTGCAGCTAGCCCTACCCACAAATGCTATAAGCCCCACCCCACAAAAAGCCACTTCCCCAGAATGTGGAGGGCTCGGGGTAGCCTGGACTGGGGCAGAGAAGCACATGTGTGTTGGTTGCGAATGATTGTAATTCTGTTACTTAGAATGACCTTATTCTTTATTTTAACCAATCTGGTTTTACTGTGTTGTCCAAAGACTAGTACGTTTTCATATCCCACTTTTGCTGAAATAATCGAAAACCTTCAGAGGAGTTCATAATAAATATTGATTATAATGTTTTTTAAACAGTGGCTGCATTTAAAAAATGAAAGAAAGATTAAGATTAATTCTGGAAAAAAACAATAAAATAAAATACAGAATAATATAAAACACACACACACACATATATATATATCTATATATATAAATGTTTTAATCAGATCACAGGGGATAAGCTTCATTTTATTCCACATTGTTTTATTCTCTGGCATTATTCTGTTTCTCAGAAAAGGGAAGTGCGCGTTACCCGGACACACTGACACTTCTCTAATTAGTCTGATTTTACGAGGCTTTTTGCTTCTCCTGGTTGTTGCTCATAACTTTATAATTTAAAGCTTCGGAATTCAAGCTGAGCTGTCGATTCGTGTTCGGTGTAAAAATAAGCTTCTTTGACTCGTACATGTTTCATGCCACGTTTGTTAAGATGTGTAATTACCGCATCGGGGTTAATGAGCAGAGGAAGTGATTCAGACAGGGGATGGTTTCCAACCAAGTGGATAGTTTTGTTAGGACTTCTTAAAATTTGATATAGGTTGACAGGAAAACTTAATCCTAAATTCTACATCCTACTGCATGATTTATTTCTGTCTTTATACCCCATTAATGTATTCATTGACCTGAACTTTCCTGACAATTTTCGGACCAATCATGGGAGTCTTCAAGTGAGAGGCTCATGTTGATGTTTAATCATCAGTTAACAATCTTGGAATTGTTATTTTTTTGCAAACACTTGCGATCATAATTACCATACACTATGTAAAAGAAAAGCTCCAGGTCATCCGCAGTTCCTTAGACGGTTATCTGAATTTCCTCTTTCATTAGTGACCACTTCATCATTGCATGATGTTAAAGGTCACCTTGAACTTAGGTCATCTCTACTGATTCTCAGAATCTTCTAAAGGGTTTATCTACTGATACGTAACAACCCTGCTTACAACAAGAGTAGGAAGTACATCTGACTTTGCGTTTTGATCACACCTTGCTATATACAGTATGTATGGGCAGACTAAATGGGCCGGATGCTGTCAAATTCTTTTTTTCTTTTTAATGAGAACATGAAATGTCCCTATTATTTTTTTATTAAGTGTGATGCTTTATAGAGATCATTATAGCAGTAAGTTACCACACAATAGGTATGTGATTGATGTATAGTTCTTAACCGTTCTTAAAATTACCTATAAAATTCTCTATTATGAATTAAGTTTTTTGATTGCTTCTGGCCAAAAAAGCCTTATGCAATAGTAGCTTTGGGCACAAGCTTGGGGCTACCCTTGAGTGTCCAATGCTAGCCCATTTGAAAAAAACATTTCACTATAAAAGTGCGCTGTTCCATATATTAATCAAAATGTATGTTTGTGCTATTGGAAAGCTGGGCTATACAACATGATATAGATCACATTTTACTTGTGGCTGACAAATCCAGTGTATTGTTTTAGAGTCATTCTGCTAGTATTATTCTTTGCCAATTTCCTGCTCATTCACCACAGCCCATATGTGAAAAATATATGAAAATATGTAATATATATAAAAGTAGGGCCGCGGGGCAGTTACCCAGGACAGCAGAACATTTCAGAAAATTGGGACCGCTCCATGAAAACCAGGGCTGTGAGGACATATGCGATGCTCCATACCATTTTTATTATTCTCTTCTACAAACTTCGCCAGTCTTGCCAACAGGACTAGAAATTCAGGAATCTAAAGACATCCACCTGTTTGATCCTAGTGTTTACTAGTGTATATATACGGTATATATTTATGTTATATAAATATAACATCTGCAAAACTATATAAGTTTTGTGCCATACTTATAACTTTTAGAACTTAGTTGTGCTTGCTTGGGTACATTTTTTGTATGCTCTGGGGGTGCTCTTCCTGCAGTTTTGGAAATGAGACATTTCACCTGCACATTCTCTTCTCGCAACGACCAATTTTCTTTCCACCTGGGGCAAAGGCAGGCTACCTGACTGTTCTGGAATATGACCCGCTGATGATTAAAAGAAACACATACTTTGAATGCACTCTGTTCTGTGTATGACCTTTTACGGCCCGTCATACCTTCCAACATTCCAACCGGCCAAAGAGGAACCCTTTTGGTCTTATTAGAAGCGTGGATGGGGGAAGGACTTCACCATTGCTTTTTATGTGATGTGCCAACAGCTATTTATGTTATTAAGGAAGGTCTTCACAAAAAGAATATTGTATTTTATTTGCATATTTTAATGATTAACATTCAAGGCTCTGGAATAAAAAAAAGGACAGAGGCATTTGGAACCAAAAAGAGGAAGTGTATCATCAGTTTATGAGATCAGATGTACACATGAAACATGAATTTTTGTTTTGCTTTCTACACTTTGTTGGCATTGTTTTTTTAGTCCTTTTTGTATCATGCTGTCCCCTTCAGCATACCAAGACATTTTGGACAATGTAATGCTTCCAACTTTGTAGGAACAATTTGGGGAAGGCATGACTGAGCCCCAGCACACAAAACAAGATCCGTAAAGACATGGTTGGATGAGTTTGGTGTGGAACAACTTGACTGGTCCCACAAAGCCCTGACCTCAATCCCATCGAACACTTTTGAGATGAATTAGAACGGAGGTTGCGAGCCAAGCCTTATAATCCAACACCAATGCCTAACCTCACGGATCATCATAAATCTCGTGGAAAGCCTTCTCAGAAGAGTGGAAGCTGTTATAGCTGCAAAGGGGGGACCAACTACATATTCATGTCTACATAGTTAGAATACATCATCATAAAAGTCCCTGTTGGTGTAATGGTCAGGTGTCCCAATAGTTTTGTCAATATAGTTTATATATAGATTGTAAGCTTGTTTGAGCAGGGCCCTCCCCACCTGTTGTTTCTATAGGTCAAATTGTTATGTTATATGTTACTTGTTATGTCCTGACTTTTCGTTGTACATCGCTGTGAAATATGATGGCGCTATATAAAACAATAAATAATAATAATATTGGACCCGCCATGGCTCTTGTACATTTGGGTAGGATGTGAAACATGCCCCTGTGACACAGACTTCATCCGTAGCCCCATCATCAGCGTCAGGGGATCTTTTAATCAACTGGCTTCAATGGAGATTCAAAACTGGTTAAAAAAGCTTTGCAGAGCCCTAATAAACAACATCTCCGGGCTACATATCCATAGCAATTAACTTCGCTTCTTCACTATTTAGTATGTTTCTGGATGCCACCAAAGTGTTATTAAATAGCGGGAGACTTAATTCGACAATACAGCTCAAACAATTGCACTTCAAAACTGTTTTATGTTTTGAATAGATTGATGTAATTTTTCCAGCTGTGATTGGCAATCATTAAACTGTGTTAAAAACAAATGATTCCTGCAGGTGATTTCAGTAGAAGGGGAATTACTGACACGTTAATCCACTCATTATCCTGTCAGTGTGCGCTGTTCCTGAAAACGGTGAAGTACTAGAGTTCAGATTCTGATTATGTATTTATAAAAATATTGAGCGACATGTGGACTTTCTTCAACTAAGTGTTGATATGTAAATTTGCATCGCTTTTTCTTCTGTGCCATACGGGCCTGTCGCCTGTAGATGTCAGAACCGTGTTAACGGTTTTTAACGGGTTTTATCACTAGTATGATGTTAGTATGAACTTAAATCATTCTCCAAGGTTCCCTTTAATCGAGGGCTGTCCCAGACATCTGATTGATTTTAATATATGGAAGCTTGACCTCTGAGCACCCATGTATGTTTTGCTGACTCCTGTTTTTTCACCATGGCATCCAGTGTGCGCTGTCTTTATCCAGTTAGACATGCCACGTGTTGCTTGGTAAACCAGTGTTAGCTCATAAATGGAGCCAGCTCAAACGACTCTTCTCATGTAGAATGCATGCAGCTGATCACCTTAGCCTAGCGTCTGGCTTATGACTGGTCACAGCATATGAAATCCACCTGGTGATGGCCATAACGGAAAAAGGGCATGCTTGGGAGACTGTTTATTATTTAATTAAAGTTGTTTCTATGGGAGTGATGGCACCTTCTGGCTCCAGAGAGAAGCAGAGATGAATCCCCCCAGCCCCTGGCATCCCCTCCCAATAATCAATACACTGATACTAACACACACTAACACATTTTCACACACACACACACACTGACCCTAACACACATTTACACATACACACCTGTACTAAAACACTGTCACTGTATCATTACATCTCTGCTACACCTTGCATTCTCACACCTATCTTATCCTTATGTTGCCTGGTGCCCTTCCTTTGTAGCCAGTTGCACACCGTCCGATCAGCCGCGATAGTACAGCAAGGTCAAGAGATGCCACATTACGTGACCTCAATGTTTTCACAAATGGGCATATGATTGATATATTCTTAACAAATTACAGAATTTATATACTGCCATTAAAGCAGCTTTAGCCGAAGTAGAAGCATTCTCTGCTCTGTTCCTCGTTCCCTTCAAATTAAAATGATAATTTCCCCTAAGTTCTATCTGTACCTACCCTTTTGTTTAATGCTTTGCTATACTGCATATCCATAGACTAATACAGCTTTGCCAGGCTTAATCATTTATAATAAATAGACTGTAGACTGTGCCGGAGGGAAACAGACTGTAATATCACAGATGATGATCTATGTACCTGGGAACTCTCTGGGTTTGGTCCTGAGTCTCCAGGGGAAGCACTGCTTCCCTAGGTCTCTGAGTCACTTCACTCTTTCTGCAAGCAGGAACAGTGGGATTTAGCTACGCCCACTGCTTGCCCACTTTTCCTCCTACATAAGACCCTGGTGTTAGCCTTGCCCACACACCTGACTAGCCCTGGAGAGCGTGATATGGATTAGACAAGGGTGTGTGAGGGGCCAATCTCCAGAGAAGAATGCGTCAGGGGCCGGTTTCAGGAATTTGAATGAAAAGGACAAAAAAGTGGTTTTGAATATTGGTTGTGGTATTGGTTGAATACTACACTTTGTATAGGTTCAAAGACTTTCTATATAATATAATGCTTACCAAATGAGAATTATACATTTAGATCCAGTTTGTACCACATTCAAACTTTCCCTTTATAGTTAATTACAATCATTATTCCATTCTTAGTACATAATTACTAGATAATGAGGTACCTTGCAGTTTTATTGTTATTGGTATTATGCAATATAATTTGTAATCAGCATTAAATTGTCTCATTTAGCTGTAACAATGATTGCCTATGGCAATATATGACATTTACTGTTAACCCCCAGAGTGGCCGCTATGTACGAGATAGGAAGCAGGGAAATAGGGCGCAGGATGCCAGCTATGTATCTCTAAGTGGTGGCACGTAGCTGCATTCAGCAATTGCTTTCAATGATCACCATAAATACTTGTCCACAGTGTATTGATGCTCCGTATTAGCTGCTGAGCTGACGGGCAACCTTCTCCTAACTCCGTGGCTATTGTGAAACCAGCATGCAGGAAAAAGCATGATCCCCGCGGAAGAATTTATGCAAATTAATTTATTTTTATTGAAAACGAGTGGAAAAAATAGGATAGATTAGGTTTTATGGATTACAGCTCCCATATCCTTCAGCCTGAACGTACTGGAAGATGTAGCCATATTTGTGTACATTGGTATTTTCTACCTATACTTTAGCTCGATTATAAAATGAACACCTTAATCAGGGGGGTGTCTGCCGTTGGAGGAGCCAACAAAATAGAGGGAGCAGGAGGTCTGTTCTTATGAGATGGGAAGAAAGGATGAAGAAAGGAGAGAGATAGGGTGAGATAATGAGAAATAAGTGAGATTCTGACAGTCTATCCATTACTATTGCTATTTTGGGCCTAAAGGGAATAGCCTGATTCAGTTTAACACACATTTAACCCAGAGTCACTATTATTAGTATTGTTTTCATTTTTATTTTTTAAAGTTGAGTCCAGTGACTTAAAATGACTCCAATGACTTAAAATGAGTATGGGTCAGTGAACAGGATTAAAATAAGTGTGTATTTGTGTCAGTCTACAGGGTTAAAATAAAAGTGTGTGGGGGTGTCAGTTAAACTGTTCCTTGAGTGACTGTTTGCTTTAAACTACATCATAGCTTAACTTGTCCTTTATTCCCAGGTATAGCCTCTGGGGTGACAAATGTGTTCTACCACTGACACTCAAAGGGTTAAATCAAGTGATATTCATGTATCTGCCATAAATGACAATCTTTTAATGGGGTCCTTCATAAGTACTAGATATTTCTTGAACCTTGATCTTTTATCAGTTTTTTTTTTATTTTCTGCTACCCCACATTTGGGTCAATCGATTAAGAAGCCAAGCGGTCGGTGGCGTTAGGGGTTATCCCTTTTGCAGAATCTGGATCTATTCTCAGTGGGTAGAAAATAGAATTATTTTGTTATTAACAAAAAGCATTAGATGTAGTCGCCGACTATAAATATTCCGCTAGGCCTGTTTCCCCGAACAAAAATTAACATCTTTACTAGATCCCTCACATTACTGTCACAATGAATACAGCGGGCTGTCATCTACGCTGTCAGATGATTTAATTTTTCAAGCTAATCAGCAAACCACTGCTTTATAATCGTGAAGCTGAGAAATAGAATGCCGCTGAGAATACACGAAGAAGATATACTGATATGCATCAGGAAAAAAAATCACTAATTAAAAGTCCAGCTTATTCAACGCAGTCTGATTTGATCCCTTAAATGGCTTTTGTCGGCTTTTCTGCAGAAATCCAACACATGAATTAACAGTTTGTACAAATTCTGTAACGACTTCTTAAATGGTCCTGCCATCTGAAAAAAAAAATTACATTTAAAATAATTTAAAGGGATGCGACCATCATACCATTTGATAAATGTGATGTATTTCCCTACTATTTCATTTAGCTTTATTATCTAAAAATTCTTCAAGGCTTTCAGCATGTTTACTAAAGTACGTTATTTCATGGACATGGCCACATGCTGTAACTTATTTAAGGTCAGGCCCACACTGGCCATCTGCCACTGGCTTGAGAGCGGCACACACTGAGCATGCCCAGTCGGACACCACATAAAAATTCAGCATGAGTCGGTGCATATCCCGCCGCACCTTCTTCATCAGGTGGTCCATGGCCTTAAATTGCCAGGTCCACCCCGTCATCACCCGTCTGGCCCTATTTAAGGGCAATAACTACCCCCCCAAAGCACATGACTTCTTCCTCACTCTTTGACTCTGAGTAGCTGACTCTGAATCATGGAGCCCAAGAGGTCAATTTGTGAGAGCTTCCGACCCATTGAACTCAGTTTGTTAACCAGGGCATCGGTAATTGGGGCTGACGTGTCTTAGCACAAAGCGAAGAGAAGGAAGGAGACAGTGGAGATCTTAGATATTAGAGAAAAGCTCTGAAGAACCGACATCCTTCCTCCTCTGTGGAGATAACAAGATAGGGTAGGGTAGTCTTATCTCATCACGTTGTCACTCAGTACTTAGGATTGGTCCAGTAATCAGGAGATTGTAAAATGAGACCCTCTCTTAGAATTGTAAAAAAAAATCAGCATTGTTATTATTACTATTATTATTTTTTATTGTTTTATATAGCGCCACCTTATTCCATACAGCTGTACATGGGAAATAACCCCATGATAAAGGATATATTTCCTTTTAAATGTATCATACATTTTAAACAAAGAAAAACACATAGGTATATGCCCTTAAATATATATTAATTTTGTAAACTGACAGTAATTTAACTCTGACCGTATTTTGTAGGTTGAACTCCTTTAAGTGTCTTTTTTGTCAGGGTGAAAGGGGCAAGATTTTGTGTCTTTGGCATTGCATGGTTAATGTGTGATTAGCTCCTTTATCATGGGGGTCCCGCTGTCTCTCCAAAAAATATAGAAATGCTCTGCAGGATTACTTGGGAATGCCGTGGGGGGCATCAGGTCATCTCCCATATGGGTTCTACCCACTCCCTGCCATTTTACCCCGTATACCCTGTAATAGCTAGCCCCACCCCCTTTATCTTGTTTGTTCATCAGTTGAGGGGCGTGGTAAGGGTGGAGGAGGGGAGTGGTTTGCCCCAGAAGTGGGTGGGCTTGTCTCAATAGTGGGAGGAGCCAGTGTGACCACCTGCTTTGCCAGGAAAAGGCAGAGGTTGCCTCCAGAGTGTAGCGGGGTATTTACACTGCAATGGAGGTCTGTGCTGCAGCAACATAGAATTCTTTAAATTTCAATGCACCCTGAGGATCAGAGAATCTCCCAAACTGGCCGATTATCCCTTCTGCCTGCAAAAGCGGGACATTGGGGCAGTTACCCAGGAAAGCAGGACAGTGCCTGGGGCTGTTGGGATGTATACCAGTGCTTTAATCTATCTGTATATCAGTGAGCTGCTCCAAAAACAGATTCCTTGATGCAATTAACGAAACAGAGCACCATGCAAAAAGCAGATCACATGCGCCATAATCTATACCATAATTACTAATCATACCGTTTGTGAAGCTGTGCAAGGAATGTTTCATTTCCATAATCTGTAGCCTTCTCTTTGGCTATAAGCTTATTGAGGCATGAACAGCCTATGCAGCTGTGGTCCATGCGTCTTAGCTTTTGTTATGGTTCAAAGCATTATGGAAAAAAACGGCTAGTATTGAGTAAAATTTAAGCGCTGTCAGAATTGCCCGTGATTAGTATTTGTTTCATTGTGTAAAGGTATGCTTGTTGAGGATGCAAAATATGTATATTTTGCAGTTTTCCCTTGTCCTTTAAAAAGTTTTTTTTTCCAAGAAGAAGAAGAAGAGTAAAATATGTTTGTTCTTCCTTATTAACCTAAATATATTAAAACGCGGTAATGAGATGGATTGGAGACAAGGATTTCGGTGGAACAAGAAAAATATGACTTTGTACATGATTTTCAAAGATGGTGCTGCAAGTTCTGCTAAACAAAGGAAGAATTCTAATGGGGAGCAATGATGCAGAATTAAAATAAAACATGTGTGTTACAGCTGTTCTTTAAAGCAAAAATTGTGGATTTTTTCCCCCTGTAAATACGCTAGAAATTGAAACGCTTGATGCTTTTACTGCTATGGCTGTGAGCAATGTTCTCATGATTTCTTGGGGTGAAAGCAGGGACAATAGGATCACACGACATGTCATAACCTAGCAGGGTTATGCCGCCTAGTGTAGATGAACCCCCAGACCCAACAATTGCTGCAACCCCTAGGGGTCCTGGGTAACGGCATAAAAGTAAGTGTTCAATTTGCTTAAAATCTTATTTCTAAAAATTCTATGAAATTTGAATAGAATAAAGTTTCATATAATAGTACAATGCTGTTTTTAAAGTAGACTGAATGTGACATTTCTAAGACCTGGTAAACTTCTTACAGACAGCTGCTAGAACGTATAGGTCCCATCAGCATAAGAGCTGTTAAAGGCACTATAGAAAACAAAGGGAGGAAATTGCAGGCTGCATACGATTTAAAAATGATAACATGGCATGATTCTGGAACAAAAGCTAGCAGCACCCTAACGTCGTATCTCACAAAGACACAATTTTCCACATCTATTTTGTGTTTTCCTGAGCAGCACCATATGTTGATTAATTACTGAGATGTATGCACGCTAAAAAGTGAAAATGATGCTGGCTTCCTACATGAAGCATCTGTTTTTTTTCCATTTTGTACCAAATACAGAGTCTGCCTAGGGTTGGATTCCTTAGTGTTTTACCGTTACATTTCCAGATAACCTGCAACATTCTCTTTATCTCCATTTTGAACACAAATATTAAAAATCAGTCTTATTTCGCCTAAAAATAAGTTGAATCGGGTTGGTGGTTGAGTTAAATCGAGTTGGCTTCTGTTGAGCAACTTATTAGTTTGGTAACTCAAACCAGATTCCGGATTGACTCAACTCCTCGTTTTTTGTTGCATCGCAATCACAAGAATAGCAACATGTCTCTTCACAGAAAGTTGAGTTGGCATTGGGGTTCAAAAAGGGCTCCAACTCCATAAAAATCGCATCTACTCTTTGGGAGAAGGTGACTTGACCCAGAATTAATGAAAGGCTCAATAAATCAGACTTGATTGACAAACTGAACTGCTTTAAAGTTTATCTCAACAGTTATTGACAAAATCATGACATCTGCTCAAAACATCTCAGAAGGAGACTCATTGGGCTAGACAGCACTTGAAAGCATCTCATGTTTAAGTGAATAGAGAAGTGAATCAAGTTTGTCAAGTAAAGCCAAGTGTTGTGTTAGTCAAGGCAAGTAACTGATAGCTGAACTGTAGTCAACTGAATATTTCTCACAATTGAGAGGTAGTAAGTGAGAGGAAAACACATCCCTATCACCCATTATTACCCCAGAAACACTTACTTGCTGCACTAGGAGTGTGAAAATGCGTGTGGGAGTTGTAATTTACACCTGGAGATGTATACCAACTACTATTTTCTAAACAAGTTGTGTATTTTTAGAATAGTGCCTTTAGAGCTATTCTTGGGTTTGAACCTAACATACCAAGTATGCACCATGGTAAAGTATCTGGAGGGGATTGTAAAATGAACATTGGTAAATACAAATTATATATATATATATATATATATATATATATATGACAAGCACTTAAGTAACGGAGCCCCCTGCAACACCAGTCCAGCCAGTGGGCCAGAGAGCCTCGCTCCCTCAGTCTCAGCACGTTGAATCAGAGTGCTGGGATATGACGTAATTTCCCGGCAGCATATGAGAACCGTGAGGTAGCAGACAGGCTCTCACTGGCTGGTGGACAACAAGTGAGTGAGTGAGTGTGGATGTCAGTGTACGGTGTTTTGTGAGTTGGTGCCAGCATATGATGTTGAAATGTCAGGGGTGAGCCTTGGGTTAGTGGCCCCTGGGAGATGGAGAAGAGCGGGATAAAGAATGTGTGTGAATGCAAGTGTACGGTTAGAGTGAGAGGAGTTAGTGTGTATGTGTGTTAGTTATCGATGGCACCCGAAGAAATACTGCACACAGGCATCACTAACCCGAGGCTTCACCTTGCTCTCATAATGTATGTGGAGCAATAGGCGGGATATTGGGGTGAGAATGGGGAAGGCTGATGGGGGGCAAGGAGGCCCGGGAGTTAAGTATGTACATAGCCCCAAGATTTCTGATGACAGCCTAGTTTACTGTGTGTGTATGTTACTACGTGTGTGTTAGTGTGTCTGTGCATTAGTGTATATGTAAGTATGTTAGTATATTACTGTGTAATTGTACTTTCCTCGCAAACCAGGACAAGCCAAGTTTTGGCCCCCAACTCTAATGCTGTTACAAACGACAGCTGTACCGCTGTAACAAAGACTGGCATATTAATGAAACCATTTGTCCCTGTTGATTGCCCTATACTTAGCACTTTGTAGAATATATTGCCCAGTCATATCCTCACCATACAAGGACACCAGTTTAAAAATGTTTAAAAAAATATGAAGATACCAATCAAAGTGCTAAACCAATAAACTACAAGTTGATGATAGTTTAACGTTAATGTAATGTTGTTATAAATGGCATAAAACTCTCTTATTACGGGGTCCACAAAAATGGCTTTTATTCTCCCATAAAAGGTATGATAACCTGAAAAATACAAGATGGCACAAAGCCAGCGGCAAAGCAGCTTTTAATGAGAATCATCTGACATCTTGGCACACTGTGTAAATAGTCATGTGGGGGTTTGATGGGATTATTAAAGGACTTGCTAGATATAGTTATTAAATCCTTTTTTAAATGTTAATATATTTCATATCTGCCAAAATCTAGCTTTTTATAGCTATTTTTTATTATTCACCTATTTTATAAGTCCGTATATAGCCAAAACCCATTAATGTTGTTTGAACGTCTGTGCTCCCTTAAAATTCTTCCCTAATTATGTCTGAGGTTCCATCTACATTGTACTTTAAAACACATTTCCTTTAAAATGATTTCCCTGGAATCATTTGCAGCTGCAAAATTAGGAGTGCATTTTCTTTCATAAACACAGGATAATCAGCACAAAGGGCAGAGGGATATTTATTTTAAGCACTGTCCTAGACCTGACCCAGAGCAGCACTCTCTGCGTCCGCGACATAAATGCAGAGCACCTTGATATGATGTCATGCCGCTACGCGGAGCCAACCCTTGCGGGATGCAAGTAGGAGATCCCGCTGATGTCAGTGTGCAGTCCTACTGGCTTTGTGGGGGGGTCCTGCTGATGTCAGTGGGTAGTCCCTCTGATGTCGCGGGACATACAATTGTTGGAGAGGAAGTGGGGGGGGGCACAATGCTGCTCCTGCGACCCACAGATTACCTGTAGTGACCTGGAGATCCGGAGAAGCAGCTCTTCACCCAAAGTCTCTGGGCGAAATCCGCATATTGCATCACCTTTGAAAGCATTTTATGGATATTGTACCAGCTTGGCACAGGTCACCCTTGTAAGCGTCCTATTGAGCAGCGACACACATAGGGAGCCTGATTGCCCAAGAGAGCGATCTGTCCCCTGGTTTTACTAAGGGGGACTACTCCCTTCTGGACATGTTGGCCTAGGCCAGAATACGTCAGAGTAAACTATAGTAAACTCACGTGCACAAGTTTGTGAATAGACCATAAAGACTACGTCATACTGGGAGACGTCCACAGATTGTTGTGAAGATCACGGCCACTCATTAACCCCTGATAAAGTTTCATAGCTACAACTCACACCCAATTTAATGTTGAGAGAATCAAGGGTGTTAAAGGGTTACTTTTCACAGTGAGCAGTGTTGGCAGCTTCTACTATTAAAAGCAGCTTTTTGTATAAAGGCTACAACAAATCCATGTGAATGTTGCAACATTTTGAAGGGGAACGGAGACGGGGCATATGCAGTCCCAAAAAACAGATGACAGCTCCCCAAATACCTGAGTCGTTGCCAAATGCCCGAGTGCATATTTTGACGTATCCTCAAATTACAAATCACTATTCTTCTTACCTCTCCAAGCAAAACATTGGACCATTTGCATGTGAATGCTCATTTAATACTTGGCACAGTACTGCTTTTTATTAATTAGTGGGCAGGAAGCGATGTTAGCCAAATACCGAATTTGGAATCTTTTATTTTTAGCTGTGTTCCGCCTTTTGTTTGAAGAATACATTAAAAGATTTCCTTAAACTTGTTTTGTGTCTAAAGCTATCTTTTCGAAACATTCCCTGAAAGCCATTTAACTGTTTTTACCTTTGCTAGAGAACTATTTTAAACAGGAGCTGTTCGGAAAACCTTTCATTCAGACAATGGTCAGCGCCTGGTGTTTTTACTTATAAGTTGGAGGCTTTCCAGAGAAAGTCATGGAATGTGTTTAACTCCTGCGCTACAGTGATCCAGCCCTGGGAGTTTCATGTACGTTCCGTGTATGTCTTAATTAGACGAGCTTTAA
Organism: Spea bombifrons; assembly: GCF_027358695.1. NCBI lineage: Eukaryota > Metazoa > Chordata > Amphibia > Anura > Pelobatidae > Spea > Spea bombifrons. Next base: position 12,424,288 of record NC_071091.1, on the reverse strand, counting down.
CATTAACATGAAGCCAGCTTATGCTGTAGACGTCGCATTTATATATTTACTTGTATTATTTTACTGTATTATTTACCAGTATCAGTCGTGTTATTTTACGCTATTACATTATACCGCAGGGCAATAACTGAGCATATGCACCTTTTCATGAGGGAGCAGGTATACGGAAAATGCCCACCAAGCTTATGATGAGGCAGCCTGGCACTTTAAGGCCAGCAGGCACCCGATGACACAAGTGTGTCCGGCGGCTGGATGTGTACGGCTACCTGAACCCCCGCTGGAGTGCCATATAGGGTGAGTGTGGTGCAGTTGGCCAGCGACCCACCAGGCGTTTGCCCAGTGTGCCAGATGGCCAGTCCAGGCCTAAACACCCCTTCACATAGTAGGGTATATATTGAAGCGCAAGTCCCCAGAAGGAATAGTTGGCTTCACTGACCCATGGAACAAAAGTCTTTGAAACCAACATGAAAACTTTGTTTAATTAAATAAAATGCAGCATATGTATAAAGCCGTTACATCTTTGCAGAGCCGACGAGGGGAGGAAGCTTGCCTATAAACAGGGAGATAAACATACCGAGGATACTTTACATGTTAAGGCATACAAAGTATCCCGTTACTAATTTGTATAATATTGATGCAAGGTTTGTATATCAACTTTTCTAATTATAGAGCCAGATCTGGGTGACTCCTCTGGATAATCAGAACCGGAACTGTAACTGAAACATTAGCGCTAACACAAGTATAGATGTCTGGAACAGCGTGTCCCATCGGAGATCTGAGTAATTAGAACAGAAATAATGATAATGGATTTTATGCGCATTACTATACTAGGTGTTTAATATTCTGGGCACTTTTTGACTGTTTTGATCAGGAATTTCCTTTTTTCCTCCTGACTAACAAAGGCCAGCTACTAAATGTATTTATTCCACCAAAGCCAGAGAATGGGGAAGGATCTGATACATCATGAATGCGGTCTAAATAATAAAAAACATATTGGAAAATGTAACCACAATATCTTCTGTCAATGTGACACCTGGGTTTGTTGAACCTCATTATTTTGATGTCATACTGATAGTTTGGTCTTTAATCTACCAGAAAGGATGAGTATTGTCAGTGCAGCTTCCTACACATATAAAAAAATAATAATAACTGAAAACCAGTCCCTTTAACCTTCTGGGTTTTTTTAACTACAGATTTGCCTTCTAGTTTTAAATTATGCTATTCTACTAGAGAAGTTTTCCTACGTTATAGAAAATGATATATTAGCAGCAAATGTCCTGATTGGGTTTTGTAACTTCACAGAAAGGGATCCACTACTGTTGTACATCCCACCTGCAGGGGGCACTGTACATGCGCTTTTCAGCAATATAGTACAGTGCTGTATACAGGAATATAGATTATTATTGACAAAACCCTAGTTTTATCTCATTTTGTTCCAATGATCCTTGCCATTGTCGTCAGTCATGTGATCAAACTTTGCCTGATCAAAGAGTCATCGCACAGAGAGCATTCTTTACGGCAATTCTAATGAAGTCCATTCCTCCATGAACTTCTGCTAATCCAGTATGATTAAGACTGAACCATTCTATTGTTTGCCGTTGGCAGCGTGATGAGGAGTCAGGGCATTTGTCTAGTAGTTTACGAGAAAATGGCTTATGACCAAGTGCCTGAAAACGTTATATTTTCTTTTTTTTTTTTTTTAGAAATCTGATACTAGTAATAAAACATTTGGTGAAAATCTCACTTTAAACCTTTAGAAGTTGAAAAAGCTGACAAACATTACAAAAGAGTTCATAACGTTAATTAGGGCTCAACTCACGTGAGCTTACTATCTAAGAAGATCCACGTGACTAATAGCATGAGATTTCATAGATCACAGAAGATCACTGATTGTAATTTATGCTGAAATCCCAAATCTGGTATACATCTGTTGGCACACTAGGAACTGCTTCCAAGTTATGCAGGTAATTTAAGGCCAGGAGGAAGAGTGGGTTACTTCTTATGTCTATTAGTTGCCAGTTTCTAATAATGTTTTATTAACAGATATCAAGGGGAAAACGAACCTCTGCTGGGTCCAATGGCTCAGCAATTCTCACGTTGATGTAATCATGGCAATGTGTAAACAGGCTTATCAATATAACTAAAGTTTGTAGGGACTTTAATGCATAAAAAGATTGATAAATAGGGGTAAGAAAAGTTATAAACCTTGACATTTTAAGCACAGTTAAAAAAAAAACATTAAAAAAACATTGTTGTAAATACTTTATAATATAAAATTACTTAAAAACTTAAAGAAATCCCTCCCTAAATTTTAATTTTATAACCAAAATGAGTACCACCGAGCAGTGCTGCTGACCTCTCTGTCTCTCGATGGGTTAATCGTCTTGGTATTCCTTCGCTCCGTTGGAGAGGCATCCAGGCCATGGCGCTGGTTGGCATTCCCTGCACTCCTATCTCATTTCACAAGTACTAAAATAGCAATCACGAAAGGCCCTCATTAGTCTGTTCATTCTGAAATCAGGCTTAAACTTTGTACAATCATCTCACCTCTGTATGCAGCTGATGAGAGCGTCATTATACCTGCCTGTCATTATCGGTGACTTTGTACATTCATAATTCAAAGAGAGTTTTACCTTTGATCACTCAAGTAGATACAAAATACAACCTATCCAACCTCACTATCAACATACAGGATGTGCCTGAACACACATAGCTTATCTCATTTATTTCAATAATAATGTCTTTTTTATTTTATATATATATATATATATATATAGAGAGAGAGAGAGAGAGAGAGAGAGAGAGAGAGAGAGAGAGATTTAAGGAATATACACTACTATTTAAACATTTTGGGGTCATTAGAAATGTCCTTGTTTTTTAAAGAAAATCTAATTTTGTCATGAAATCATCAGAAATCCAGCACATACGCTGTTAACGTTAACTATTATAGCTGGAAACCGCTGATTTTTAATGGTATATATTCATAGAGGCCCTTTATCACTCCCATCGCTCCTGTGTTCTAGTGGCACGTTGTGTTCGCTAATCCAAGTTTAGGTTTAAAAGGCTTATCTTTACCTAAAGAGGTTGTGTTTAGAGACAATAAATATTTTTAAGAATGGGCTATATTTTTTGTTCTTCTTTTAGATATGGTGATTTCTACAAAGGATTCCCATTAAACTTGTCCTATAAAAATGTAACATTTTTCACCAGAGTAAAACGTTTTTCACTGGCTAGCCCCAGTTAGAATGTGACTTGCCAGGAAGTGGTCAGGACCGAGGTGGCCGGTGGGCTCGTCACGTAGCGCTAGAGCTCTTTTGTTTAGAACGTAGTGTTTACCGGAATATACTTAAAGGTCTCTTCTGATTGGCTGCTCAGCTAATTCAAAAATCATTTGAAGAGAAAGTTCATGTTCCAATGTTATGTGATGACTTCTGTCACTGATAAACTGGAAAAAACAAGGTTTAAAAGAATATTTATGATAGCAAAATCATATTAAACCAGAACCAACTGGTGTGTTTTGGCACAATTTCCTTGCAATTCACTGGCCTGAGAGAGAGGAAATTAATCTCCGGGATTTGTGACTTCATGGCCTGTTTAATTAACAGAGCAGTTGTTTCAGATACATTCCCAGAAAGTTCAAGGACCATAGCAATGAATTAACCGGCAGAAATAATGAAATAAATGAAGGTAGATTAATTTTTTGAGTTCTTCCTTCAATTCATCATTGCCAGATGAGAGAATGAGGAGCCCCTTTTGTATGGGTGGAATTTTACCGAGGTATCACTGGCTTAATCTTTTAATTCACTTGGGTACAATAGCAAACACTTAAAGAAACAAATACTATGTCGTTTGACGGTTAAGAGAACCCAGAAATATGATTATAGATTGCAAAATATGTTATCGGGGTACCTATTAATGGAGCAGTGCTTTAGTAAATTATGGAAATGGTATGAAGCGGAATATTATTTCATGTATGAACGTCGTAATCATGTAAAAACCTAAATCATAGTACCTGCTATCTCTCTTGAGCCCAGTATCATGATACATAGGATCATAGGCAGCCTAGGAGTGTTGGGGGCTAGGCCCCAATACTTAGCACAGAGTTCACAGATACTGTATGTTGTTATAGGAGTTTATACTGGTAATTCCTAATCCCTTCCAATGCGACACGCGCTGGCTTTAATCAGTTGGGCGAGAAATGTTACGTAAACACCTGGCTACAATCTATTCACATGTGACATGTGTCCATGGCTAAAACTAGAAGCAAAGTACAAAAGGGAGTCCCAGTGAGAGGGAAGATACAGCCTCAAACAGCTGTATATATATATATATATATATATATATATATATATATATATATATATATATATATATATATATATATATACACTTCAGAGGTTTCAGTACAATAATCTGCTTTAGTGGGTCGGGTCACTTTACCCGACCAAGACAAATCAAACTGAGAGGAGACAAGAAATTGTTACAAACAAATACATTTTCAGGTGGATATTTGCTTTTTAAACATTACACAGTTAACAATAGAGGGGTAGAGGGGCTTTATCCATTTACCCCTAAGATATGCTAGCCCCGTGAATTCATCTATATTGACAGTTTTGTTAGTAGCTATTAAAGGGTGACATGTTTGTGATATTAGCGGTATGTGCGGAGAGGGCCAGACTGGGGACGACAAGCCTTCCATGGTATTTTAAAGCCAAATGATGGAAGTGCGGCTGGCAGCTGGGTATCGGCATATCGGCCAGAGCGGCACATCAGGTGAGAATGGAGCACATTTGCCCCGTGTGCCAGATGGCCAGTCCGGGCCTGTGTGTGGATAAACATCCAATAACATCATCCAATACATATGGTCTACATATGGTTTAGTGACCGCATCGGCCACGTTGTTCCCGTATTGCTGACTAGCACAGTGCTGCCCCCTGCAGTGTGAGTGAGGATGTATAACAGAGTGATTGGTTCCCTTCCATGAGTTAATAAATTCCGCATACTGCAGGGCAGCAACATGTAAAAAGCATACATGTAGTCACCCTAAATGCTGTTGGTGGGCTCTGCTTTGATAAAAGTGGATTGAATGCATTTTCTTTTAATCCGTTTATGTCCACAAATTAAGATCACCGACCTTGTCTTTTATTTCATTCGTAATTCTTGAGCCAGAATACCCTCATAATCAGGATTCCGCAGAGAATATAACAACATACTGCCCAATCAACAGAATAATATCACAAAGTAAAGTACCAAGAACACATTCCTTCTTCAAATAATAGCCAGTGTGGATTTAAAACAAACATATCTTGGCTGTGATAAACTCTATGAAAATAAGTCCGTTCCGTACCGTGAAAGTCTTTTTTTTTTTTAAGTTAAAAGCCAAAGGTTGTGTGTGACCCGAACTCTCTTGTATGAAGTCTTCATATTCAGTTTCCTCGTTCTGGGAGATCTGCCAGTTCTCGATACCCAAATGAAAAGATTAATACCTGGAATTATTCCTGTTTTTCTGTACAGGCTGGTGATAATAGTAATTTAGACTTTTTTTTAGATTAAACTGAAGTTGGAATCCTTAGTTTTGTGTTAAATGTTACTTTTCTGCTGTTTCTATCTGATAAAGGAAAAGTGTAAGCTTTGTTTCAGTGTTTATTTTCCATATCTATACAAAGCATGACATATTATATATAAAGAGTCAACATAAGCAGCATTTACACATAACAATCAAATAAGAGAAGTGAAAATAAGTGATTTTTTGCCAAAAATTGCTGAATAAGTTACACTTTTTATTTATTGCTGATCTATAGTGAGAAGGCAGAGTATAAATAGTGCATGGTGTGGATTTAGCAATCAATGAGTGAACTTTGGTAAGGCAAGGGCTGGGAAAAGTACATTTACAGGGGACAAAAATATGAGCTGTGCTGTAATGCTGGTGCTAAGAAACGATATTAACGCATATGTATAGATGAATAATTGGGCTTGTGATATTCAAGAACAGTACAAGGACCTGTCTGGGGACCTTTTCATTCATAGAACTTTGCAGACAACATGGGGACATCCTATACGATATATGTATCATATTAAGCGCTGCGTAAATTGTTGGTGCTATATAAAGAAAAGATAATAATAATAATAATAAAACCATAACTGGCAGACTAAGACAAACCAAAACAGGTAAATGTCCCGAACATTAATTAACTACATAAATAAGAAGCAAAATATAGAATTGATCATAGGATTTGCTATTAACATTTCCATTTGGTGTCACAGAATGCCAATATGCGCATCCACCCCTTTCTTAAATTTATGTTAAAAAATGAGCAAATCTTTCTTGTGACAATAAATGCACGTGTCATACTGTCACTGAAACAGTTAAAAAAAAATGTCTTGCTTGTTTTCCGAGGAAATAGGGAAACCTCTCTTTGCCACGGATCGGGTTAAGATAGAGTTAAAAATGATATCGTTACATTGTGACATATTTTTCAAATTAAAATAACTATACCTAACTAGCAGTTTAAAGGTTAATTCTGGGGGACATGTGCACGTTTATCCTCCTACAAACGATTCCATTGCTCTTGTTCCGTTAATTCAAGGGGGGAATACTCAGCAGTGGGAGTTATGTTGTACCCGCAGCAAAAACCGTCACCTGTTGGGGCCCTCACTGAGAGCTGATTTGGGATTCTTACCAGCAGCAGTAGCTACTGCCAACAAACAGTTTAGACGGGCTTCCCTGCTCGTCGAGAGACCTCCGCTTCAGGAAAGCGTGAATACACCAGGCTGGAATGCTGTTTATTTTTTCATAATCTCGCTCTCTTTTTTTTTTTTTCTTGCTGTTTTTTTAAACGATCGCTAAAAAGTTTCGTGAAAACCTTTCAGCGGCTACTAGAAGAGGGCAATGGAGGAGGATATAAGTCAGAAGCCTGATCAATGTCAGGCTTCCCTACCTAGGAGGCTGGTGGAGGGTAAGTAACAATGACTCTCTTGATGAGGTTACGGTCTAGATCACCTGGCTGCTTCTTTAAAACCCTGTGAATGGAGGCGATTTCCCTTTTCTTTCGTAAATAACAAATTACTTTAGTTGTCGGTTCCTACTTAACCCTTTGCTGTTTCAAGCAGCTATAGCGTTAGTTTCGGCACAGCGTATTGCTATTCCTTTAAGACTCACATAGAATATGATACTGTTTAGGTGCGGTAGGCTATCATGTGTCAGGAGCATCGGGCGTTTAGGGTTAGGATAGAATTCCGGCTTGCAAATGTAGAAATCCCGTATCGTAAAGTCCTTTGTTCGGTGATTAAGAGAAGAATGCTGCGTTTTCAGTAGCTGTAAATAAAAGCCAGTTTAGTAACGATCATTTAGGTTAGAGAAGAATAGGCTAATTCATGTGAGCTCTATTTTGCTTTTTTTCACATAAGACTATGTTTGTACCAAGGCACAAAGGATCGTAATAAATGTGGATTCCGCATTAAGCATACCATACCTGTAGTTTTACATTAACCTCTGGACCTCCGCATGATTTAACCCTATGGCCCAGATGCACTATAGTTTGAAAACGAGATCCCTCCAGTTCCTATCCTTCTTATGAAGCATTTTTTTTTACATTGAAAAGATTTTAGTCTATAGCCGATAAAGCATAATACTTAAGAACTGGACGCTTCCATGGTGCGTGTAGAACTGAATGCTATATCGATACCATATTCATATATAGAGCATCAAAATGGAAAAAAAAGTAGTGTATATATGGTACATAGACACAAAGTCCTCGGTAACTTTAACACATGGGGAACACTGTTCCAATAAAGTGCCACATTAAAGGTGCTGTTCCACTTACACAATACAAGGGCGCATTTTACATGATTCAAGAATTATTACTGGGAATTGTTTAAGCACTCAACACTAATAGGAGTGTTGTTTTTAATTCTGCATTTAGTAATGCAATTGTTAACCTCAGACAGTACATGGAACACTACCTTAAAAAAAGAGAGGGAGATTTCCCTGATACTTGCAAGTGCTATAATTGACATTTAAATGCATAAAGGGATTTAACAAAGTAAAAGAGGCATGTATATTTCAAAATAAGGCAAATGTTAGAATAATAGGTCATTACCTAAAACTAGAGGGTCAGGTTTAGATGTAATGTAAGGGAGTTTTATTTTAATGAAAGGGTGGTAGATAAGTGGAACAGCTTCCCAGCAGAAGTAGTAGGGTTCATACAGTGAAGATATTTAAACATGGATGGTAAAGGCATGTGGTAAACATGAGACAACCCCATGGCTCAAATTTACAACAAGAAAAATGGGTTGGATGGTTCTGATTTGCTGTCAAATTCTATGCTTTCTACTTTAAACGGCGTGTCTTAGAAAGTTTGATTGTTAAGCTCTGAAAAACCTGCTCATCTAAACAAACAAAACACAAAATGTTTTAAAATAAAATCAAAATCGATATAATAGTAATATTTTTTATTCAAGCCTTTTTATTTTTTAATGGCAAACTAACCTTAAGTGCATAAATCTAATATAGGGGCTCTAGGGTTTTTTCTCAGTGAGTATACATTTACCCGTTTTGTCTCATAAAATGTTTAATATACATGTGATGTAAACTCCATTAGTTGTGTGTCCTGTTCTGTACCAGCTTCTAAAGCACTGCGGAATAACTATAACAATAAATCATCTATTAGCAATAATAATAATATTTAGGTCTTAAATCAACAGATTCTACTCAGAAAGTAAAACAGGACCTCAACTGATTTATTGACCCCAAATTAAGGTCATGCTGACTGTTTACCTTCAGCATACATTAAGCCAACAATCGTAACAATTTGTGATACAAACTGAATTACATGGTAATAAATGGATACAGAAAAGCACACAATGATATTCTGTGTACAAAGTGCTTAAAAGAACAATACTGGTGAAAGAGTTGGGTTATATGATTGTTCAGGTTTATCTTCTCATGTGTATCATCTTCTGATCACAGAGTAATCTGTGCGGATTGGTTTGTACCGCATATGTATGCTCTCTAAAATAGAGGATTTTTTTTCGTGGCCACCTGTGAGTCTCTTTATACACATCCTTATCATCATACATACATCATACATACACATCCGTATCATCATACATACATCATACATAGACATCCTTATCATCATACATACACATCCTTATCATCATACATACATCATACATACATCATACATACACATCCTTCTCATCATACACACATCATACATACACATCCGTATCATCATACATACATCATACATACACATCCGTATCATCATACATACATCATACATACACATCCGTATCATCATACATACACATCCTTCTCATCATACATACGTCATACATACACATCCTTATCATCATACATACGTCATACATACACATCCTTCTCATCATACATACATCATACATACACATCCTTATCATCATACATACATCATACATACACATCCTTCTCATCATACATACATCATACATACACATCCTTCTCATCATACATACATCATACATACACATCCTTATCATCATACATACATCATACATACACATCCTTATCATCATACATACATCATACATACACATCCGTATCATCATACATACATCATACATACACATCCGTATCATCATACATACATCATACATACACATCCTTATCATCATACATACATCATACATACACATCCGTATCATCATACATACATCATACATACACATCCTTATCATCATACATACGTCATACATACACATCCGTATCATCATACATACGTCATACATACACATCCTTCTCATCATACATACGTCATACATACACATCCTTATCATCATACATACATCCTACATACACATCCGTATCATCATACATACATCATACATACACATCCTTATCATCATACATACATCATACATACACATCCTTCTCATCATACATACATCATACATACACATCCTTATCATCATACATACATCATACATACACATCCTTCTCATCATACATACATCATACATACACATCCTTCTCATCATACATACATCATACATACACATCCTTATCATCATACATACATCATACATACACATCCTTCTCATCATACATACATCATACATACACATCCTTCTCATCATACATACATCATACATACACATCCTTATCATCATACATACACATCCTTATCATCATACATACATACATAAATACCAGGCCCGTGCTGGCCATCTGGCATACACGGCAAATGCCCATGGGGCCAGTGCCTGATGGTGCTGCTGGCTGTGTACCCCCGACTGCACATAGAGCCCCTCGCCTCAGCCTTTTCAACAGATTGGCATGCCTTTGGCATGAATGGTCTACTTTAGAAAACCAAAAATTAGCCCAAATTTTTTGTCCAAATCCCCCAATAAAACTTTTCTCCAAATGTTTAGAGTTAATGAGGCTAAAAGAAGGAAATAAGGCAATTAAAAAAGTGATAACAAGATGGGAAAAGGAATTAGACACTCCAATCTCGTCCGATGACTGGTTAAAGGAGATTAGAAAATTATCCTCTAGAGTGCATGACCTCTCCCTTTTGGAGACCCAATTTAAAGTCCTAAACAAATGGTACTTAGTACCAACTAGATTGGCAAAAATGTCCTCAGATAATTCTAATGTATGTTGGCGTTGCCACCAGGCAATAGGGTCCTACCTACATATTTGGTGGTCCTGCCCTAGGGTTAATAACTTTTGGAATGAGATTTTGTGTTTTTTGAAATCTATAGATAATATTATTATACCAGACTCTCCTCTTTCTCTGTTATTTCATTTAGGTTGGCCCTCTATGACTGAGGCACAATTAAATCTAAGTATTCACACATGTTTAACAGCCAAAAGATTGATAGCCAGGGAATGGAAAAATGATAACCAATTTAATATGTCTCAGTTGATAAATCAACTAAAATTTCAGCTTATAATGGAGAAGGAGGTCTCCCAAATTTTGTATACTTCATTTAAAAAAAACCAAATATGGGAAAAATGCCTCCAAATAATAAATAAGATAAATTAGGCAGCCAAATCCTCTTTGCATAGACTTACCTCTTTTCCTTCTCTCCATGACCGAATACCTCATTGTCTTTTTTTTTTTTTTTTTTTTTCTGTTTTGTATTTGCTGTACGTATTTATTCGTTTAATTATGTGTATGTAAATTTGTCTTCCATACCTTTTATATAAGAAAATAAAGAATATTTAAAAAAAAAAAAAAAAAAAAAAAGAAAACCAAACATTGAAGAGATTTATCTATTTTTAGTAAAATTCCAAAAACCGCATTGAGACATTGGCCGTATTTTTGTATATTTATAGAGATCGGCTCTCAATCTAATTTATAGACCATACTCGGCTCTTTCTAGGCTGGTTATATTTGGGCTCAGAGAGTATGTGTTTTATACTTCTGTCCCGCCAGCTTCTATTAGTAGCCGCCGGTAACCTGATACAATGATTATTATACTCGGAATGTTCATCCGCAGCTAAAACTGGGAGTGGATAGGTTAATAATTAACAGCATTCCTTTCCGTAAATCTTGGTTATTACAATTTGAATGCATTATTTCCAGTTTAAATCTAAATTAATATTTCTTTGCTTTTAGGTGTAAGCAGTTGTAATAATTATTATGAAATTCCATTAAATAGCTCCGAGCAAATATGAATAAGGAAACTTATTTCCAATTAACAGTCAAGCTCCGTCAAACGCAAGCAAATGAAAGTTACATTTTTCTGTTTTTTTCTTAACTTTCTGCTAATATTTGTTGTTTATTACCCTTCTTATCTTTTATTGATGCAGCACCAACTACCTACTCAGAGTTTCTTGCAATGCATACACTTAGAAGGCATAGAGAAAGAAGGAGTGATGGTGCCGTAGGTGGATGTGGGGGTTGTATTAGGGGCAGATAAGTTCTCGCTGCACAGATTGTTCGCTCCTCTGAAGAAGTGGGTTTGAGGGTTTTTCTTGAATATTGAGAGGGAAGGTGAAAGATGGAGGTTCGGTGGAAGCGAGTTCCAGAGGTAAGTGAGAAGAGGTGATAAGAGCCAAGGGGGAAAACGTGTTATGAGGGCAGACATGTACAGAGGAGACGTTACATGGAGGGCTTTGTAAGTCAGTAGAAGGATTTAAAATTTTTGGCTTAAGGGAGCCGTTGGAGTGCGGAAGCAGAAGAAGAGCGTTGTGTACAGGAGATAAGCCGAGAATGGATAGACTTCAGAGGAGAGTATACCAACCAGAAGAGTGTTGCAATAGTCAAGGCGGGAGATAATAATGGAATGAAGCATGGTTTTAGTGGCTTCTTGGGTGAGGAAGGGGCAATTGAGTGAACAAACGACATTCTTCTTCAACTAAATGCCTTACATAATTACATAAATAGCTGTCAATAGGTCACATGAAGTCTTGGTATAGCTCCGCCCCTAGCCACACCTCTAACCACATCCCCAACAATGAAATTGTTGCCATATGAAATGTGTTCCACAATAGAGTACAATAGAGTTCTGTAACATGAATAGCCAAGTGTCAGCACTTTATATTCAAATAGAAGATGAATATCATGTATGTCACAGTGAAGGCCACCTGACAAATAACAGGTGAATGTCTTGTGGTCAAACAAAAAGGATGCTTTTAATGTCGGTGATATTGTCTTGTGACGCGATCACTCGTCAGGCCCGCATTCAGTGCGCACCGGCGACAAGTGAAAAGAACGTGATTACAATATCTTTTTAGAACATTGAAAAAACATATGACAGATACTCACAACGAGAGACTCCGAAGACAATTGGGAGATAAGAGACTGGATCTGCCATGTAGTTGTTGCAGGTGGCTAGTGGGGGCGCCACCTTCAGGTTCTCCTCTATATTATCCAACCGGTGCATGTTGGATGAGGGTACTGGACACATACTACACGGAGGGGAAAAACCTAGATGTAGGGCCAGTCCTTAATACACTTAATAACACACTGATATTCTTGTATAAAAAAGCCTCAAAATGATAATTTCTATAATGTTGAAATTATGATATTGACATTATGTGTCTTATGTATGGTATAACCGTAGCTTAAAGGGGCATACAACCCCACCGACAAAGAATGTATAATAAAGTACCTAGAAAGAACCTCAATATGAATTCTTCACATGTAAAAGACTTTTCTGGTGAGAAAGCTGCAGCTCCAGAGTTGCAGAGGGTGACTTTCTGCACATGTATACTGTAGGGACTTGTGAATCTCTCATGAGAGCCAGCTCTGGTGAGTATACTCACTGATGGTGGGTTTACTCATATGTGTATATGAGTCTGTGAGTATCGGTGAGTATACTCACATGCACAATTTCGAATAGGTGGAAAAGTAAAAAAAAAAGCCAATGCGAAGAAGGATTTTGAAAAATCTGTCTATGCATTTACGTGCACATATGCAAAAAAAGTGAAAAAAAGCATAAAAAATGCATATGAAGGCTGGAGTATCCCTTTAACTCTCCATGCACCATCACACTAAACTAAAAAAGGGTTAACTCACAGAAAGAAATTTCAAAGGAAGATTACCAATTTACTGTCATCTGAACCCATTATTTCCAATCTCGTTTCAAGCCCAGTAAATAACAGGTTTTAGAGTGCTGTCATTCAACACATTCCCATCATATTCCATGACCTGACTGAGAAGCATGCGGCTTCGCAGTGATATTTCCATTATAACGGCCTCTACATCTCCATGCGTTTGCACGTAATTAAATTAGAAGGGATTGTCACGGCAGGAAATATCATCCGAGTCTACTAGGGAAGAGTTCTTTATAAGACAGGTTCTCTGCATGAAGGATTGTTTTATGGCAGGGAACATGCAAAAACAATAAAACGTATTAATGGAAAAACAAAAAAAAAGCACTCTTAGGAAAGAAAAAAAAAAGGTTTCCTGGTGATTACATAAATGGTTTCGCGTGGCTTAGTATGCTGTGATTTATTGTTAATCAGCTTTGGGGAAATTAAAATTTAAATTGTTCCGTTAAGTAGCGTTATGTCTCATAAAATAGTTCTCTGCTAAGTATAGCGGTTCTCGTTTTCGCTGTTTGGGAGATGTGCTTCTAGATTGTTTGTAGACTTCTTATTTTGGGGATTTGCATAAACAATTAAATGCAATGATAGAGAGATGGTATATATTGTAAGTATATACATGATGTATTATTATAAGTCTGATAAACAACACGCCTAAAATGGGGTGAAAAACCAGTAATTTAAAGGAGACACTCTCTTATGGAGTGTCCCTTTAATATGAAACTAAGCTATGGATAGGGATCTAGTAAGTTGTCATAAACCAGTAAAAAAAGGCAGTGTTATATGTGTGATTTTGTAGTACCATTTTCTTATGTTTCTTTTATTTTTCTTTACTTTTTGCATACTTGAGACGCGTTATTTTCTATGTATTTAGGGCAACAGCATGTTCTAGTTCAGCTCCAAGACCAACTCCCAGCATAATGCCATAGCCTGTTAGAAGGAACAGCAAGCCTCCTCTTTAACCGGTATACTTGTGCCAGCCACATATAAGCAGCTGGCTGATGGAGGCCCATGACAAACGCGGTCCATTACCCCAGCATACCTTAGCCCTTGGGCCCTGTGCAGGAACCTGTTTGACATCCAACACCTTGAGAAGGAGAAATGCTCTGGGATCCAACGAGATGCCTTCGTAGAACAGATTCCTTCACGTTTCCCACATAGGTCACACCTTTTCCAATCAGTTTGGATGGGGTGTAAGGGAACAGTGAAGAGATAAGTTCCAGAAACCCACAGATCTCTTGCTAGAAACAGGAGTTGCCTTGGAGTGCAGAGTTGATGGGTCTAAGCCTGGTTACAACTATACCCCCCTAGACCTCTTTAGTAATCCTTCTGTTCCAATAAGTGATACTGTATATTAAACTGCCCAGTCAATTCCTGAACACACAAGCTTGGTATTTTATTGTAGGCCTTAGTTATATTAGAATATATTACGCTATTCCAAACCCCTCTATACAGTATCTGGAGATGTTCCAAGCCGTGCTGGGTCTCAGCCACCTCTGGTGGACCTTATTTCAGAA
This sequence comes from Spea bombifrons, assembly GCF_027358695.1. Classification (NCBI taxonomy): domain Eukaryota; kingdom Metazoa; phylum Chordata; class Amphibia; order Anura; family Pelobatidae; genus Spea; species Spea bombifrons. Next base: position 12,409,231 of record NC_071091.1, on the reverse strand, counting down.
TGTCTAGCGGTAAGCAGGGATATGTTTGGCTCCACCAGTACATCTATGCTCCTTGCCAGTCTACTTGTATAAAGACACAGGGTTATTATACCATAATCCGCTACTTTCTGAGTTACTGTCATCAGGGGGGACTACTGGAAGGGTCTGTGCTGGGAAAAGACAACAGAACTTAGAAATGTGAAGTCTTTCATTGTATCATTTCTCCAAAATAACACTAAAGAAAGCAAGCAGGAACCCAGTTTTCTTTTAATTAGATGTTCTGTGAAATTCAATCTGGGTTCTTGTTAACAAAACCTCAAGCACTGTTATCATAAAAGGAACAAGTTAACCTTTGCTTCTAAAAATAAGCATATATCTGCTTGATACAATATGTTTTAGTATTAGAAAGTAATATCACTTTATTGCTCAATAAGTATTAATTACTTATGAAACATCCGAGGACACACAAGCCAGGCTAATATTACTATTATTTATTATTTATTATTTATTATTATTATTTGTTTTATATAGCGCCATCAAATTCCATAGCGCTGTACAATGAGTAGACAGGACATAATAAGTAGTATGTAACATAACAAAGGGACTTACTTAATATTAGAAACATAGTTAACTTTTATTTCAATATTGCAGATAAAGTATCTTTTGTTTTTAAGCCTTTACATGCCATGGACTTGAGCTATCAAACCTCTAGCATTGAAATGCGCAACTATCATAAATTTCATTTGAGTTTTTCTATATGCGTGATACGTGTTTTCCGCATTTTGAATCTTAAAATATTGTATATTATGTTTATATATTCTTAGGCCAAACAAAAAATAATATTCACGGAACATCATTAGAAGATAAAGAATGTCATCAATCAAAGGAGAACCTGTCTAATGGAAATATTCACATTCCACCCAAATCTGGACGGAATATCCCCAGGAGACATACAGTAGGTGGGCCTCGAAGTTCCAAAGAGATTCTCGGAATGCAGACATCGGAAATGGACAGAAAAAGAGAGGCTTTTCTGGAGCATCTCAAGTACAAATACCCTCATCATGCCACTGCGATTATGGGTCATCAGGAGCGCCTAAGAGACCAGGTAACATGATACAGCCATGGTGGTCTTCTTCTGGATGTGTCACTGTATGAGGGCCACCTTGAGTCCATAAAAATGTAGAATGTTCCCCTTTGTTGTTTGACTGTTTTGGAACATCGGTAATCAAAAGAAACCATCAGGAAACTCCTGATGTGACATGATAAACCTGTGACTTCACACGCGAGCAGGTTGCCATGGATAAACAATTTGTGAGTGTTGGATTTTTTGATTGCACGTATACAGTTGCCACAGATCCTAGTTGAATATGTGTTTATGATTGTTTGCTATGCGAATTGTAAGTTGTAAACCGAGAAGGGCTCACATTTTAATAGAGTTCACTGGTGATCCCAGATTCCCGAAACTGCCCATAAGCTGGAAACCACGTTTAGGTGCTATACATAATGCTTAAGTGTTTCACATAGAGCTGAGTTATTGGTGGTTACACATCGCCATGCAAAATGCCAACGGAGAATTTAATATGAGTAATATTTGTATGCCGTAATTGGTTGTTTTCTTAAATATCATGTGTAAGTGGTTTTGTTTGTCATTTGGGCAAATCCTAATTTAAAAGTGATTATACTCATAGCTTTCTCAATATAATAATCACTCTTTATTAATTATTTACTACGGAATAAATGCCTGCAACCTTTTATAATTTAAAGTAGATTCTCCTTTCTCAGTTTCCTTTACATCAGATGCACAGATATAGACATGGGCAGATCACAATTAACCCTGAAACAGCGTGAGGGTTATTAGAGGCACGGGCTGTACCGGTATCTGTATAATTTATGTATGGAAGCCCAGTATTGCATAATCTGCTGCAGGGATGGTGCAATCCCTACCTACTGTCAAAAAGCTACACCATGTACATTCTAATAGGAAAACGGCCACCATTTTATTGTCTTACTTGCCAGTTGCCAATGTTTCGGCCACGTATGACCTTCGTCAGGACAAGGCAAAATTATATCAGGGCTGATGATAATGGGGGTTCTGGATTTATTTTGTGAGCATTCTGATCACACAACACTTAATGTATTATCCCATGCTATGTAAAGAGAGCCAATGGAGTCACAAGAGAGTGTGCGTGTATTTTTTTTTGCTCCAGAAGCCATTTGCCGATGGAGCCTCCTAATCCAGCTCTGGTGAGGAGTACAGGAGAGGATGGACTGTGTGGTCCATATCTTCTTGCCTCAAAAGCAGGAGGGATACATAGAAGAGTTAAACTTGATGGACTTTTTTCAACCTAACATACTACGCTATTACAATACTGTGACACCAAGAAGCTAGAATCATATGATTAAAGCATGATTAATCCAGAAGCCAAGAATGTTATATTGTAGCAAGAGTGAAAAGATTGATGTGTGAGCTTCCTCAGACTTCCTAACTGACGTATAATGGATTGCAAGCTTCAGGTCTCTTCTTCAGGCACCTCGCTCCTTTGGGACATTGAAGATGTAGGACATTTGGGGATACCAAAAACCCCTGCACTTTTGTCCCCCTGCTGATCTCTTTGTGATGTTCGTCTGTTTCTTTCATTATTGTCTCTGTTATTTTAGATATATTTTGTTAGAAAAAAAAGAAACTTGCCTAACAAGTTTAAAATGAACGTCTTGGAGAAAATCTGCAATGCAGGTGATGATCCCGGAGATCACAAATAATCTGCGCCTGTCTTAAAACATTCTGCTTTGTGTAATTTGAGAGCAAGACGCCGAAATATTCCACTAAACACACTTTAACCATTGAATAAGAGTGTACGTGAGGGATCCAGGGGGAAAAAACGTAAGAATGTCGGTGAACGTTGCAGGAAAGTTACCTTATTTGGTATTTGATTGTTTTAAGACAAGATTAAGGCAAATATTCTGCCTTCGCAGGTGCTGTATGTTGAGTTATCACAAGGGTGGGACTGTGGATGGAATTTGCAGAAATGTTTAATGTTTTCAAGCAATGTCACGTGAAATGCTAAATGGGAATGTTTGGCTCATATTTTATCTTGAAGGTTCTTGGTGCTGATTATATATACATAGAGTCTAAAGGCAACGCAAAGCACACAAAGTGGGGTATACAAAGGTTGATTAGCTAGAATAGGAGCCTTCCGTCCCCCCCCCCGCTTGTCACATTATTGCCGAAAACATAATTCTTGACCAAAAATGCTTAGACTTTGAGATTTTTACTAATTTTTGCCAGTCGTTATTAAAGAGGCTGTACGTTATTAAGGGACATAAGCAAAAAAAGATTTGTGATTGAGTTAAAGATAAAGAAGTATGGCGCTTATTCCTAGCGGTTCTATGTGGTCTAGCACGGACTTTATAGTCTGCAGACCTGTTTACGCTGACGTAAAACCAGTCGTTTCTCCTCGGCGTCTCAGTGAAGTTTTTAACGTAAATACCAGTGACCTTCCCAGGACATAGGTCCCGAGGGTACGCTCGGGGATCGGGGTCAATGAAAGTGGCCGTCATGCCCCATTTTATCAGAAAGAAGTAAAGCCAAGTGATATTGCTTCTGTGTCCCTGTCTCCGTGAAATATGAAACATCGCTCAGCTGCTTCCTCATACCAAGGTTGCCGGTTATTCCGGGGCTAGGACACTGGAGCGGCTCCAACGCCATGTGCGGCTCTGCCCCAAAAAATCTTAACGCCATGTATACTAAATTGCCAGCAGTCCCAAAAATGGGAATATACCCTGAGAAGTATACAGCCTTTGTTTGTCGGGACTGTCCCAAGAAAATTGGGGCTGCCGAGAGCTATGCTTTCTGATGTCATTAACCAGCAGCACACAGCGTGGAGTGCTTGCGCATGCGCTGCTGCTTTTGTGTGCAAGTACAGGGAGCGCGCATACTCGGGCGCTCAACGCATTTCCCCCTTGCGGATATTCGGTATTTCATTACATAGAAAAAGCGAGCTTACAGTCTTATTATCAAAATAATTTTAGGCATTTATCAGTGTTTGCAATTTTATTTAATATTGAAATGCTGACAAGTGAAAGTTAGTAAGCAGCCAGTTAACACTTACGCGCAGCAGCTGGCTTAGCATGATGGGAGTTCAAGGGCCGGCAAGGTTTTTTCTTGCACCTGCTTGCTGAGCGTAATTTTGTTTTTTAATTTCATTGATAAAATTACAAGAAAACAGAATCCTTCACCCATTCGTCCTACCCCCTAGCACAGTCTGACCTCATTAACCCTTGCAGGGGCCGAGTTGCTCCTAGCTCTGTCATCCAAAGAGTTCGCAAACAGAGCCGTGCATCAATTATTTTCGTAAAGTTACAAACTTTTATTCTCGCTCCAATAGCCATGTGAGTTTTGCAACACTGGGGGCTGTAAAAAAACACACAAAATCGAAATGACTTTTTTGTTTTTCGAAGGGAGATATCAGGCCAGAGGCTGTGCAAAAAACGGAAAAACCTGCTTGGGCAGAAGTCGGAGCCCTCGCCGGGAAGCCGAGCTGCCAGGGAAACCTAGTGGCAGACAGGGAGGGGCAGATCACCAAAAACCTATTGTTTAAAACTAGTGGCCCCTCCACAAAACTCATTCAATGTCCTAACGCGGGATGCGCAGAGCAGGCAGCTAAAAGGTGTCCGTGTAACAAGCGGTAACAATACTGCATGTTTTCTTTGGGCACAGACTAGCCAAATGTAAAATTATCAAAAAAAGACCTAAAAAAACTGATCTTTTGTATGGAGTTCGCCAGGTGGGGTTAGTAACCATGGCGATAGTATGAAGTCACGGTTGGGAGCGTGTCAAGACATCCAAAGCAACATGTTACAGCTTTCAAAAAAATCCTAGAGAAGGAAGCGCTTTTCGTGCAGGTACAGGAGTGACATGGGGCTGGTTTTTACCTGAATGCACGAAAGGAATCAGACGCCCGGCTCCATGGTTTGACTTCACGCTTTTCCACCACGGGACACGGGGAATTTTCAGGGTAGGTACAATAAACCCAACATCATTTTATATATTTTTTTCTTAAATAACTGCGATCGGCATTTTGTAACATTCCTACTTACCAAAACAATGCGGACATGTCAGGTAGTATCAGTCGGTTATGGATGGTCTTGTAAGGGTTAAAGGACTTTTTTTTTTTAAAGAAATTAAGCATTTTTTCTTACCTTTGTAAAATATATATATATATATTTCAAGAGCATCGTAAGAGTTTGCAGCTTGTGTGATAGATTTGTGTATATTTATTGAAACTGTTTAATAATTTCCGCTTTAAAAAAGATCTGAAATATTGGAATATTTTATAATAATAATTTCACCAACTGCTCGTCCGTCTCCCTTATTCTACAACGTTTAAAAAAATAAAAATAAATAAAAGGATCTGTTTGCCAATGGATTGTGATTAATGTTCTGCGAGTTGGCTGTATGCTAATTGCTAATTACTTTACCTGTTCTACAGTATATTACACGGGAGGTGCCGTACGTGCAGCGGGTATAGAGGCGTTATAAGAGTATATAAGACTACGTCCCCCGACACTTGGCATCGCTGCCTGCAGAGCGTACAATCAAATGCGGGGCATATCCTCACAGGCATTCTGGATATCTGAGAGGTTTTAGGATATGTGATTCTAATACAAAAGGGGACTTGAATGAAACTTATGATGATGTTCTGGATCTTGTCTTATTCTGGATACTTCTGTATAGTGAATGTTTGGCTCTTAATTACATTAAAGGTTTCTTAGATAGAAGAGGTTTGCTCCGGACTGTAAGGCGAGGCTGCGTGATGAGCCCTGATGTGTCGCTTTCCGTCAGGATATGAATAATACAGAATTGATTGCCTCGGGTACTGCGTTTACAGCAACAATGGATCCTGTGACTGAGAAACCAAAATCCTTCGGCTGTTTGCAAAACAGCGCTAAGTACCTGGGATTTGGGATTTAACTGCTAAGGTACCATCCGTACGCGTGGGGCAACCGTGGATGCCCCCGGGCATATAGGCGCACTTGCACTTGAATTCAGCCATTTGATCCATGGACTGGAAATGTTTGGTACATTACATTACGTTCTGTATGAAGAAAAGGTTCATTTGACTTTATACCTTGCTAGCATTCCTCATTACAATAAAATGACCTCTTCTGAAGAAAAAGAGTTTGTAAGCCATGATACAAACCGATGAGATTGTAAACTCTTCAGACCAGGGTCCTCTTCTCCTTATGTTTTAACGTGTGTTAATGTTATTGTTAATTTATTAAATATTTTCATCGCTCCTTGTTATAACAGCGCTACGGAATCTGCTGGTGCTATATATATACATATATATATATATATATATATATATATAAATGTAAAGTAATGGGTGCGAAGTCACCTGCATCGTGTTATGATGAGTTAATAAAAATGTCTTGATCCTGCGCATTGAACTATTACAGCTTCTGGCAGAATCTTTGACTTTAAATGTTCCAGTTTTATAAAGTTACTGTTAAGTTTTCACGTTTTCCTGTGAAAAAGGGGTAGCCTTTTTTTTTGTTTAACATGTTTGTACGCAAACAGTCTGTTTTTGGATACGTAGCAGATTTGTGTCCTCTGGACAAAAAAAAGAAATGGGGTTGTTAAAAGAAGCCTGAATTCTCTTTTCTTGGCATCACTCAGCGGCTCGGTCTCTCTGTAAACACCGTAAAAGAATCTCCCTTTAAAGTTGTAAATAAAAAAAAGCTAAAGTGTTCTAGTTGAGCCAGAAGACTTATTTAAAGGGTTAGCTCTGGGACACATGGGTAATTGCAGTGCAAACAAAAATAGCTGAAAACTGACACTTAACTTAAAGTCATGAATCGGTTTAACCCTTTGCGCATGCACGGATCAGCTCTGGAGCGCGTGGCCGGCGCTAATAGAATTGTGTTTTGTTTTACTAGCTCCGGATCTTGGATGGGAAATTGGGGAACGGGGTATCAGTGTTGGATTCGGACCCCAAAGAGAGATGCTTTTCTGCGCTAGTAACGTCTTTCTCCTAAATTCTGAGCGTTCTGCTCAGACAGGCTGGACCTGCGTTGCTGGGGGAGTTTAGAATTTGCCTTGGCTACGCGGTGACCTTTTAGAATTCTCATCAGTTATCATCTTGAGGTTAATATCTGTTCAGCAGATTTTAATATATTCTACTATTGGATTTCAAGTTGTCTGCCCCCCCCGGACACAATGTCCTTTTTAATCTTGTTTTGTGTTTGTGTGCTGCATCTTTCATCGATGGCCGAGTTACACCGACTCTTCTGTGGGCCACGTTCTGAAGGAACTGTGTAATGTTGTAGAAGCAGACCCATTCGGCCGTCTAGTCGCCCCGTTTTCCTGATGCAAAGACTCAAACCATAATGATTCCTCGGCCTCGTCTTATCTTCGGGAAAGCCATATGCTTACCCTGTGCATGTTTAAATTCCTACTGCGGCTGGGAGGCTGTTCCACTCATCCACCATCCTTTCAGTAAATCTTCCTTACAGCACATGTAGTTTCCTGATCATCGCATTTCTATACCAGTCGGAATACAGACTTTAAAACGCTAATACAAGTGAAAGTGTTTTAATAATATCTGTGCATCTTTTTACATTATTTTATGATATCATTAAGTGTAAGAAATATCCAACGCTATTTATGCGTTCTCGTGTGTATATGGAACATGTAAAGGGGGTATGGAAAGATTCTCGCGTGTGGTATTACAAGGAGTTGTTCCTCCAGATCACATGAAAGGTTACACGCTATTTACATGTTGGTTTGAAGGACATTGAGGAGGCCGAGACAAAACTTGTTTTTGAGGAAGTAGATCCAGTTTCTAATCGGGTTCACGAGAATGGTTTAGTTTTGCAGAACACGTCGAGTGACATTTGGTGCCTCTAGGCCAGCCCCGGCTCTTTAGCAGCCTGATCCATATCCCGAGGCCATACCCGGCAAGTGGGACTCTTTGGTATTAAGAGGATGCGGTTAGAGGTGGACCAAGGCAGGGCTGACACCGTTCACGCGGCTGTAACCCTGTCACATCTAATCTTTGAACTTTTTGTCCAAATCCCAATTCGTTTAGAGCACTCATCTGAAAAATAGGTCTAACCCTCACTGTGACATTACTAACGCTTCAACTCAGCCTTATCCTCACATCATCATCTGTCATTACACACAGAATTCCACAGAATGTCCAACAATCAAATGAAACAACTTCTAAGTGTCCCTGATCAGGAGAGACAGTCCCTCTTTGGGTCCCAAGTCCCGTCTCCCTCTTTTCTCCACGGATGTTCTTCTTTTCTATGAGGTCAGAATTATTAAAACAGGATACATTTTCTTTACAAAAGATACTCAAGTATTATTATTAATGCGTTACTAAGTTACTAGTAATAGGTCACATAAAAAGTCTTGGTAAACCATTTTCTTCTTCGGCCATTGATGATGTTGGAAGGTACACCTTGTAGGGCCACTAAGTGATACGCACATGGATTCTCCGTATATTAGCACATATCACACATCTTGGAAAGTTCTAGGTTTTCTCTGGAAGTAAAGTCTGGATTCTACGTTGACAAAGCCCGCTAATTACCAAAGTGACCGTGAAAGGCTAGTACTTTACATCAAGTTCTCTTATGTGTTATTTTTCATATTTTCATATACGGCGCATAAACGCATTCCATAATGCATGAAATCTGTGATTAAATTCTGAAAATTGTGCTGATGGGATATTTTGTCTGCCAAGTTATTTCAGATACCTGTTTTAACTTGTGAAGTAACACCGATCGCACAGAGAAGGCAGATGGCCCTCGCTTGACTCATTATATATCCTTATCATATTTCCCCATTAAAAAAATGCGGAATTTTGTGTAATACATCAGGCACAGTTTTGGGGGGAAAACAACAGTTTTTCCCCCCTGATTTCTTTGCCTTTTAACTGTGTAATGTTTGGATTCATTTTACATGCCTGAAACAAATGAAAAGCTTTAAAATGATTCAGAAACAGAAGCTGGATCTCAAACGTTTAAAAACATTAAATGTGTTTGATTACCAAAACATTTGGGATTATGTGTAATCCTGAGCGCAGGACTGTGCTTGTGAAAACCAGGACACTTGGGAAGAATGTGTGTGTACTCTTTGAGTATTTCAGAATGTGATCATGTTCGTTAGCCTTTATTGGGATAATTGAAAGCGCTTTAATATGCACTGCTTATTATAAAAGGTGAAAACCCAGCTATACTGAACCATGCCGTTTTTGTGAATAAATTAGTATAAAATGTAAAAAAAAAATATATTAATATGTATTATTTACAAATCACATGAAAGGTCTACAATGCTTTACCATATGGTGGCCAACTGATGTGTTTGTTATTTTTATATATAAAAGTTAGTGTTCTATATAAGTATCTGACCTACTAGACTAAATAATCCAAAATCCTTAGTAAAGTTACTTATGTGGTTGCCAAGCGGAATGTAGTTAGGTCACTGGCCATTTAAGGTGGCCCCACGTCTTGGTGTACAGGTTACAGACTCTTAGAGAGCGTCTCTAGCCATTGAGTAATGTAAGGAGTCTCATGCTATCCCCTCTGGCATTGACAAAGCACCAGTGAGAAAACAAATTGTTACATTTCTTCCCGGACCATCCATTATAAACTCAACAATGCAGGTCTTCAAAGTTATTCTTGGGAAAAATGGTTGCCCATAAACTGTTAGTCTTAAAAGTAATATACCGTATTTGCTCGATTATAAGACGAGGTTTTTTTCAGAGCAAATGCTCTGAAAAATACCCCTCGTCTTATAATCGGGGTCGTCTTCTAATCAGACCTCAAATAGAGGTCTGATTAGGAGACTAAGATCCAGATCCCCCGCACCGCTGCAGGGGACCTGGATCCTCCTGTCGTCGCCCCCCCCCACACACACACACTTACCGGTGCTTCCGGAGGTGAAGTTGGCAGCGGGGGTTTTTATGCGTCTGTCGCAAATACCTTCCCCGACTGTCAGAGATCAGAGTTCCAGAGTTCCTGATCTCTGACAGCCGGGGAAGGTATTTGCGACGGACGCATACAAGCCCCCGCTGCCAACTCCACCTCCTTCCGGCTGCCGCGGAATGAGACGTCAACCCGCTGCCCCGGCAATACAGCAGGAAATTGGAAGCACCGGTAAGTAAGTAAGTGTGTGTGTGTGTGTGTGTGTGTGTGTGTGTGTGTGTGTGTGTGTAGGGCATTTCTGGAATGCCTTACACCCCTATATGCCACTCTGGCACTTAGGGGGTTAAAAGGCATATTATGGGGCAGAGTGGCATATAGGGAGGTATAAGGCATTTCAGGAGGCAGAGTGGCGTTAAGGGGGCATTTAATAGTGCACTCTGCCTCCTGAAATGCCTTATACCTCCCTATATGCCACTCTGCCCCATAATATGCCTTTTAACCCCCTAAATGCCAGAGTGGCATATAGGGGTATAAGGCATTTCTGGAGGCAGAGTGCTCTATATAATGCCTTTTAACTCCCTTAATGCCACTCTGCCTCCTGGAATGCCTTATACCTCCCTATATGCCACTCTGCCCCATAATATGCATTTTAACCCCCTAAATGCCAGAATGGGATATAGGGGTATAAGGCATTTCTGGAGGCAGAGTGGCACATAGGGGGTCAAAAGGCATACCATGGGGCACAGTGGCATATAGAGGGTTAAAAGGCATATCATGGGCCACAGTGCCATATTGGTGTGGCAAGCCTGGGGGCAGATGTGCGTAACTGGGGGACAGGTTGGAAAATACAAGAAATAAAAACAAAAAAAAAATATTTTTCTCAATCATAGCTTTTATTAAAAAAAATAGTTTACATGAATTAACATTTATTGGTAAAACTTTTTTCCTTTAGGTTCGTCTTATATTCAGGCTTTTTCTTTTTTTCCTAAGTTAATATTCAGATTTTGGGGGGTCGTCTTATAATCAGGGTCGTCTTATAATCGAGCAAATACGGTATTTAATCAAACAGTCTGAATACAGTGACAGTTAAAAATAAGAGGCTGTCGCTTACCATCTGTGATTGGGTTTTGATGTTATTTATACGGCTGTTAACTAGGCTGAAAACTCTGAGGTTCATTAATTACTGCACTCGTCTTCTGCTGTTTACAGAGCTGCGCGCGATGCTCGGAGATTATTAATAAGCCTTCTGTATGCAGCGACCGCTAGCGAAGACTTTACACAATGTTGGGGAGCGCGTGCTCCAAGCTAAGGCGCTTTCACATATTTGTTTATAGGGCCACAGCAATTAAATGCCCCCCAAATCTGCCCATTCCCCTTCTGCAAATCTCAGCCTCCCTCACTACATGCATTATAATATGATATTTCCGAACACAGGACAGGAGACAGATCTAACCCCCAATGTGTGAAAATTGGACCCGCCGGTAAATATCTTTTACATTACTTAATGCCAAGACAGAGTGCCAACTTATAACCTAAAAGTGAGGAGAGCAAACATTATAACACAATGTGGACGGTCCCAACACTGATAATCATTGCCATTGTTGTAAGCCAAGTGATATTTTGGGTGACTTTCCCTGCACAAACTCCGCACTGAGTTGGTTCTTTATGGCAATGCTAATAACATTTGTTCCTCCGTAGATTTTCCTTAGTCACAGTGTCCTTCCGTGTGATTAAGACTGTGTCGTTCCATCGTTTACCGTAGGCAGTATGATAAGGAGTCAGGGTGTAGATATTTCTGTCCGCTTCCTGGATTTTTACTTCTTTCCTTAATGATGGAACATCCATTGATTTCTACTTATGGGCTATAGCAGTTTAGCTACTATCAAAAATGTATAGTAATATTTCTCTAAATCATGGCCAATGCTTTAGGTAGAGAATGTAGTACAAAAGCTTCAGAAGTCAGGGGGCAAACCTATTGCCTGAAAAATCCTCAAACAGCCCACTTACTCGTCCAATGAAGAGAAGTAGCCAGAAATATAAAAATTCTAACTTTATTCAATCTCAGTAAAAATTAATTTCAGAGAAACAAGCAGAAGTCATGAGTGTTCTAAGTGTTGAGGTGATCAGTTTCTTGAATATGTTACCTTCTCTTTTGTTACCCCATATGCTTACAGGGAGGGTACTGACACTAAGTCTGCCCCTTACTGTATAGTGAGTTAGGATATCAATTATCTTAAACATCCCAAACAATTAAAAACTTAACGCAGCCCATAAAAGAATGATTCCTTCTTATTAGTGCATTTTTTTTTTGCTGACATGCATGCCATAAAAAAAATGACTGTAGCATTTTATTAACAAAAACATGTTTAAGAGAATGACATCAAGCCATTAGTAAAATTAATTTCCTTAAAAAAAAAAAAATTCTACACCTTCCTACCTTAGGGACAGACTCTCCAAAATGAATTAATTTTTTTGTTTTTAATAATTCTTTATTCAATAATTTTGATTTTTTTTCAGACAAGACAGACCAATAAAAAAATAAATACAAAACACAGACATGAATTAGTTTTTTAATGTATCTATGGGGAAAAAAAACTCCAATCCATTTTATGGTTCCCTCTCCTAAAAGCAGGAAGGGTGCTCCGGTACGCTTCCTCCACTTGGGTTGTAGACCCTCCATGTAACCTGAGCTGAAATCTCATTTTCTATTATCCATTCCCTATAGGCATGCAGTAAAATGCATTGGAGCCCCATATATACATTTTACACAACACTAGATCTAGAATGTTCCCGTAATGTTTCCTATTTATTTGCTGTGTTCTATGTTCTAGACTGCACCATACTTAGAAGGCATAGCTAGCTATTCACAAATGGTTGGATCCCAGTGGGGCTTTGGCTTTATATCGGAGCTGGCCGTACGGAAACGGTGATCCCCGCCTTGTCCCCTGTCAATGAATAGCCACGCGATGGACCAGTCTTTACTCCTAAAGAAGTGATTACAAACTGACAGCTCAGGGCTTATAAACTCCCAGCCAAGCTGTATTTTTTTAAAGATGCTTTTAATTATGCAATTTAATGTATCATTTGTAGTGTGTCAGCATGGAATTAATAGATGCTAATGTTCAGTCAATCTTATAGGAACCGCTTTAAAAACCCCTTGTTACAGCTGGTATAGTCAGGCTGCGAAAAGTCCATCAAGCTTAAACTAAATGTATTGAAGTGTTTATTGGCGCGGATATCCGGATACGCATCTAACAACGCGCTCTACAAAGATAACATTCAGCATCTTAAGTGTCCTTAGTGAACAATTAGGAAAAGTCATTTTCTGCTTAATGTTTCTTTAATATTACAGAAATCATGTAGAATATACACGTTAGTTTAACACGCGCAGCCCCTTCTGCAAGTCATTATTGGTCTATTCACTAAAGTTTGAATTAAATGGAGTTGGCAGCTGAGTTACTGAGTCGACTGATAGCTCGACCAGATTTCAAGAGCTCCATGTCAACCATCATTGCTGTAAATCTCTTAATCATGTATTTATGTACATGATTGAGACTCCATGTGTACTCCATGCATCCCAACTGTCTCGCTTTCCCAGGGACAGTCCTGATTTTCGCACTCTGTCCTGACGAGCTCTACCTCCAGCTGATTTGGGGACCACAATTCTCTGTTGTGCGTATAGCGCAGAATTGTGCACATGCACAATAGAGCTGCCAGTTTGAGTGACATTCTACCTCCCAAGCTACGCACCCCAGCATCTCGATTCATTGGGGGGGTAGAAGTTAGGAGGTGCGATACTCTGATTCCTATTCCAGATAAATTAGAAGTAATGTAAGGAAGTTTTACTTTGCTGAGAGGGTGGTAGATAAATAGAACAGCCTCCCAGCAGAAGTTGTAGATGTTTTTTTTTCTACAGGCGTTCAAGAGCCCCAATTTGCCCAATAAAAGTAAATTAAAATTATTAAATTGTTTCATAGGTCAAAATGGATTAGGTCGGTATGCTATATTATTGCTCTAATGTGGCAAGAAATTAAGAAATGTAAAATTTTTGTCTAAAATATGTGACTTTGATACATCACTCGAGGTTTTAGCTTGTGATGTAATTGTGATACGCAATTACATTCTAACATCACTTATCATTTATAGGGTGCCAACAGATTCTGTAGGGAAGAGAAAACTAAGAACAATATTAAAATTAACAATTTACAAAATGGACAAAAACATGAACGCACTTCACATCATGCTGATACAGAAGGAAAAAGGGCCTTGCCCTTGTAGGCTTACAATCTATTAGGCGAGATCTCCTGTTCAAGTTTGACAGGTTTTACTTGATAATATAAATTACCATTGTATTGATACCTGCTGCTTAACGTAAAGGCTGCACCCAGAGTCACGCGGTCTGAGAATAAACTACCCCTAATCGCATAGTGATTTTTTGTGACCCGTACTTTACTGTGGATGCAATAAATGTATGGAGCGCGCGTTAATAAAAAACATTATAAAAAAACATGGAAGTCCCAGAGTGGTGGGTGGTCTAGACAAGGACCCAAAAGTATGATAAATACCTCATATATACCTTAAATACCTTATGGGCATTTAATACAAATATTTAACTTGAGTGGGACAGTGGGGTGGGGATGACAGAGATATACAGTATGCGGACCCTGAACCAATATAACAGCTGAGGCGGGCCTTTTAACGTTGAAGGGGAAATCTATATCTATTTCATCTATAAATGCACACGATAAAAGGCACTCCAAATCTTATGTTTGCTATGTATCTTTATGCCGTTAATGAGGCCGATGAGTGGGGTGCATGCACACCTACGCTACCCACAGAATGCTTTTCTTGCACCTTTGCCGCCATATTGGAATTCCCCAGGAACCAGCACCAGGCGTCTTCAGACGCAGTCTCACTCAGGATTAAAACTGGTGCTGGCACTTTAAGGCTAACAGCCAATGAAGGATGTACGTGATGCACGCGGTCACGCACTGTGCTCTTACACGCTCTCAACTTACAGCCACGTGTATCCAGCCCTTGGCCGGTATGGCCAATTACGTCACGAGCTAAAACCTCGAATGATGTTTCAAAGTCACATATTTTAGACAAAAAAATTATATTTCTTAATTTCTTGCCACATTAGAGCAATAATATAGCATACCGACCTAATCCATTCTGACCTATGAAAACTATTTAATCATTTGAATTTACTTTTATTGGGCAAATTGTGGCTGTTGAACGCCCGTAGAAATACAAACATCTACAACTTCTGCTGGGAGGCTGTTCTATTTATCTACCACCAGGTATCGCACCTCCTAACTTCTAGTATATACAGTATAAGTATTTACAGAACTTTATCTGCCACACAACTGGCAACAAAGGTAAGTGCGTAGCACCATCAGGAACCTGCCCAACACATACTGTCCAGTTTTCCAGAAAACCAGTCCAGTTCTGTGTTCAGGTAACTATAACTTTTTTGGATGACTGCTCCACTTTTAACCAGATTCTCGAGCAATCATTAACTTTACTAAAATCGCTGCAAATCAGACCCAAAAAAGTTACATGCGGATAAAATCTGTAATCTGTACATGATAGATGATTAAAAACCAGGCTATGTTCTGTCCAGCAAAGTACGGATTAGTTCATCACAGTTAATGAAGTTTTAAATATATTCAGGTTATTATTCATTTAAGTTTTGCAACCCGACGCAGTTTTGCTTGTTTTCGCTTATGCCGAGAAAAAGTTTGTTCTCATTTAAAATAAAACACTGTATTATGTTACAACAATCGCACAAATGACATAAAACAAATAAAGTATCTTTCCACTTTTCACAACATTTGTAGAAGTATACAGAAAAGTCGCGCACATGGGCTATTCTCCGGATTAGTGCCTTTGTATGTTTGACAGACGAGTCTGTAGTGTTCTGTCGGTGGATCTGGATTCCAGAGGAGATCTGTTCTTTTATGGGCAGAAGCGAAAGAGTCATTTAAACACAGTAACCACACCTACCGTCTCCTATTTACTGTTTCACCCATGAAAAACCAGTACTCCGGCAGGCAGATGAGTGTTGCACTGGAATATCCGGGAACCTGTGTGCGAATCGAGCTAAGCATGTAGGTACATGAGTAAGGCAGGACTGCCTTAGAGCCTCCATGCCCCCGGTGCCAACTCTGCAGCCAGACTGGAACCTCAAGATATGGAACAGCAAGCCTCCTCTGATGTAAGGAACCAGAAATCGGAGAAAAGCTTTGCGTCTCTGTGCTGCGCAGGTTCCCGACACCAGTCAGGATTAAGAAAGGTATAGAAACAAAATCCAAACAGTGTTTTAAGCAGGCTGATTTATTCTTAAAGCATTGTCTTCTACGTTCCATCACTTTCCCTGATTTTTATCTCGTGATGGTCTTCCATTGTGGTGGAATGCCTATAGAACACTGGGGACATATATCAGATGGACAATGGCTCCTTCGTGTATTTATGTGAAGGCTCCGGGCCGTATATTAAGTTTTTGAAATGAAATCTAGTGCAAGTAACAATTTATCAGATTTTACTGTATTTAAGTTATTTCTGCTGTTTAAGTCCTTAAAGGGAAACTAATGTAAATAATGAAGGTTCCGGACAACTGAAGCAGACATTGCATTCGGTGTGTTGACATTTTACAAATGGAGCAGCTTCATTTAGTTCATTTATCATAAAAAACATAATTTCATTCTGATTGCTACCCATGAGACACGAAACAACAGCAAAACCTGAATGATTCCGTGAAATAAGGTCAGAAATGTTTAATGTCAGAAGATTCAGATGACAGATTGCTAGCTGGCTGCGTAAGCACTTCACTGAAGTTGTAGATCTTTGGGTGGTCCCGTATGTTGAGCAATGAGATATGGCCACAGATCTCACTGGTGGCTTCCTCAAGACCTCTAGGGGCTATAGTCCTTCAATCAGGAAAATTACAGTAAAGAAGGTGGTAAAAAAAAAACAGTGGGACTTCCCAAAAATATCATGGGGTCTGATTGGTACAATAAGTGCAATCTTTGGGATTTACAAGTGGTTCTGTACTGGTTATTTTACTAATATGAAATAAAAAAGGCAAGAATACAAGATTTCGTGACAATCTTTTTTTTTTATCAATACCCTTAAGAAGATTCAATATATTTATATGTGCTTATGGGATAATTGGGATAAAAGAGTTGAGGAACTGAATGGGACCATCTTTTTGACGATAGTCCTTTGTAACCTGGCAGCCGGTATAGAATAGAATTCTATGCCACTCAATGGAAATAAACAGTTAACAGATCCAGTATCCCTAAATACAGTTTATTTAATGCAAACAAAATAATAAGATATACTTTTTTAAATGAACGGTATTTTAGTGGTAGAGGGTTCATTATGTGAAGATCTAATGCTTGTTGGTTTTCAGATCCCATTATTGTGATTTTGTTGGATATCTTTCTATCTTTGATTATTAGTTTCCGCAGCGTAAATTCTGACAATATTTTAGATGAGCGTACATTAGTGTCTCCTCGGCGAGGAAATACAATTTAGTCTGCTTATTGCATTGTTGCAATTGTATTCCTAATGAAAATGTCAAGTAATTACTGGAAGCATCTAGAAGAACAGATATCTTAAACTCCAGCCCTCTTATCTTGGCTGACTTTTAAATAACATTCACGTTCATTTGCAGGGGAAGTTAATTGTCTGTGATACATTGTTTTATTTTGTGGTACCTCATTTTTCTCTGATTAAATTGTTCTCGAGACACTTGGCTTTATGATTGTGAGCGTTGTTTAGCGAGCATATGCGTGTATTTGTTTGGTGAGGTTTATGGACATTGGACCGATTCTTGCTGTTTTAGTTTTGTGAAGATTTACATAAGGCAGAAAATGATGCGTTGTTAAGCATGACGTTGTTTGGGTGTCATTGCTGATGAATTAGGCAGGGGCTCAGCTACCAAGGGTAGGTTATCGTGGCCTGGTCCCCTCCGCAGTCTTTACCCTCGCTATGGAGCGCCTTGGGGTGCGGTGCCTTTTGATGCAGTCTATGGAAGCTGGTCTGCTTGGATCAGAGATTTAGCTGGAGGGACTGATTGCACCAGAAGCAAATTAATGAGTACCTTGTGCCTCGCTATCCTGGATAAATCGCATACAGTATTGTTACTATACCCGTTATGAGTGACGCACATCGAGCATCTGTAAACTCCTCCAACCTCGAATGCAATGCACAGATTATCCAGCATGTCAAAAGTCTAAAGCTCTATACCATCCCGTAACCTATAACCTGAGAAATAAGGTGGAAAGGACACCGAGCTATCAAAGTTTTTCCAGTGTGGTGAGCTTTTCAGTGACCCAGCAACCATTACAAGCAGGGGTGTAACTAGAAGCCACGGGGCCCTGGTGCAAAAATCCCCCCCGGGCCCCCCAACTTCAGCAACTTGTTTCCTCCTTCTTTGCCCCTCGTCCCTCCTTCCAACATATAAACACACAAATTACACACACTTACTAACGCACACTCCATCTCACCCTACTTACACATCCATGCTCAAACACACACGCAAGTGCACATCCATGCTCACACACACAAAAGTACTCATCCATGCTTACATACATACATACAAACACATATACATACATCCCGCCTCCATCTGGCCCCCGCTTACCTCTCACCACTCCTGCAGCTTTCCCTCTGGCTGCTTCAACCTCTCCATCTTCTTGCAACTAGTTGTTATCAGATAAAAGAGGCTTTATGGTGTTTAATTAATAAAGAGCTGACATTCAAAACTGAAAGTAACTGTAGTGCCAATTCTTAAAAGGTAACACGCTGTCCATTACAACTGTTTCTGTCTTTCTGACTAGAATCTGTCCAATATGGGGAAATTAATAAAAATAAAAAAAAATGTCTGTTTAATGAAATAAAATTATAATGTTTTATATATATTCAACAGAGGGTCACCTTATTTCAAGGCATCATCCAGCCTGGTATAGCCTACACTCCATATGTAACAATATGTGAAGAGAAAGACATACTTCAACTGCCAGCCCCTCATACCTAATGGCATATATTGTCATCGTTGCCCTAAGCCAAGGAAGAGCAACGCCATATGCCGACACTTTGTACCTTAACACCTTAAGGACAATGGTCGGTCCCAAAACCCATTGAAAACAATGCATTTTGAGCCCGTACATGTACAGGCTTTGTCATTAAGGGGTTAAGGGCCCACAGCACATTTTAATGGATGCTATGGAGACTGCAAGAATACGCCACTGCTCAGTCATAAGGAAGCTTGGGATATGTGTAAAGCTGTCCTAAATAGTGGAGGGTGCAGTTCCCCAAAGACAAGCATTAATGGTCCTCTCTAGTAGGTTAAATAAAACATTAGAACCTGTTATTTCATTCCTTCTGAACACAGACACGTTAAAGTGGCCTTTTCAGTTTCAGGGAGAGGCCAGGGAATTCAGCGGTGTCAGGAATGGTGTTTTTTTAATGCGGCACCTTTAATAATTGTTTAAAAAGTGATTAAAAAAGGGTCAGCTTGATGTAGCAAGCGTTTCTCCTCTGCCCTCTTTATCTATGTATCTGGGCTGCCTCTCTCCAGTACTCTTACTTAGTCCTCTTCTTTTTGTTCTTCTTTTTCCTTTTAAATTAATAAATATGGTAATATTTGTAATATACCTTTTCGTGCTCAAGGTATTTTCACACATGAAATATTATTTCCGGAGAATAAATAAGCAAACACTTTCTCAGCATCTCTTTCATAGCATTCATGTTTTTTTTTTTGTTACCTTAACAAAGTTTCAAAATTGCTTGTGTCAGCTGAACGGAATAATAGTTGGTGTCTTTATATGAAATCTGAAATGTTATTAAAACATATACTGGAGAGTATTTTTGAGTTAAGGGTAGGCAATTTATATTTACATCCAAAGGTTCTCCTCTTTTGGACCCAGATATCTTATTGTGTTTTTTTCACCTTGATTTATTAACCAAATAAAAGACAATTTCTCCCCAAAACAGTCGTCTAAAGCAGATTTTGGACATTCCATTAGTCTGATTGCATGTCTGTCTTTGTGTCTGTCGGTCTGCTTCTGTATAAAGAACAAAAGACATACACATTTTCATTTTAATGTATAAGTTTCATCTGTTCATGGCATGAGCCATTAATCTTTAGGAATTATACACTTTGGGGACCGGAAGCTATTAAAAAAGTGATTTTGTATAATAAAGACCTATTGAGGTCTCAAAAAGGCTGCAGGCCAAAGGATTACATTGCTAGCCATATCCGGGAGATGCAACTCTTCTGGGGCAAAATCATCAAGATGCTGCCCAAATGTAAATCACAGGGGCTCACATCTGTCTTGTGGGATTTAAATATGAGAACAAAGGGTTAATCAATAGATTGAGGGAAAAAAATCCAAAATAATACAAGATCTCTGGGATAGATGAATTTATAGATAGATAGATAGATAGATAGATAGACAGACATATAGATAGATAGATAGATAGATAGATAGATAGATAGATAGATAGATAGATAGATAGACAGACAGATAGATAGATAGATAGATAGATAGATAGATAGATAGATAGATAGATAGATAGATAATGATAGTAATGTGATCAGAGGATTATTATTTACATTACCTGAATTGTAATATTACACCTGTCTGGTAGTATCTTTTTTTTTTTTATAAATCATTAAAGTGGAAGTACATAACATGTTTTCTTAATGTGTCATTGAACAAGTATATTAATTAAAACAAAGGCATTATTCTCATTTTGGACAATGAATGCTAGTAATTAGGAGGGATTTGAAGAAGTAGGTCACCAGTCAGGTTTGGGTGTTTGGGTGTGAATAGTTTCACCAAAAAAATAATATATTAGAGCATAATTTCAAATGAGAACACTTTCCTAGATTATTCCTATTCGTTACAGTAGAGCTAAGTCTTGGAATCGGCCTTTTTTCACGAACCGACGTCCAAGGTTGGAGAAGTCTTCTAGGATGTAGGTGTCCTAATGGATACGTTTCTTTACTGTGGCAGAAGTCTATCTTTGCTCTGCAGAATTTTGTCATCTCTCCACATGGAGAGAAGTTTGGTATTCCTTCAATTGCCTGATTAATGCCACAGAATTGCCTGCTTAAAGCAACCAGGCTCTGTTCTACCCAACATTCCGATCACGGAAGCTTTTATGGTAAAATGGAAAACATTGTCAATCAACCCCATTTGTGGTTTACTACTTCATTGGCAATGGCGGTTTACGCTTTACTCTTTCATGCGTACTATATGAAACCCAATTTCACTTTAGTGATTTATGTATCCGGTACAAGTCCTCCATTGTCCAACAGGCGTTCCTTCTGTAAAATGAAGATTTAAAAGGCTCTGCAGATTTAAGCACACGGTGCCTTTGATGATAAACATGACTTTTTCTTTTGGAAGTTCCTCCAGGATTCTCGCTAATCGGATTAGCTGTGATTGGATTATAGTTTCTAACGATAGGAGCTGTGAATGTCTGCTGGATGCAGGGAGATGTGGGTTAATGAGGTCCCATTATTATTCATTAATATGACACCGTAGTTGAATAAGCTAAGAAAAGGTAAAGGTTCAGTTAAAAAGAAAAAAAATATCAAAATGCTACTGAAAGATATCAGGATACGATCTCGCTTTGTATGGGCTCAATACTGTGAAATTTAAGATGAGACATTGATTTGTTTAATTAATGCCATTAAAATGTATTATGTTATATATGAATTCATATTTCTTTAGAAAATAAACTTTAACGAGGAATGTGCAGGCTCCCGTAAGGCAGATTTCAATGTAGCGACTCTAATTTCTGATCAACTCCTAGCCAGAATCTATTAAAAATAATTATGTCTCCAGCCAAACCGAATTCTGAATTCATCTGATTTTTTGAAGTGGATTTTATGTGATAATGATTTCCTATTTTACTGTTCCGTACAATAAATCAACATTTGTAATGATGTTCCCACGTTTACAATAAGCAATACATGTGTATGGGAGCACCTGTTTTACAATAAGTTGTAATTGTAATAATCCCTGATTTGCTGAAAAACAATATTTAGCACGCAAAGGCTGGCATGTTCCATTAATAAAGTGTTTACGATTGGAAGGTCCAATTGATGGGCAACTGGACTTTTGATGGATATATTTGGCAGGGACATCAGAAAATAACCATTCGGCCAATCTAGTCTGTCCTAATGGAATAACTCTTTGCTTATTGTTCTTTGGATAATTGGGGGAGCTTTATGCACATTCCAAGCTTTTTTCCCCAGTTCCTTTAACATGTTCTGGGATTTGTAAAAATCATACTTTATGGGGAGAAAAACAAATATGGCGCATATTCTATATGCTCCATAACTCTTCAATATATGCTACCATCACACATCTATAACAAGAGTGCCCATTTTTGGGGCCCAAGGACAGAAATTGATCCCAGATAAGTGCGATCCTCTCAATACCCAAGATATGATGTATTATTTTTAGATTCTTGGGCAGATAATTAAGGAGGCATGAGCTACCCCATACAAGGGTGGGACCAACACACGCCTGGCTTTTACTTGACCTTGGGATGGATTTGGAAAGATGCAGCATATAAATAGTATGGAGTGCTCTGTCACGCATTGCTGTTACACACAAAGTATTTCAACTGTGTAGCTAGATCTATATCTGATTAATCTTCAGTTGACCATGACTTTGCCTCAGTTAAATATGACCTCTATTGTTCTAGAGGATTGGGAACCGAAAATTACTCTTCCCACATAAAAGTCGGGAAAAATGCTCATCTGAAATTATTTTCTTTAGGAAATGCCAAATATTAAGTAGCTTACTTTAACCTGAACATAATAGGCTATTATTGTGCCCTCAAAGAATTTTAACAAGTAAAGTTCATTGGGGTTGGTCCTTCATAATACATAGTGAGTTATAGACATGAGTCTATCATAGATATAAGACAAGGCCAAAGGCCGAATAAGGTTTAAGGTCTTTACAGCAGGAGAAATTGACGGGCGAATTTGGACAAATGTTTCTACCATGAAATCCTATATTTCTAGATTCCTGCTTTCGTGAATATACTTATAAATGGCTTTGACAACCCAGGGTTTACAGCCTTGTTGTGTTTCACATCTCACGTCTGATTATTATAATGATAATCTTGAAAAAAAGATCTGGCACTTGTGACATTAGTATTTAAAACATAAGAATTTACTGGGAATTGGATCATTGATTCCGTTGATTATGTTTGTGCTTTAAAAGGAAAACATATTAATCCCTTTTGTGTATAGTTTGTACCACTCCTAATCAGAATAAAACTGTGGGTGGGCTTAGATGTCTTCATTAATATACCTGCTAATTGGTATCCTCTCTTACTAACAAGTCTACAGTGTTTCTCAGCAGGGAGGATACATCTGATGAGACCCTGAAGCACACTGTATGCTTGAACAGATAATGATGACATAAAATATGCTTTTAAGGAAAAAAACACTATTAACTAAACAAATTAGACTGGTATCGGGGGTACTGAATGAGAAGAACAGCATTCATTAAGAGTTGTATTCTTGAGCCAGAAGACACTAGTCAATAATTGTCGAGAGGATGCAGACCCAAACTGGCCATTGGACTACCGGGGAAAATTCACAGTGCCTATGTGTATCCAATATATCCATTGTACTGCGCTACAGAATATAATGCCGGACTATAAAAAAAGGAAATACAATAATATATTTATATAGCAATATATCCGCCTACTTATTTTTAAAGTCGGTACAGGGTGTATTATCAGGTCCCATTGTTTATCATTTTGGGCCAGATCTGTTGTGACATCCATGTCCTTCAGCGTGTAGTAGAAAACATCTGTTTTCACGAAACACGATTCATGGTGGCTGCAGAAATTCAGTGTGACTGTGATTCACCGGTGACTCCACTCAGCTGCTTCCTTCCAATGCCCGGAACAGATGTCTAATATTTACATAAAGGTTGTAAGTAAATAGCGAGGCCCATCATGGGCCAGCAGAGAATAATATCAACGAAATAATCATTGAAAAAGGAAATTTAGATTGCCTAAGCTGCTTTTGTGTTTAATGTACATAGGTGTCTTTGTGTGCATATGTTCAAAAATGTGTAAAGCCCTGAAAATATGGGAAACCTGAAAAATCAGTAGCTATTAAAAAATGTAGTAGCCCCAAATATTGCACCCAGCGCAACTTTTTGTTATTTCTTTTATTGACTTCAACGATGCGTGTTTGATGGGCTCCTAAAAGAAGTATCAATTTTTTCCCCATACAGCACTTAATAAACCACTATATTGTAACAGTTACCACAATTTTTCTCTTTGATGAGCGTGCCTTTCTCTGCAGCCCATGGAATGAGAAGTTATATAGTAAATGGCCTTGGAACAGGTTATATAAAGCCATTGTATCTCTCTAAACACGTCTTCTCCAGTATTAATAAACCAAATAGAATCTGTAACATTACTGCTCTCTCTATTCTGGAAAAAAATACTATATTTTCTTTTTTGGTCATGTCCCACCATAAAGGCTTCCATGCCAATGATATGGTCTAGGAGCTGATGGCTTCAGAGTCATAGAGATATGACAGCTAGCTTTTCCTGCCGTGTCCACTCCATCGCCGGTCTCGTTTTAGATTCAGGATAGCCATATGCCTATAATAATAAAAAAAACACACACAGCTGGTCTTTTATCTCAGTGCCCTGAGATACCGGGGTTCCTATCTCCGTAGATGCCCATCACTCGTTTCCTAAAGTCGTTTTCTTCCTACGTTTTACTCTTCTCTGTATACAGAACACTCCGCTTTGGTTTGTGGCTCCAGTAACAGTTAATCTTATGCATGCTGGTTCGTATTTAATGGGCAATTTAAGTACTTATGTTCTGCCACAAGTGATTGGATTCCTGCACACAGCCAAGTGTAGTAAAGAAGCAGTCTGTTGCCGTCTCCTGTGGATTGTACAAAGTGGCCATGTGTACACTGTTCACAGCTAGAAAATAAATACACGGTTCCTTCTGCTTCACTGATAATAATGTTTAAGTCCTTAGATTGCCAAAGGGGAGCGAAACATATTTTCCGAAAATTAAACTAGACACAAAGTGACATCTGCGTGTAGCAGAATTTTAAATGAAACAAGGCTGTATTTAGAAATTAACCTGATTATGCACAGTCCTTGTATATGGATTTCCTAATAATATTTAGGTGGTGCAGACTAAGTGTAAGTAGGCTTAGGGTACTTATCTACTACTATTTTAATCTCAATTGACTATGATAAATTTGAATACTTATTTTCCAAAATGCCAATTAACCCTTTAAGGACTAAGGATTTATTTTATAATTTAAGGACTAAAGGGTTTTTACCACTTTTCCTATGTTCACCTCTCTCATTTAGTTTAACAACAATAATTATATATTGTAGGTTTTTTTTAGGAATGTTGTGTAGATATATATATATATATATATGTATAAGAAGACATTTTTACAGGTTTACCTAAACAGTTATACTTAGCCAGTGCAAATGAAGATATATTAAAGTATTTGCCCTGATTTCAGAAATTTAGTTGCGTCCAACACTGCCCCTCCCAAGTATAAAACCAAAAAAATGTGCCCTTTTACAGTGCGCATGCGGTTAGCTCATTGAGCCAACACATGCACGGAAGTGGCTCCTGTAGGTCTGTCTAGGTCCCCAGGCAGCAAGCAGCAGCGGTTCTGCTGCAGATTGTGGCTAAAAGTAGCCACAATAAGTAGACATAATAAGTAGACATAATAATATGTCCTCTGGTACTGTCACTGATCACCAGGACAGTACCAGAGGACATATTATTATGTTGGACATATTATTAAAGGTTGGTTTGGCAGGGACATTATATTACATCCTCGTCCTTACGAGGTTAATCCCCAAACCTGATGAAACACACAAAGTATTGGAGGTGCCTATTAATATTCTTGCTCTGGACCAGTTTGTAAGACAAGTTGCAAGCCTGAAGAGTATCGTCAGTGCCATCCTTTATTTCTAGCGTTACTTTAGTTCTGAAAATGTATGTTGAGTAAAGGACCAATGAACACCATTTGTCATTATGCTTATCTGCAGCTCATCAGTAGTTTCCCTTTGTAATTAGTCAAAAACGTCAAGAAGTTACATTTTAGCCCAATTTCAGCGGGAAGATATGAAAAAGAGTGACATGGAAAGTACACTTCAGAAGATTCGCCAAGTAGACTTTAGAAGAGGGACTTAGTATATATTATTTGGTTCCAAATATACCTGGATCATCACTCACTACAATCCAATTATGATGGGGAGGCATCCAGAGGCATGG
This sequence comes from Spea bombifrons, assembly GCF_027358695.1. NCBI lineage: Eukaryota > Metazoa > Chordata > Amphibia > Anura > Pelobatidae > Spea > Spea bombifrons. The sequence goes on along the minus strand of NC_071091.1, from coordinate 12,382,998 downwards.
TATTTTACAATTAATTTCATTTTATTTAATAAGGCTGTGGAAGAGGAAATTTACCAGTAGAAACCACTCTACCAGTAGAAACTTTTATCTCTGTAAAAAAGATAGAATGTCTGTTCCATCTCTGAGACACAAGGGGAATGGGTGAGATTTTCCAAGAATGTACCCAATAAGTTTGCATCCTTTATAAAGTTTTTCCCTTTCCTTCGATACACAAAACTCTAAGTCTATTTTGTCTACTTGTATTTTTTTTCAGTATTGTACTCTGCGCATAATTCACTGTGATATTAGTTTTGATCTTTTGTTTGATCTTTTTTCTCAAGCAAAGGCAAATGATCCCCTCTTGGCAAGTTATGTTGGTTAAAAGTAGAATATGTGACTGCTCAGGATATGTATGTAAGATTGAAGAAAGAGCTATCATTGATTGCTATGATGCCATCTACCAGTTCCAGGACCAATAATATTACATTTACCTTTATATAATACGTTGGTCTTTATTCTCCTCTTCATGAACAAACTTGCCAAGGTTGGCCTTCCACGATGCGAGTCAATGAGATGAAATCTTTTTCTCTCACCTTAAACAGCCTACAACCAACTGTTTGATGAAATACCCTCCAAAAGTCTGGATGAAAAGTTGACCCTTGCAATGGCAAATTTAATGGAAAACAACTTAATTAAATAATTTATGTTGACTTGCTCCCACACCTATAAGTATAATTTCTTCCCCTATTTATTGTGACGTTCAGGCTTATTTTACTATATACGTATGAAAAAATAGCAACATATTCCTAAACTCCATAGAGAGGTCTCATAGGACACCATATATTGGGCTATACCTCTCCTTAATAAGGGGCAACTTTTATTTCCTGTAATCTTCCCGAGTTAAGTTCAAATTCAAGTTGAATGTTCTTGCTGTCACATGACCATAATGAACCTTTAATTTAGCCATGGCGCATTCATCTGTATATTTTTTCACAAAGCGACCTTGCCCCGCACCAGAGTTGAAAAGGACAATGAATTATGGAAATGTTTTAAATATGTCAAGAAGAAGTTCCAAGCTGTGTGGTCCTGAGCCTATATTTAGTATCGTATCCTCTGTACAAAATGTTACTTCACTTGCTGTTTATTTAAAAGATGTCTGGGATGTGAAAACCACAGATACATATTGAAAAATAAGCTTTCTTTTGTAGTGTCTGGGTTTCAACTGCAAGCAGCTTCAACAGGTCATGCTGTCTGCACATTAATAAAATTCACAGTCACTAACATATTTTATGGAAAGTAACCATATTCCAATTTGCCATGTTTAGTTTATTATTATTATTTTTATTTAAAAATATGTATTTTGCAGCATTTCTGTCTGTCTGTCTGTCTTGTTGATCGCATTCCTCATCCTGGAACCTCTGGTTTTAAAGAATCTATAGAGTGAACAATACTGAACGTTCTAGTTTAAAAAGCATAATTTAGAATTGTCCGGGCACAAAGTAGAATGTTTCAATTAATCCAAAATTCATGCATTTTTTTAATAAGACAATTTGATTTTAAGAGTGCCATTATTATATTTTATTTAAAACTATATATATATATATATATATATACATTTTATACTGTGTTATGCAGTTTTCAATGGGAATGATGTCTTAGTAATTCTTACATTGGAGCTCATTTACAGTATTTGAAAAAATAGATGTTTAGGTATTTTAGTAATTGGCTTCTAAACCATGGAAAAAGCTACATTATATTAAAGTCTATTCAAAGTACAAACTATTTGCTATGGTGCTGAGCTGTGTCAGGATGTGGAGACCACTAGGTCAGTGGAAATTTAATAGTTTTTTGGTTCATCCCAACATTCTATTCAACCCACACAAAACGTGTGCAATCCAGAACAACGTCAGCCAAAACTAGAACCCGGAGCAATACATGATGAGTTCCAGAAAGGTATCGCTGGATGTTTTTTGGGCAGGAGGCAAGAAGGTTGTATTGAAGTCACATATTAGTGGGACAGAATTTGGAAAATTGATGGGAACCTCGTCTAGGTACTGGAAGAAACAGATGGAGAACAATAAATTACAAACAGTAACCTCTTGTCAATACTACTGTTTGAAGACATGAACTGTACAGATAGAGCTGTTTGTTAACACATACAGAATCAGTACATCATTCCACACTGTTTGTGTTTTCACTGCTTGCATATCGGTGGCATAGATAGACTGTTTTCCCATCATACCAACTTGGCAGCATATTTATTGCAATGGCCAGCCATGGTCGCTGGAATATAAATAAATAATGTGAACCGCATGTAACAGGCGTCGTTTACTGACAATCTGCAGTGATCACGTTAGAATAAATAATGTCTGGATAAAACCACTTGCCCTTCAGATTACCCTTTAAATGAAATATGTAAACACGTGTTATAAGTGTAGAATAAATGTTTTTTTTCTGATATGTATTAGAAATATAACGTTTTTTAGTTGTTACTTAGTTGTGTTTTTATGTTACAAAAGTATTCGGAAAGATTTTTTTTAATGCTGTATTTAGTTACAAAAGCTGTTTTTTTTAATAAATATAGCAGATTAAGTGGAACAGTAATTGGTTTATCTCCAGTCTCAGGGAAAGAATTACATTGAGACAAACTACCATTAATTAAAAAAAAAAATATAAGCTCATTGTAGAAGGGGAATAAGCTAGGTACAAAATGAATATAACATAGTAACATAGTAATGTAGGTTGGAAAGGGACAGAAGTCTACCAAGTTCAAGCTTGATGTTGATTGACAAGAAGGCAAAAAAGTTAACGCTATTGAGCCCCCAAAAAGGGGAGAAATTCCTTCTTGACTCTAATAGGGCTTCTGATTTCTCACCGTATCAACAAGCTATAACAAATCCTATCCTTACGGCCAATTATATCACCTAAAAGCCAGATCGGGGAGCAAACTGGATTCTGTTCCACCAGCGGTTTCTATCCTAAACGCCCTCCCATCCCGAACGCATTTATCCCCTGGAGCAAGTAATGTTTACAGCTGGCTTCGTGCTGAATGATATTCAACGTCCCCCCGAAAATGTTTGTACAAGGCAAGCTGTTTAAAAGCTGAACAATTATGAATAATGAAGTTTTTGTTTGTTTGGCGCTTCTTCTCTTTGTTATATTAATTGGATGCACCGCGAGGCACATTGTATAATTTATAAAGTGTTAAACTAACATTAAAGAGATGAGGCTTTCAAAAGATATGCAGCTCAGATGGATCAGGCATTCAAAGCATGATTAACTAATGGAAATGCGTCGGAAAATGGAATATTATAATACATTACGCCCCTATGTGCTAGCCAGTTAAACGTACCTGTCAAAATTAAAGGTATTTTTCTGCATTTGGATTTTAGTATTAACTTTTTGTCTCGGATAACAAACATCCAAAAAAAAAAAACCACCCAGAAAGACAATAAGACTTTAATGATAGAGTATGAAAAAGGTTAAACGAATGGAATCTGTGATTACATTAAAAATGATATCTGACAGGTTTAACCCAATAAGGTCCAGTTGTGGAATAGAAGAAGATGGCCATGGACAATGTACATATTTACCATTATCATTAATTATAATTAAATTACCGTCAGTAGGGCGTTCATCATAGAAGACCTTATTTAAAGGCCTAAAAATATACGTCCAACACAAATTTATAGTAGTCTGACTTTGGACTTGATGTCATTGGGTGATGTGTAAAACGTGTACAGTCAAGGGGTCACTCTTGTGGGCTTAATGAGTAGGCCTTTATGAGGTTACAAAATTTAAACCGAAGTGTCCCTTAAGTACATTTACACAAATACATTTCAAGGGCAGTGAAACAGATCTGATTTGATGAGTAAAGCCCATGGGTTTGATCTGGGTGGAACCAGTGCATTACCTCAGGAGGGGCACTCACACATCCACACCCTCACACTAACACACATACTAACACAACCAGACACTAACACACACATACATTTAACAGTTTGCAGTTTCAGGCATACTTTGTTAAAGGCCTTGCAATGTATCTCCTGATTTTAAATTGAAAGCAAGCTAGAAAGGAATTAACGTGGCCTTATGCAACGTGAGGAAAGCTGTTGACGTGAGAGTAAATTCACTTTCACATACCTTGCAGCTGTTAAAAAGTGTAGAGTTTTAACTGACAAGGGATAGCATGTTGAGAAAGACACGATCCCCTGCAGTGACGGGAGAGGGGAGTGATAGAGATGATTTGAATATCTCTGCGAAAAGAGGAACAACCAGGAGAAGAGTGATGTCTAGGAGCACAGCTCTTACGAAAAGTTTATTGAGGCGCTGAAGCTTTTCACCAACGTACTACTTAATTAACTGACTAATGGGAACTGTAAAGGAATAGACGGTCTGCCGGAATACAGAGCACGGATAGCCTAAGAGAAGAAGAGGTAACGCAGGCACTAGGTAAGCGACATTTAACTTAAGAGAAGAACTGGTAAAGCAGGCACTAGGTAAGAGACATTTAACTTAACAGAAGAAGAGGTTACGCAGGCACTAGGTAAGAGACATTTCACTTAAGAGAAGCGGTAACGCAGGCACTAGGTAAGAGACATTTAACTTAAGAGAAGAAGCTGTAAAGCAGGCACTAGGTAAGAGACATTTAACTTAAGAGAAGAAGCGGTAAAGCAGGCACTAGGTAAGAGACAATTGAATTTGGATCAAAGAGTTGCCGTTAATAGTAACTGTAGATTTTGTTTAGATTCATGTCAGGCCAAGTTGTGATTTGTCTTCATATACCGTAAATAAGAGTTAATTCTTTTGAAAAAGGAAATAGACCTCCAGAAATGTTGAACTATAACTCCCTCAATTCTCAGGCATTGGCTTAGAGAAAAATGTCTCCAAGTGCTGTCATATTATACTCCATTAAACAACTGCTATAAGGGACAATATAATAGAATACAAAATGTGTCTAACACAAAGAGAGGTAGCAGGAACATCCTCGTGTCTTCTGTTTTCTAAAAGATACAAATATGTGTATAATATCACATCATGTTTCATCTCAATAACTTATAAAGCCCCAGCTACAAAACGCTGCCGCGTCACGCAGAAATCCTGCATCCTATAGACATTTATTCTGAGGTCTCAATATTTTGTTATAGATAAGTTACACTGTTTGGGTTATATCTTTAAGATTTCTTGTCTTTGATCAGATACAGACATTAAACCTACTCTGCGCGTGCAAATGGTTTCTAAAAACAGGATCTCTCTGCCTTAATGCAAAAGTGCACTCATATTTTATGCAAACCTGTCTGTTTTAATGACTGCTACTTCTGCTGTGGTAGATAAATGTAAATGTACCTATTTAAAGGATTATTCTTTATATGTGGAAAATCCATTTTACGATTTTTTTCTTAGACGTTGTGACTTTTTTTAAAATTTCTTTTTACTTTTTGCGTTTTTTCCACTCCAGTGCAGATATCTGGAAACTTCCCTCATCAGTTTACCCTAGCGATCTTCCAAATATTAACTCTTTAATAGCCTATCACTAAGAATAAGCTCTAGTGACTAGTAGTGGCAACCAAAAGGTTCTAATAACATTCCTCATGTCAAGAAGATGTTAGGTAACCTGTATTCAGGCAGGACTTCAGCTGTCGTGTAGCAAGTATGATGCTCAGATATCAGAACAGAAGATGAAGTCCCAGACTGTGTGACGCCAGTAATCTGCTCACCTTGAAACGCTAAGATTTGGGATTTCCCAGGTACACACAGCAGTCATTTATGCAAATGTTATGCATATTTCAAGGTTACATAGACAGAGCCTTATATCTGATTGAAGATGTCCAAGACATAATAGAATGTAAAGAATTTTAAGAATACATTGAATTGGGTTGTATTGGCACAATAGGCTGCTCACAATATGAAGAATCCTGAAAATGTGCACTAACGAGCAAGGCTTAAATAAATACATGTTGTCTTGGTTGTCTTGTGTAAGGAAGTGAATCATAATATAAGATTTGCTTTTTCTGGAGCCACAATATTGAGTCTTGTGTTTCCCACAGTTAAAAACAGGTTTAACTAGCATGCATGTACATGTATACCGGTATTTATTAACATTCCTTGCACTACTATATATATATATAATTTCTATAATATATATATATATGATACAATAAAGATTTCAATCTTATTTTGAAAGTTTCATATTTCGAAAGGCAAACCTGGAGCCATTGTGGTCACCATGATAAATCAGCTGGTAGTTACCATTTGTATTTTTTGGTGATTGTGGCAGATTAGCAGGTTTTGCTCAATATGACCATATATGGTCAAAAGGGTCAATAAGAAGTGTTAAACAATTGCTAATATTCGCACGTTTTCCAGAACGCTCTTGGGAACTGTCTGTTCTCAAATGCGACATGGGTTGCTCGGTGGTCTTTGCTTGCACCGTGAATGCTAAAAAATGAGATGTGGTGATGTCACAACTCTGCCCGCAAAGAGTTGAATGAGCTATTTTTATGCAAATTAAAAATTAACAAAAATGATGCATTCTCACCAAACACCATCAATTCAAAACCTATATTACATAGGAGTAGCCATGTTAACTTCTTAGACTCAGGTTTTCTGGTAGCCAATGTAAGGGAGGGAGAAGACTATCAAGAACATAATTAATCTGATCTGTCACCGTTTGCCATATATATATAGCTTTTAGACTTCGGATTCGCACAAATTTTAATGTTAACAAAATATGCCAATTTTGTTAATTTGTAAAAATGTCTGAAAATGAGCCATGACTCTCTCACTAACTTTCTCTAATGCTTTCTCTCAATGTCTCCCTACTTTCTCTTCCAACTGCTTCCATGTCTATGTCTCCTTTTATGCCACTCCACTTCTTATCTTGCCTCTTCTTGTTCTTCTGTGTTCATTCTTGGTCCGCTTTTCTCCGCTATCTGCTATGTTAACATGGCCTCCTGGAGTGCTTCTTCAACAGGAGACACTTTGTTGGCACTTTGTCGTTAATCATTGACTCTAGCGAGACGCTGGTGTACTAACGGAGGCAGATCACCTCGGCAGCCATGCACATGGCTATTAAATACGAATTGTTCAGGTTTTTCCAGTTCGTTTTGGAAAACCGTTTAATATGAAACACACACCTTTTGGATTATTTGGTCTGTAAAGGAAGATATTGGGGGCTTGATTATGTGACCCGACTAAATTATTATTATTAATATGCAAAGTATATGTACCTACCATGATGTATATGATCAGAGCAGGCGGCTCAGTTTCCTATTCTCAGGATTTACATGGTTATCCCTCCCCATTAGGATATTCTCCACTTTGTTGTGTGTCTTTTTAACAAACACACAAGTGAAATCCTACAGATGACAGCCTTAATAATTTGACATTTATTCTTTTACATGAATTGATTAATGCTAATAGCTTTGTTTGATACAAATGTCATGATGTCATAAACCTATGTCACAGGTTCCCCCCCCCAAATGATAAATATAAATTACAACTTCCTTGTGAACTTGGAGCTTGCTTCTGATTTATTCCTTGCATTAAAATAAGTATATATGTACAGGAAATTAGACAAAACCAAGAATTGTTTCCTTTGAGTGCGAAATGAAAGCTTTGCCTGCCTAGGAGTCTAATCCTGGAAGATTTTGTTCTTGTTTTGCAGTAAAGATTTTCCTACAAAGCTATCACAATAGAACCCCGTTAATACCAGAACAGAGCAGACAATATAAATAAGGTTATCAGAGCTAATACAGAAACACCTCTCGGAAGGAAATCTCACTACCCCGGAGTTTGGATTAACAGAGCAGCAGAAACTGCATTAGTGTACACAAAGCAAAAAGATCGCTCCTCGTAAAACTTATCAAAAAGTCTTAAGGGTTCAATCCTTCTTAGGAACATATATTTGTTTTACAATGAAATGGAAGCATGGGGTTTATTATAGCTTATTTTTCTTCTTTTCTTTTTTATGTAAAATGAAAGAAAAACTTATTGTGTTACAGTAGAAGCCTAGAAGGTGTATGGTTTCATAAAGGAATATTCGGTTTTATGTTTTGGAACTGTCCCCATTCCAGACCAAGCACTTCATGTCTCTCTGGTGTCTTATAATGTTAGTTTGTTAAATTGTTTCATACAGTCCCAGACTGGCCATCTGGAACATCAGTGAAATGGCCGGTGGGCTGCTGGCCGACACTCACCCGTTCTGCCGATCCAGTGCCAGATGGGGTGCTGCAGCGTGCATCTAGGGACTGGATATGCTTGGCTGCACGCTAGAAAAGCATAAAACCGTAGTGTGCGGCTTTGCATATCCAGCCATCTGCCGTACTTGCATCATGAGAAGGTTAATGTGCATGTCTGGGAACGTGTGGGCTCTGGCTACCTGGTGACTACCCTTGTGTAATGTGGCCAGGACTGCCCACTGATGTCGATGGACGGTCCAGCTGATGTTGGGGACATTCCTGCTGATGTCATCGGGCGTTCCCGCTGGCATCATGGGAAACACCCCGTTTAAAGGGGATATGGGCTGAGAGTGGCCTCAGGACCCCAAAGGATTCTGGGTTTGACCTGGAGAACCTGAGAAGCAGCGCTTCTCCCAGAGTTCGGCCGAAACCCGGAGACTCCCCAGGTATGCTTATGTGCCAGGGCCATCCCGTCATTCGAAGTCCGGCTCTGGTTTCATATAACACACATATATATATGAATTTATTAATATTAAAAAAATAATAATAATTTTGGGGCAAAATGGTTATCCAAATTGGTCCAGATTAGCAGATTCCTCCCTCAAAATGCTGTTTTTACCATTATATATACTGTAATTATGTGCCAGGTATATTCTGGTTGTGTTTTTTAGGACTGAAGGGCATAATGTAGGTAGCTTATGGCTACCCCTAGATTTTAAGGGAGACCCATGTCTCTTTGTCCGTTAGGGGTCACACTAATATTATTAGCTATATGTAGTATATGTATTAGCATTTCTTTCTACATGTTTGGTGCTTTGTGTTTATCAGTAATATACTGTAGGTTCACATACTGCATGGTATACAGAACAATGTGCCATCCAGCAGTCTTACGCTCATTGGACCATTTATTTTATTGACATATTGTGGTACCTTTTGTTAGCAGACTATTATCATCTTTTCTTACATTGGTGTTTTTGAATGCAAAAGCATTATTTTGGGTAAAGATGATCAGTCACAGTTTCACTAATAAAAAAAATAAAAAAAAATAAAAAACCTCAAAATAAATATTTAGTATCATGGTTATTGTGAGTTTCTGTTTCTTGCTATGTTGAAAGAGCAAACTTACTCTAAGGCTCCAGAGATTCCTGAGACTTCTAAAAGATTGTGAAACATACCATAATATACCATAATAACCCTTTAAACCCCAAAAACTGACTGCTGTCATTTATGCACCCCCAACAAACACCATCAACTCAAAAGCGTTAGGGTTTTCTGGCCATCTATGTAATGGAGGGAGAGGACTATCAAACAAGAACATAATTCATCTGATCTGTCAAGTTTTGCCATATATATATATATATATATATATATATATATAGAGAGAGAGAGAGAGAGAGAGAGAGAGAGAGCTTTGAGAATTCAAACAAATTTTAATGTTAACAAAATGTGCCAGTTTCATAAATGTGTACAAATGTCCAAAAAGACAAGAAAAAGCAGAGAGCCTCGAATTTTCATTGGGTTTTTTTTCACTCTCTCACACTCTCACTCACTCTAATACTTCACTCCCTACCTTCTCTACCAAACACTTCCATGTACCTGCCTCCCATGTGCATATTTTTTGACCCCTTAATAGAAAAGCCAAATGCCTTTACTTTACTTTACTTTGCTTTGTATTGTGCATAATATTCTAATACGCAGATGTTTCTAAAAACATACATATATACGTATAATGAAATCCAAAAATCTCTTGATGATGATGAGTTGCAATGTAAGGATTTTGGATTTCAAAGATGCCAACTACCGGTTTGATGGGTTCAAGAAGATAAAAAAAAAAGAATAATAGAAAAAAAACCTATCCTTTAGAGATTTTTATATTTCCTGCCATTTCATTGTATTCCACGACTGTGCAGGTTAATGCCTCTGCCCTCTGGAATATTCCTACATCACACGTTCTAACAATAATTCTAATCCACACCGACATTCTGTCTTAGTTCCCTCCATATATATATATATATATATATATAGGCCAATTGTGATGAAGATAATGACAGGGATAAAACCTGGACAAATCTCTTTATTTTCCTTCTGTAAAATTGCTTCTTTGTGTCCTTTTTGTCTTCTGTCCTCCATCCGCAGGCCGTTCAGTGCATGCTGTCCTCTCTTCATGCAGAACTTGACATTCAAAGGTACTTGATGAAAATTGAATCCCGTCAGAGAGTTAGTACCTTCTTTTTTTTTTCTTTTGCACTTTTCCGAAAAGGCCTGAGATTTCCCCATTAACAGTGTGCGGTTGGACATGTCGATGTGTTTGCTAAACTAGACATTCGCATGGGTTCCAAAAACGATGGCGTTAGGTAGATTGGTTTGGAGTGTTTTGCCTTTGTGTCATGGCATGTACTGGGCTTCCTAGTGGCCATGTTAACTATTCTCTGGTTTCTTTTGTGAATATTATGCCATTAGCGTCCAAAGACCCCCATTCCCAGGGCAATACTTTCCTCCTTTATACTTGGAATGTTGGACACTTTGAATACATTGGTCTGCATGTTGTGTTCAAATGTTTTTTTTTCCATAACTGTTTGTGCTGTGGGTATTTTGGGCACTCGTATAACCTTCCTGTTGGCTCACGATAAAAAAGAAAACCTTTCAAGTCCTTAAAAGATAAACAGTGAGCACTGAAGCAGGAGGAAGAGGCCAAAGATGCTGGGAGAAATTACATTCTAAGAATATAAACAAGGAACGAAACTGGTAAACGTGAAAACGGGTGACCCGTAAAAACGTAAGCAGCTCTGTATCAATATATTATATAATATTTTTAGGTGACAAAAGCCTGCAGGATACAGAAACTATAATTATTGACAATTAAATACAAAGTCTCTTCCTATAACGAATATACATTATACCTCCTAGAATTTGCATACCTTATTTCTATGAGGGGATCTACTGCATCTTTCTACTACTTGATGACACATAAGCCATGTCCAGACATGGTGCATTATGGTGTCCACCAACAGATGACCCCGATCTCCTTCTCACAGAGTCGAGGGTTTGACTAAACCCAAGTTTGGGAGGGATGAAATTCCTTTGATGGTTAATCAGCCCCAAGGTTCCATAGATTATAATTATAATATAGGATTGAAGAAGCAGGAAGACCACCCAGTAGCAAGAAACCAAATCATTGCATGTGATCCTTTGTTCTGTGCAGAGGAAGTGGACTGCTTTGGGATTGTTTGCATTAGTAACATGCATGTCATGAGATCATGTAATACCTCATTGTTGCTACTGAATCTAAGGCTGCTTTTTAACACAGGACCTACTGGTGGCGCTAGACTTCAGTCAGTCCATGCTGGTTGAGTGAAGGCGAGTTGGAGTTTCAGCCACAGCTGTGGCCCAAAGTTGGCAAAAAATTATAAAGAAGCCGTGAAGGGCAATCAGAACCAGTCAGACCAATCAGTATTTGGCTTGCTGTTCTTTGTCATTCCCAGAAACACTAACCATTCACTATAATGACTTCCGCATGCTGTGTCCAGACCCTGACTGGCCATCTGTCATAGCGGGCCTGTACCTACCCAATATGCCGCTCCAGTGGCCATTTGGTCCTGCAGTGTGCGGATGTGGGGTGGATACACACGGCTGCAAACTGCGTGACACTCTCCACAAGTCAATTGAGTCCTGCAGTCTGTGACTTTTGGCTGTATACCGGTGGCCACACATATGTCATTTGGTGGCCAATAGCCTTAAAGTGCCAGGGGCGCTTAATCATCCCCAGTAGAGCCCTGACTGGGTCTACTGTGCATGTGCATGCCAATGCTTTCTACTTTATTGACAATGTTCTGGATTGAGTTACTAATAAAATATATCATGATGATGGGTGTACCTTACTTTTCAGTCTCCTATGATCTCTTTTTGGTGGTCTGTAAGTTAGTTACAGTTTTCTTGTTTTGCAGACAAAACAATTTTTCCCCAAAACAAAATTATAGTAATCAATGGAACATATACAGCATATGTGTCGTGAAGGAATTTCTAACAGAATTTTAAACCATTCTACTATGTGCTGTGTTAGTCTAGCAGTCCAGATGACTAGGATCTACTTTCCACTCTTTATAAAAAGGAGTGAGCAGTACGTGTCATTGTTATTTTCAGGATTGGTGAGCATTCATGAAATATTAAAATTTAATAAGCTAAAATACCTAGGAAGACTAGCAGGAAACCCACACCTTGTCTGCAATGAATATTTGCCAACTTGGTTCTTTGTTGTGGGCAGAGTGTGGGTTTTCTTACAAACTTTACTATTTATAAAAGAGAATATTAACGCATATGTGACTTATTTTTATGATCAGTCGATTGATGAACTTTCGTAGTTTTTCTCATAAAACCTACAAGGGTGATTGATAAGTGGAACAGTCTCACAGCAGAAGTGGTAGAGCCTAATACAGTAATAGAACATGCAGGGGATAAGATTGAGTTTTTACAGCAGGAAAAAACAGGCAGACCAGGTGGACCTAATGGTTCTTATCTGCCGGGGATATCTATGTTTCTATGTCTCTAATTAAAATCATTAAAAAGTATGCATTTTAACTTTAGGTATATGTTTTTGGGTTGTGAAAGACAATCATGCACAACTCTCAGTTACTGTCCTTTGTAAAGCAAAACGCGTAAACCGGCTTCACGGCGGGGTGCCAGATTATACCTAATAATTTAATAGCAGCATGTCTCTAACATGACCTCCAGATGGTCTGTTCCCGGCATTAGTTATTCATGTCATATAATTACAGTTTAATGGAAATGACAGGGGCTGACGCCTGTGTCTAATGAAAACTTAATAATAAATTAAGTTAGTCTTAAAGAGTGGAAGCTCATCCCATAAAACATAATTCTTTAACATTATGACAGAGCTAACATTGTTGTTGTAACAAATGCATTTCAGAATGTTTCTTGTGTATTCATTTTAAGTTTGAGGTTTTTTTTCAACTTATGGCCAGAAATAACTAATCATTTACCGAGATAATGTCAGCCTCTTGTGCTCCATCATGTAACGATGTTGCACGGCCATATTATCTGCATGTTAACCTCTCAGCTGCTCTGACGTTTACTTGGTTATTTCGGATGCATGAGTTCATTTTGATTTTCTTTTAAAAATAATGATTAATATGATGATGATCTAGATAATGATAGGTGCCACGTACTGCTGGAGCTGCCGGGTTGTCTAACAGGAGGGTTAGATGCATTTAGGTGCATCCATTCTTTAACGCATCATTAGATCTTGTTGGAAGGTAACCTATCCGCTTGGGTAAAACCATATGCACTAATGCTAGATATAAAAACATGTAAATGGCTTTTAGAAAGCAAATGACAGGACAGCGGAGCCGCGCTCCTCGATGCATAGGGTTGGACAACATTGTTTAATTATTACCCGTAAATGTTCACTTGTTTTGTTTGTGTATTGGATTGGCTTGGACTGTCGTTTAAATTTGACAATAGCGATACTATGTTATCCTACCTCCTTATTGACGTCTCACTTTTTATTTTTTCATGTTTCAGACAAAAAGTCCAAAGCTGTCTCCGAGTCCCCAGCCAAGCCTGGGGGAACAGGCCGAGCATCTTTCAGAGGCATCTGCTGATTCCGGAGACGCAATGTTTGAAGGCGAATCGATGTTGCCTTTTGTTAGAGGCAGCCGTACGAGAGCTAGCCTCCCGGTCGTCAGGTCTACAAATCAAACGAAAGAGAGGTCATTGGGTAGGTTTCATATGCTTTAAATTCAACTTACTAAACCGTGCGTATGTTTTCCAAAGCCTTCTCAAAATAAAAATCCCAGGAGATCACGCAGGTGGCTGCTCAACGGCGAAAAGGTGTATTTAATCTTTTTTAATTCGCTATGTTATTACTTGCTCTCATTTTTTGCATTCTTACCATTGAGATGGATGGCTCCACAATAGAAATACAAATGTTTTAGAAGAACAATAACTCTGTTCTGCTGTCCACAACCGACCACATCACGCTGGCCTACAAGTTCTAATTGTAGTTGCAATCCGATAACATGTAGATAACAGCTTGTTATGATATGGAATGATAAGGCAGAGATGAGAGGTATACTAATTGTGACCATTACTTAGTCTTGTCGCATTCGTATTCCGTAGTCGTGTTACGGCCAGGGGCACAGACGGGTTCTGTACAGCAGTTTATAGATTTAATCTACTTTTTAGACTAAAGGCAAAAGGTATGCAATGATTCATCGTTTCTATTGAAATGTTTAAATACAAGAACCATAAAGCACTTGCAATGTTGCATCTAAAAATGTCAACAACATATTTTATACGACCAACATTTATCTGTCATAGCCACTATATACAGGATAATATATTTTTAGTTTTAGAAAACATATAGTTTTAAAGTTTAATATAAAAAAAAAAATCAACCGGTGCCTTTAGATTCTTTTTACTGGCAGAACAAAGTTTCAATAGTTCACTGACGTTGAGTCATATAACAACGACACAGAACTAACCAGGTTTATAGAGAATACAAATGCCCAAAACTGACCCGATTAAAGGTGTCAAAACATTAAGGGAGTGTCCTTTTATGTTGGGAAAATAAACATCACATTATTATTATCTTGAAAGATTTTATAGTATTAAACCAACTCTTAACATCAGAAAAAATGGGAAGACTGGATGGGCCGAATGGTTCTTATCTTTTTTTTGTTTGTTCCTGTGGCAACAAATATTCTTAGCCAATCATTGCCCTCCCTTTAAATCACATGCTATAGGACATATATATATATATATATATATATATATATATATATATATATATATATATATATAAGAATTCCCTAACAAAATATAAAATGAAATAAAGCACATTATTATTATCTTTATGTAGCACCGACATAATAAGCAGCGCTTCTTACAGTCCATATATTCTAAGGATAGAACCGACAGACTAAAGGAAACCAATGCATTATGTATAGAGGGCTCTGCTTGCAAGGATGCAATAATATTAATCTTCCAGGTAATCAGTTTCTATTAATGTCCCACTGGCTCTCAAAAAAAGGAAATTTCAGCTGGAATATGTGGCTTCCTCTGGTTCTCACGCCTTGGACCGTTCGTTAGGTGTAAGCGGACCGTGCCGGGTACTCACAGTCAAATAAAATGTTCTCTATCGCCTGCCAGGCAAAGCAAAGGTGGAATTTCCCTTCAAAAACACAATTTACCTAATCTTTTCCCTCCTTGGGGTTTACACGTTCTATTTTCCATTCCTTGTGCAGGATTTAAAGGGACGTGACAGTATTTGATTTAGGTTAATGGTGAAATAAAATGTGTATTATTTTTGGGCATTTACTTTTCAATATGCATTAGTGTTATTTTAAAGTTTACTGAACTAAATTCTTAATTATAAGGCAATGAATTGGTTGAAAGAGGGGTTGCTTAAGGTCAAAAAAAGTTTCAGGCCAACAACAATATTCATGCCCCAGGTTACTCAGACATGGTCTAGACCAGGGGTAGTCAACCTTCGGCACTCCTGATGTTGTGAACTACATCTCCCATAATGCTCTTACAGTCATAATGCTGGCAAAGCATCAAGGGAAATGTAGTTCACAACATCTGGAGTGCCGAAGGTTGCCTACCCCTGGTCTAGATCATGCGTTTGCAGTGATCATGTATGTGTAATTGTATTTAACACTTGTAACTAATGGGTTAACGCTCTCTTGTGTGGTGTGTTGAAACACTAATGCTGACGTTTCTTAAAATGTTAAGAGCCAATGTGCTTTTGCCTGCAAAAGAACGTACAGTATGTTATATTTTATATATAATAATTACTTGCTAATTAACTAGAAAAAAAATGTAGCAGAGTAGTATCTAGCACAGTTAACTCTTTCAGCGCTGAAGTGCGTTGTAATGAGTCTGAAGCACCTCTGGTACTGAAAAGGTTAATAGACAAAATTATTTTAAGCAGCAGAAGAAAGTGTAGGTTAATAGCATAGGAGTCATATAAGGTCAGTTACATTTAGGATTTTGTGAGGGAGAATCCAGGGTTTCATTGAAATGGATTTTTAAATGGAAGTTTTTTTTGGGATGTTCATTCAAGAAGATGACAAAATATCATGTTTTTTTGCTATGAGTTCATCTATTGTTCTAGCAGCTATGGCATTAAAGCCAAAATAACATGATTATAGTTGATGCTGAGTGCCCAAAATTATTTCATGAATTCAGAGTAAGTTAGTAAAGTCCAAGGCATGCAAACTATTTTTATGTATATTTACATATACAATATCAGAAAAATGATAATGATGAATTCTAATTATTAAAAATACTCATATTTCTCAGCAGAATCAAACCGGGTTAATTTGCTGAGTTAGAATGAAGATACTGGTGGCATCCATTTAGTTGTTTGTTCAGAGAAAAATTAGAATCTTTACAATGTGGGATTATTTTAGATGGTAACACGCTGTGTTCCTAGCCAGAGGTCTGCTATATGCTATACATAGATAAAACAATTGGAAGGTTATACGGCTCAAGGCATTTTCTGTTAGCCAATATTGTGGGTCTTCTCCTTCTTGTGGGAGAAACTCGACAAGGATCTACGTTCACAATGCATATTAATATCGGGGAGCTGAAAAGATCAACTCCCAGCAAATACCAGGTTAGTGAAAATATCCCAAACATGAAGATATGGGATTCTTCTGTCTTTACATTATACACATTTTTCCTGTTTACAAAAAAATGTTAGTCCACCAAGTGCCGTGTCCACTAAGTTATGTTCCACTTTATGACAAGCAAAGAACGCAAGCATGTTCTACCAGATGCTACTATGAATATCATTTTGGGGAAGGCCCTTTTCTATTCCGGCATGACTGTGCCCCAGCGCACAAAGCAAGGTCCATAAAGACATGATTGGATGAGTTTGGTGTGGAAGAACTGGAATGGAGATTGAGAGCCAGGCCTTCGTCCAACATCAGTGTCTGACCTCACAGATGCTCTACTGGATGAATGGGCAAAAATCCCCACAGAAACACCCCAAAATCTTGTGGAAAGCCTTCCCAGAAGAGTGGAAGCTGTTATAGCCGAATAGGGGGGTTCAACTACATATTAATGTCTATGTATTTAGAATGTGATGTCATCAAAGTCCCTGTTGGTGTCATGCTCAAGTGTCCCAATATTTCTGTCCATATAGTGTATATTCAATGATCCATGCACCATCATGCAGTCCTTACATCAATTCTTAATTCCATGGCTGTTCTTTGTTTTCTCTGTTAGAGACAAGATAAGCAGCTGCCTTTTCAATGTATTCCCACTTAATTTGCAAAACGTGTTTGTTATGTTTTACAAAACAGGTCCAAATTCTTTTTAAATACTGTACTTTACGGCACGCCTGACACATAACAAGCATTGTCTTGTGAATTTTGGGTTACAATGATTTACTAAGGTTCATAAGGCCATGTCGTAAGCAGAAGTTAATAATTTATGTTTTGGATAGAAGCACTGAATTGTTGAGATTTTTCCCCAGTTAATTCTGTCCAGGTACCAAACAAAATAAACAATGAATCTATATTTTTTTCCATGGGGAACCCCAAACTGGCTTTATTTTGCCAAAAGTTACATTACTGTCACAACTAATAAACATTTCTTTAACGCACTATAATCAAAGTCTACGTCTGTCGATGTGAGGTCTGTAAACACATTTGTTTTGCATACATGAGAACCAGTTTTTTATCTATTGTTCTACAGTTTTCTTATTTATAACATATGTTTAGGTGACTAAAAACCACAGGATCTTTAAATAAAGGGAATGGAACTAAAGCTTTTCTGTCAGGTTTCCAAAATCCTAATTTTTACTGTCGTATGCACTATATGCAGTGGTGTTTCCCAGATTAATATAAGCAATGGATGGCTTTTAAAATGCCTCTAAGGGACTACGTGATTATTCCTCCCCACAACTTAGCCATGTTGTGAAGTTGCTGATTGGGTCAGACAGCCTTTTTATTTTTGGGTGAAGAGAAAGAACAAAATTTTAGGGCAGAATATAAATCTCAGGTTCCCTGGGATAACTTTTTCAGTAAGTTGAAATATCACTGGTTAATAAATGGTAGTTTTACTTATCATTTTCTGCCCCTGTAAAGGGTAATTGGCGCTAGCCCCATCCTTATGAGTAGCTAGCCCTGCCTGCAATCACAGCCACACACCCTGGAGAGGGGGCACTCCGGGCAACCCTGGGATGTTCTTTCTCCGCTATGTCTGTTATATCAGTGCTGTAAAAATAAAAAGGGCAATAAGGCAACACA
Organism: Spea bombifrons; assembly: GCF_027358695.1. NCBI lineage: Eukaryota > Metazoa > Chordata > Amphibia > Anura > Pelobatidae > Spea > Spea bombifrons. Next base: position 12,364,562 of record NC_071091.1, on the reverse strand, counting down.
ACTTTACAGTAATCTATGTGTTTTATCTGTTAAACTCAGCTTGTGCAATGTAATAAAAAAAAAATACACCTTCAAATCACATAATGTATGTATAGAGATCTGTCTGGCTTTGAGACACGGGGGAGTTTGGGAACCCCCACCCTACAGCAACAAGGTTTCTGCCTTTTTGTTTTAGTATGTAAGCCTTTCCATGTTACCTGCTGGGTATATAAAGGTAAAAGTGAAAATAATATCCATGTGACAGGAGCATTTACTTGCCTTTGGGGTACGGAGCAAATTCATAAATGAAAAGCCGCGTTGAAAGATATTTGCGAAATGCACGTCACAAAAGGACCCACCAAATGGCTCCAGGCACACGTACACCCCGCCAGACACACCTAAGCAGGCAATCGTTGAACACAGTGTTTATTAACCCGAGGGTGTTTGGCGTGAACCTCTACTCATCAGCATAACCTTTCTCCTCTGTGTTTGGGAAATGTTGATATTCATCAAAGGCAGGTCAACGTACTTAGTCATGTGCCCACAAGAGGGGTCCACTCAATGAACCAGAACTCGCCACTTCCTTGCTTCTAATTAACGTGATGTCAACCATGGCATTCACATTATCTGAACGTAGGAAAGCGAACTCTAGTCTCTGTAACTCCCAGAATGCTCAGACGACCATTATTGCTGTTCCATGCTGAAAAGGTTTGTTTTGTTCCCAGACACTGAGCAGGCGTGGTAGAGATTAATACAGTGATGGAACTTAAACATGCATGTGATGAGCATAAAGCTATCCTGAATCTAGGACAAGACCTTTACAACATTACATTTATATAGCACCATCAGATTCAGTAGCGCTGTACCAATTAGAGTCCTTGAAATCATTTAAAATCACACGCGATAACAAGCTGGTACGGAGAAAAAAAAGAGGACCTGCTCTTGGGAGCTTCAATGGGAATGATGGCCAGAATAAGATGCATCTGATGGCAGATTCTGTTTTTATTAACACCAAAAAGGGACTGATAATTTAACAAGGATCTAATAAATCTTTTCAGGAGGGACTGTTTTGCGATGATGGATTTTCTGTGCATAATTCCATCTAATAACTCCTTTAATAATTATATAATAATAATAATAATTATTATTATTATTAGTACTATTAAAATTTGTATTATTATATAATTATATTATTATTATTATTATTATCGTTATTATTAGAGCAGCATGGATGTGTAAAATAGAATATACATGTAATATACAATGGGCAAATCATAGGCACAGAGTGAGTAGGGCTTATCATTAGGAGAAACGGCATCCCCTTCCGCCTCCTGCATCGGCTGTAAACAAGGCTAGTTAGCTTAGTGTTAAAAATATTTATATGTAAACCCTGTGGGTGATTCCAGTGTACGTTTTGTCCCTCATTAAGAAACTGCAGGGTTATTGAGGAAGGGTGACAACCTGCGTGCTGGTAATATGAATAATAAACTAATTGGTTAATTCCATATAAATTGCAGACGCCTTAAATCTTTTGTAGGGTGGTGCTCCCAAGATCTAACAAAGAGAGCTTCAAACATGAAAGAAAAAACAGAAATGGGAATTATTCTTAATTACAAGAATATAAATAGCTTCAGTGTTTTCACATGTTCTTTGTTAATAAATTTACAAATTATCACAAATGAAAATTAAAATAATCCTCTACATTTTGTCCTTTGCAGCAAATTACTTTTAACAGTTAGCAATTTTGACATTTCTCTTTGCCCCGCAGTGGTGATTAAAGTATGCGAATTAACACTAATGTGCACATTCTACTCGCAGAAATAAAATAGATCTCAGCTTTGCCCAAGAATTCCAGCTAATGACAGCACGATTTAGTGAAATGCTCATCTTCTAATGAAAATAACTTCTTTCACTCTTAATGGGGCTCCCAATGTCCAGTGAAGCCGTTACATTTAAGAAAGTTTGAAAGATAGGCCTTTTTACCTTTACAGGGTACATTTTCTCTAAAACACTTAGATATTTATGTATATTTTTTAGATTAAATTTAAAAAAGATGAAATTAAAATGGTATACAAACAGATGACATTAAGGAAGAATAAGTGACATACATTTTAAAAATGTTCTGCTGAGTACTGTTTTCACAAGTGAACTTGGAGATTCATGCATTAACAGGGATATAGTTTGAATAAATCTATTGCTTGCCGGTTGGTAAAACTTAATACATAAAAACTTTGAATTTGACGACAGATAAGAACCATTTTGCCAATCTAGTCTGCCTGTTTTTCATGATTTAAAGACTAATCATTAATCATCAGTCTTATCTTAGATACAGGATAGCCAAATGCCTATACCTGGGAACTCTCCTAGTTTCACCCGGAGACTCCATGAGAAGCGCCTATTCTCTGGTTCTTCGGGTCGACTGATACTTACACTTCCTGCCCATTTCCCTCTTAAAGGGGGGGTGTCCTGCAACATCAACGGGAAAGCCCACTGACAGAGGCGGAAACGTTCACTGATGCCAGCGAGAATTTCCTGCAAGGAGCCTAAAAGTTAACAGATATGCAAATGTCTATCCCATGTTTGGATGTGAGAGAGTGTGTGAGAGTAAGTGAGACTGTGAGCGAGCAAACAAAAATGATGATGGTAAATGGGAGTTATGGTGTACCAACATCAATGTCAGGCTCTGTATATATATAGATGGAGGTGGGAGTTATGCTGTATTACCCTCAGTGTCTGGCTTACCATCATTTATTTATTTACTTTCTCAAATATAACCTCTGTCAAGGTGATAAAATTCACCTTCCTGGTGTAGATTCTGTGCTGCAAATGTACTGCATACCAGGGATGTATGGTAGTATTGATGGGAACTTTCTGATATAATCTTCACCATAATAACTAGATGGAGCCAAATTATGCTAATTATGTGGGTTGGGCAGAGTGATAGCTGTGCTGCAAAGTGCTGGAAATGTTTTTTCAAAGGTAGGCAACTATGAGAAGATGGACAGAGAGATCCAGCCACACGCTGATCAATCTGTCTTCTATTAACCTCTGGTTGCCCCTGAAAAGGCAGACCATCTGCATTCCCATGTAAGCTGCCTTTCTTATGCTTGACAGTGAAGTGCTGGAGGATAAGACTCCAGCTTGTCATTGTTACTCTGTCTAGCTAATGTAGCAGGTTGTGATCGGGTATGACAGTTAAGTCTCAGCCATACAGATATGGCTATAACTTTTGCAAAGCCCATACCACAGCTGGACACTCCTTCTCTATTACCACATGGGCCACATGAGTTAGAGTGTATAATATATAATATATATACATACACACAACAATACAGTACTCATACATATACATATACATATAATACAAATACGTTTCCCCCATGTAACCTTATTTTAAGGATAAAGCACGAGGGAAAAGAAACAGAATGAATGTTACAGGAGCTGAACTTGATATTTGTGAGTTTGAGTTGATGCAGCTGGAACGTCATTTGGTTTAGAGCAAAGGGGATTGTTCAGGAATGATGAATGTATGTACAAGAGGAACGAAAGAGAACAACAGAAAGTGTTGCCAGTTCTTGGGGCTTTCTTTTCTAAAGAAGCAGCAGCCGGACCACAGGAATGCAGTAAGAGCAGCGCATGAAGCTCTATGTTCTGAGATCTGGGCTGTTTTTGTCTGCCTAGTCTCAGAAGTATGGCATGTATCATCAGCCCCTGTCTGTTGGTTGTCTGTTAGACTCCAACTCCCAGCACCCTAAGCTAGGTTGAATGACTTGAGCAAAAAGAAAAGGAAGATGCAATGTATCTCGTCTAGGTGATTATACTGTGCATAGTATATTGATTTAAGACAACAAGGAAACCAAATATATATATATACCACGTATATTGATTTATTCAATGAGCCCCTGATTGGCTCGGAGTTACTTCTTCCATGAAAACACAGCCAATTTAGAAGTTAAAATTCCACTTAAAAGTTTGTGTTGTTGTTTTTTTTATGTGATTAACATTTTTTAATTCATATTAGCGGCATTTTTTCATGGGCTCCAGTGCATGTTACTGAATGTAAACACCGCATGCTTATGGTCCTCCCGTCAGAAGTGGTAGAGGGTGATACAGTAAGGCAAGAGCAAGGGCTGACTAAGACCTGGGTATTAACGGCAGAGAAAATGGGCAGACTACATGGGCTGGAGGGTTCTTATCTGTAGTTTCTATACTGTATGTAGAGTCCAAATTCCACATTATAAAAATATCTACATAAAGTGATTTTCGAATTGGATATAAAAGCTGCTTGTTTCTCGAATGAGTTTCTAGATGTAATCTCAGTTCAAATCCGCGGTCTCAAATGTGTATTTTGGAAAAGTCCTAACTAAACAACATTATTGTTTCAAATGAATCAACCGGGCGACAGACTTGTGTTTTGATGGATTTTATATTTTATTTTTTACTTCTCTTGTATTTCATAATTCACATTTACATATAATACAGATTAATTGAAGCACTAGTGAGCACGCACACGTATTCAGGTAGTGGTAGGTGGCCAATTTTCAGTCCCACGTCAGACATAGATGAGACCGGTGGAGATTATAACCTGGTAACAGCTGAGGGCAGTAGTTCCCATTATTTGACCACTTTGAGTCAAACCCATAGGTTCTGTATTGTTATTATTATTAATTGTTTTATATAGCGCCATCATATTCCACAGTGTTGTATGATGAGTATTCAAATCCCTTTACATTCTTTTACACCAGTGTGCAAGTTTTGGCATTGCCGGTAAAGAATATTTTAGACTCGTGTTGTGTAAATGTCATCGTAATGGAAGGATTGTGGAAGTTAGAACAGTAAATTTCAGAAAAGCGGACACGTTTTAGTAAAACATTCTGCATAGACTGCATGGGACCATGAGATTATTACTGGTTATAAGGTTAATTCAGTGAGTTTGCTGAATCAATATTGTGCACAGCGGATTCAGAGCTCGAGGTGATCAACCACTTTAAGTCATTGAACCCTAAAAAATGTGTGACTTTTAGATGTTTACACTAAGCGGTTGCCTCGCTGCCAAGTGCAAGAACCTGTTATTCTGGTTTTCTAATCTCTCAGGTATGAGATTTCTCCAGGAAACCAAAGACAGACACTTCTATACATAAAATATCACCCCATATTTCCCAGTGTGGAGTTTCCAGTTTAACAAAGAGCAGGGCTGCATAACTCCACTCCTTGAGGGCCACGAACAGACCAGTAATTCTGTGTATGAGGATTGTTTTCCTTACTAGAAAACAAGTAGTTTAATGAACTGTTAGTTCACATACCTGTGCTCAAGTCAGGATATCCAAAAATATGGCCTGTTTGCAGTCCTCGAGTACTGGCGTATACAGAGACCCCTATTATGGCACCCAAAACATCATATTTATTCAGGTTTAGAAAAGTCATAGTAAAATCTATGATCCGTTGATTTGCCCCTACCCCAATAGGGTATTTACCTTTGGGACTCCATGGTTGGCATCCACAATACATTACTAGGCATGCAGCGCCTATAAGACACATCGGACCAGGATATGACCTCATATCCCTGAGTTGCCGTGTCACAAAGGCACCAGCACTTTCTGATACAGTCTATGGATGCTGTGCTGCAGTCTATGGATATTTCTGCTTCACTTCCCGAGTATTGGAACTTGGAGAGTAGTAACCCATGCATTATATTCAGCTGCATAATATTACAGTTTCTCTCCAGTTTTTGAACACTTCCCTGTTTCGAGAAGAATTTTATATGGTAAAAGCTTTGCATGCTTAAAGGGCACTTTGTGCTTTTCTCAAATACTACTTTTTATAGTACTATGCACAAAATGCATGTAATGGTGTTTATAGTACACAATAAGCTATATATATATATATATATATATATATATATATATATATATATATATATAATTACCATACCTGGGAATTCTCCTGAGAACTCCAGGTCATTGGAGCAGGGTCTGGACACGCCCCACTCCCCGACCAATGAGGGTGTTTCCCGCGATGTTAGCGGGAACGCCCACTGACATCAGTGGGAACGCCCCCCCAACGTCGGTGGGGAGTCCTGGCCATGTCCCGCAAGGGACGGCTCCCAGGTAAGTTCATAACGCACCAAATGTGTGTGTGGGGTCTGATATTTACTCCCCATTACATAACCATTCTCTTGAGTTAAGTTGCTGATTGTTGTTGATTGGTTCTGGCAGCCTTCGCAAACGTGGGCGAGGGGGGGGGAACTTCCAGATAATACAAACAACACTATATCCGCCACACGCTGCCACCAATCTCAGCTTCCACATAGTTAGGTTTTAAACGAAATATCTTCAAAGCAGGCGGTTTTGGTAAACAGCTCTTTGTATAAGTGATGATTTTTTTTCTGTGGTATAAGCTCCTGTACAAGTTTTTCATTCGATGAGTGATAAATGAGTTATCATCCTGTCCTCTCTCAGATCTAGGATTTAGAGGCCATTAAAGAGCTGCTGCTTGTGTTGATCTAGTGTTATTGTATCCACATCCTGGGCTCACCAGTGATTGCATTTTACTAAGACTGCAGTCAAACCAAAAAGGAGTTATCCAGACTAGATTCTTCTTACCGCTGTCTCTGCACCTGCAGCACTGGCTGAAGCTCTCTGCCGCTTTATATACATTTTGTTTAGTAGCACTGCACAGCAAATATCTGACAAATAATATAAACCGAAGTTCGAACTTTCCCGGGAACTTTTTAAAACTTTTGATCAGAATCATTTTTTATACCTTAACTCACAGTACTGTATTATAGATTGCATTTTGGTAACTGGTATCTATTATTCATCCAGTATAATCCCAGTTATATGTATTTATTATATCGCATCATTGTCATGGTCTTTTGACCTGCTGGGAAGTCACAGGGACCCACGTGAGTGTTACCTATCCCCACCACCTGGAAATGAATGGCTGCTTTATGGACTATTCATCTATGACATCATGACACTCCAGGACAAATCATGATAGTTTGTGCGAGCGTTTCTGTTTGTGATTCCGTGTTACTTGTACCTTAAAAAGCACACAAAATAAAAACAGATTGATAAATTCCATTCAAGTAAAGTAATATAACAAATGGATGATCACCATATGTTGCTTTTAACATTCAGGCACTACTATGGTTCATTAGTCATGCTAAATCATTCCGTAAAAAAAAACTGCCTGTTACTTTGTAATTTAAAATAATGCAATGTTAAAAAAATACATCTGAGGCAAACATAAGACCAAAGTCTTTCCATTTGTGTCTTATCAAAGTATTGTATTATCGTGGCCTTTGGCTACATATCACAGAATCCAATCGTATTAAAATTTCTTAAAGTATCCAAATAAGGCTACACGTTTTCTTCAAGCTGTTAATGTGCAAAAAGGGATTTTAACGTTTTTTTTTCCGTTGGGCAAAATCATGCTTTATTTACCTAGTAAAGACATCTGCAGTGTAACTGATATAAAAAAAAGCCTGAGTCCCACAAACCCCTTTTAAGTTTAATTGCATGCTTTTTTATTGTGGGAAGCGAAATAAATTTGTTTGATGTGAGAGGGTTACATTGTATATCCCAAAATCAAACAGGCAGGTCTATAACCTCAGGGAAGGAGTTGTGTTCGCAACCCCCCCCCCAGAAATAAATACATTTTGAACGTAAAGTTTTGATATAAACTGTAACTGTAAACATGTAACAACAAGAATATCCATAGTAACACGGTCATTTAGGTTGAAAAAGACCTTTGATCCAAAAGAAAGCAACAAAAGACCCAATTAAGCTATTTTTCTGATTTTAACACTTAGAGTGGAAAATTCCTTCTTGACTTCTAAAGGCAATTAGATTTATGCTTGGACACAGAAACAATAAAATTGTAATTTTTATTCTATCATTTTTATCCCTGTATGTTCTGTTTTCTTAAAAAAAAATATCCAGACCCTCTTTGATGGCGCCCATTGTTTCTGATAACACCACCTCTAGTGAATTCCCTACCTTTATTGCCCTTACTGTAAAGAATCCCTTTCTTTTGTTGTGACTTCTATGCTTGACATAAATAGAGAAAGAATGTGATTGAGAAAAATCAAACTATTTTAGCTTCTTGTTCCCATGCATACTTGATAACTGTTTTATACATTTAATACTTAATGTGAAAGGGGAAAAACCAGAAAACGCTTGAATGTAAGGGTTTGATTTGAAGGAGAAAGTAAAAAAAATGAAGGTCAAAGCAAATGCACAGAAGAAAAGTAGAAAAATGACTGTGGAAATGCAGAAACAATAAAAAAAATGTCACCCCCTTCACATTTTTGCTCATCACCTGAATACCCAAACTTTACAACCCCCACTGGAAAGAAGAACTTTAATTTACCGTGAAGAATAACTAAAATTGTGTTTATTCGCTGACAGTGGGGATTGGAATTCGAAGCACATGTTAGGAATAAGGCTAGAAAGATGCTTTTCTTAGTCAATTGTAAATATTAGCGTCTGGTCATGTTAATGTGCAGGTGCAGTACTACATTGATCAGGATCAGTTAAAATCCTAAGTCAGTAAACGATTGTTGGATTTAATATTGTTTTGCTAAGTAATGACACACTTTTTGTGAGAATGGACATCTAATTAAATAGGTTGTCTACAACTATACCTTACCCATTTCAGTTTAAAAAGAATAAAAAAAAATATTGTCCAAAGGAAGGCATCAGACATTTTTCTACCTGTGTCAACCTTATAGCCAGTGGCCTACATGGGGTATCACAGAGGGCTAGGAAGAAGAGACCAAGAAAATAACATCCTTGTTAACATGATTATATTTGTGAATTGTTCTTTTCTTGAAATATTCTGTGCCATTGTTTCTTCCTTGACATTATTAGAGTTTGTGACACTTAATGAAAGGTTTTAGAAAAGGAATCCTAAGTCAAGGACACTCAGAGTATTTATCAGGATGTTAGGAGTCCTTGGAAGGGTGGGGGGGGATATTGATCTTACTGCTGCATCCCAATGGTTAGAATTTGAACTTAAGAGCGTGTGAACGGAAAGGTAAAGGTTCTGATGACAGAGAGTGATTAAATACCAGCAGCTAATGAGCACCCATATTACTAGAGACGAGGTCAGACTCTGGGTAGTAATAGCGTCCACTGGGCTGTGACCAGAATAATATGAAACTCCGTTGTGAAACCACTGAAGGTGAAATGTTCCTGTACCAGGACCTGCGTGTGCTGAAAAAGAATCAGCTTGAGTAAAGTGTCAGCTCCGTGAGCCAGGGACGAGCCTAAGTTCCGACTTGGCTTCTGCTATCATTTTCCTGGCTCCTCCATCTATAGCAGTAGACCATGTGTGTCCATATTCATCTCATGCATACAGAATAGCTATTAAAAACACACTGTATGTGATGCTAAAAAACATGATATACACCTAGTCATATTTACTTGGTACTGCACCTTAGTAACGCTTTCCATTTCTTCCAGCAGATATAATTATATTTACTTTTTTATATGGGTACATTTTGCATCATAATGTTGTTCCTTTTTCATAGCAATTACAAGCAATGTTCCAGAAAATATCAAAACTTGGGAGAAATAATACTTATTTTAGATTAAAGCTCCTCGTATTTGTTATTGTAAATGACTCCAATTTTCTAGGCTGTTCTTTTGCTGTATCCAGCCACTGATTAAGGCATAGGAAACATGCAATTTATATATATACCGGTATATATATATATATATATATATATATATATATATATATATATATATATATGTGTGTGTGTGTGTGTGTGTGTGTGTGTAATAAACTAGTAATTCTGTAGTAAAATTGCAATGAGTATTTTATAGTTTTATATAGTCTGAAGATGAAGACATGGGTAGGTACAGTGTAGGATTAACTGCATTTTCTAACGTTGAAAATAAGATTTGTTTTTCCTTTCCATAGATTGAAGATAATTGCAGGCTTAAAGCCATCCCTATTTAGTTGATGTGTTCAAATCTTATTACTTTAGAGGGTTCTAGTTACAGAGATTATGGCACAGGCCTTCCATGGGGAGGTCATAGTTCAAACCTTTCAGACAAGCGTTGTCCGCCAAAACACGTTGTGTTTCTACGTGGAAGGTGCCCCCTGGGGAGGGGAGAATGCTGTGAGTCAGATACATAGGGTTCATACAGAGTAAATCTGGTGTAACGGGGCTATCAAGGGGTAAACCCTGCTAACCTCACCTACTTCTAGTACAAGGAAGCGGGGAGACCCATTCTTTCCTGGTCTGCCAGTGATGACAAATAATAGTGATGTGGAGTAAAACCTATAAAACTACTCTTTTCCATCCTAAATGTACCTTACTTTCCTTTTTTATCCCCTTTAAACGCTATCGGAATCAGGTTCAGTACAAGAAAGAAGAAGCTTAATGGGAGGAAGAATAATCATAGAAATGCTGATGAAGATCACTGTTACCACTGCTGTAAACACGTAACGGGATTCTAATATATTTATATTCATTTATTTAGTCTGTAAATATGATTTTTTTTTGCAACTCTGAATTTATTGATGTTTCTAAATTATAAACATTTTTTGACATATCTTGCTGGGTGAATTAAGACATTTTGTATGTTAGAACATGATTGCGATTACTGTATACATTCTGTTGGTGTTAACTTAGACCACAGCGAAAGGTTCAAGAAATATCAGAAAATGGTGAAGAAGAGAAGAAAACAGATGGCTATTAAATATGTTTTAATATATGCCGGTATCTGTAAAATGTAGCCTGGTTTAACATGTGACAAAGTACCACTAGTGACTAAAATCTGTCCATGTATTCCTTTGATTAACATCCAATATGAACTTATTGTTACTATTACGCAATAGAGATCCCATTAGATCTGAAAAAAAGAATCTAGCTTAAACCTCCATGTTATTCAGAATTCTATGAGAAATGTATCCTTATAACACCCGGGCCGTCTGTTAGATGAACCTGCCATAAATGGAATTTTTCAGAATTCCGAGACAAGTGAATCTGCTGGTAGTCACAACACCGAATGCCGTCTTGGCATGGAGTGTGATAGCATTGCTTTACCTTCACAGATGTTGATATTTCACTGATGCTGTGCTCCAGGACTCACGCCAAGATCAAGTAATCCCATGCCAAGATAACCAGCGGTGTGCTGCAGGGATAACTCATCTTTTAAAACCAAAACGCTTATTTAGAAGTGTTTTCTCCACAAAAGGCTGCGTCCGCTACCAGTGCTGTGGGGAGACGAGTAGCTTCACACATTTACAAAGCTCTATGGGTACGGTCACTAAAGGGAGGGTTGGCTGGAGACATTTTTAAATGCCAAAAAAATAAAAGTGCGATCTTCTGATTCATTTTCCGTCAGGTCCTGCGCATGTTTTTTTTTATATGGCAAACGGGTATTTATTCAGTTACTTCGATCGTATTATGTCAGGTCTGAGAAGCAAATTCATATTTAATGTCATTTTTATTGGAAAGGATTTTGGGTTAAACAGATTTAGGCTCCATATGGAAAATATTCTGCTTGGAACCAGATTAAATACCATAAAAGCCATAAATGTTAGCACTGCCTCACATATATTTCAATCATTACGTGATCTAATTTTTTATTTGCTTTAGAAATTATATTGGTGAATTTTGATGAGTTTGGCTTTCTCTTAAATTGCACAAAATCGACTGAAAGCCCTCGGACATTACAATGGGCATTACCTTTCCTTTAAAATAGTAGCCGTACAATAAAAGCACAGGGCAATACAGCATCATATCTTTCATTATCCTTTGCTTCACAATAATTTGGTAGCTCTGGATTTATAATCCACATCTGATGTTGGGGTTTACAGTACCTGGCACTTTAAGGGGGGCAGCCGCCAATCATCTAAGTGTATCTGACGGCTGAATACGAGAGACCACAAGTTTTTAATCTCACGAAGCATGGAGTGATGTCGGCCAGTGGCCCATAGGGTATTTCCTAGTGTGCCAGATGGCAGCTTTGGGCCTGGCTTTCATATCACTTGGATGGCAAATTCCTAAACTCCATCCCGTTTATCCAAATATGTGCATTTTACGATTTTATTTTTATTATTATTATTAGATTTACTAAAAACGCAAACAGGTGTATCACAGGTATCTTACAATTTATTTGATTTTTGGGGGAAAAAATAGACTTTGCCTCTTGATATTTTCCAATGCATACTTGACAGCCAGATGTATGGTTTCTGTCAGAAAAGCATTTGTTTGGTACAGCAGAAAAATAAGCTAGAATTATGCTTTGTACAATGCCTGAGGAGTGCTTAACAAAATATAGTTTTTGTTAGCAAAATTTCCCTTTCCCTTCTGTTGAATTTATTCATTTTAGCTTTGTGAATTTTAATTACCTAAATAATACATAAAAACATTGCAGATTGTAAGCCGGTTTGAGCAGGGCTCTCCTTACCTCTTGTTTCTGTAAGCAAATTGTTATGTTATATACTACTTGTTACGTTTACCCATTGTACAGCGCTACAGAATATGCTGGTGCTATATAAAACAATAAATAATAATTATATTTAGCCACATCTGATTTTTGTGTAGCAGTAGAGTCTATACAAAAAAGGGACTTGTGTTTGAACAAAGCCAGAATTTATTGCAACTCCTATTACCTTAATCCAGCCTCACCTGAAGTTCAGTTAATGGTAGGGATTAAAAACTATTATATCAGTGTCTGAAATTCATACACATATTGTTACTTTAGGCATACAAAAAAAAAACAGTTTTGTGTATGTACAATTTCAAACAGATACACAGTGACATATATGTAACATGCTAAATATACATAAACATAATAAAAAAACAAGCATATGTGTGAATGCAAAGAAATTAATACGTGTAACATAAGACTTTATAACCAGATCCAGTGAAGTCAGCTTATAATCAGTGTTCCCTCTAAGCTGTGCGCAAAGCATTTTTAGAGAGCGCACACGTCCAAAAATTGTGCGCACAACAGTTTTTTTATTATTTTTTTTTTTGAAACTTTATGCGGCGCGGATATTGTGCGCACAAAATTTTGGCTCTGGGAAAATTTTTGCACAAGAGAAATTTTAACTTTTAATTTCAAATAGAAATCCCATTGGCGTACAATGTGTTAAAGGCTGGAACGTTGTAAGAAAATAAAACCTTTAAAGAGGATACTTTGTTACCAAAATTGGAAATACTTTTACTCTCACAAGGGTGAGGTCTTACCAGATGTCTGCAAGAGTTGGCAGAGCCATCATTTATCCCGTGTTTATAAACTTACTTGACTTGATTTATTCCATCACGTTGTGATCTTTCACCTCAGACATTAGTCACAGAAACACTTTACAGTTATCTGGTTGTGTAGTGCTATCGGCGTAGGTACAGAACTCCTTATTCTTATATTATAAAGAAGGTAATAAGATGTGATGAGTTTTTTTTTATTCTGGAATAAATCAAAATCTTAAATGGGGAGGAAGGAGTAAAGTCCATTGCCCGAGGGTAACTAAAACACAAGCCAGCATGGATTAACGAGCAAACGGTGCATTACACCATTAAACCTATGGGTTTATCAGACAGGCTTAGGCAAATATTTAAAGAGGCTCCATATTCCGATTGCGGGTCACATCTGGACAACCTCGCATAAAAATACATTTCGTTCAGTTTTAGTGAAACTTCTATAAAGTTCAGTAATTGTGGGACAGAATTTCTGTTGGGAAATAATTATTTTTCTCTAATTGGTGTGTAGTCGATCAATAAACGTCACACATCAGCAAGAAGTGTTGCGCATGTAATTCAGGTAACTAAATAAATTGCGACGTGCATTAAGTATTCATAAAACATGAACCAGAACTGCTACAACTGCCAAGGGGCAAGAATTTCTGGCTCCCGTCTTATTCCGTTCCAAGATCATTGATATCTTCCCTTGGTTGGTAGATATATACGCTATAGGTTTCATTCAGTATGCAGTATGGACGGCCAACCCGTAAAGTTTCTCCTGCAAGAAGGGCAGAACGGACCAGATGAATACATAGTTCAATCTGTGACCAGATTTTTACGATATCTCATAGATTTAATTATGGATCGTACCTTGGAAGTAAACTCTTGTTATAGGAGAATCTCATGGGCAGCACTTTTGTAAGCTTGTGCGTAAAATCCTGGATCGGTGAATAAATCCCATAGTGGAACTCACCAAGACCAGTAACATGTACTAAAGACAGACTACTGCCCAAGCCAAGTGGAGACTAAACTCAGGAAAACCTATAGCTGCTTAGCAAATAGCGAATCTTCTTAATTGCCCCAACTTTATGAATAACCCTAGGGGTTTAGGGCCTCATTTTATGGGTATAACTAAGAGTTAGTAGAGTTGCAATGATGGAAGATCCTTACGTTCTGCCGGTGCTGTATGTAATTTGTAAACAGAATATAAATTAAGATAATGAAACAAAGGATGAGGAAGGTTCTGATCAAACTTATCTACAGTGGAAAGGATGTGAAAGTGTGAGGTCATCCAGGCTAAAGAGGCTGTTGGTAACGAAAAATAATTGGTGTGCCCTCGCATGCAAACCATCAAAGAGCGTTCAGAGACTTCAAATAAAGACTTTACACCATAATAAGTCAAACAGAATAACAAAAAAAAAACATTCAAAATTTACATCTGGATCTGAGGCATAATATACTCTTCTAAAAACAAATATTCATATATTTCAATGTAATTCCACACACAAATATAGATCATTCAGGTTGGTTGGGTATGAGAAGATGTTATTTATTTTAGGGAACTGCCCTTTTGGAGGACATTCCAGTAGCAAGTCAGGGGCAAGGGTCATAGTTATTCAAGGGCATTAAATTCCAAAGAGACAACTGTTTTCTAGAAATCGAAGTGCTTTGTTATAGTTACAGTAGTTAATGAGAGTGGCGTATTGAAACAGTGGGTATATCAGATTTTATAACGGGCACGTTGGCAAATTCAACAACCACAAGGACAGAGCTATCTGCCGGTACTGTACTTGGTATTAATGGTCTTGCATTTCTTTTTCTTAAAGGTGTGCTGTTCCTGCAGTATGGAGAAGACACCAAGAAGCTACAGATGCCCAACGAAATTACGAGCTTTGACACAATACGCGCCCTCTTCGTAAGTGCCTTTCCCCAGCAGCTGACAATGAAAACGCTGGAGTCGCCAAGCACCGCCATTTATATTAAGGACGAGGGCAGGAATATATATTATGAACTAAGTGATGTAAGGTAAGTGCTCTCCAGTTAAGAGAAAAACAACTCACTTTGGGAATAATGTCTAAGAATGCAAAGTGCCAAAAAATGCAGTCAATGGGAAAATTTGATTGGTTGCCTTCATGATTGCCCTGCTTTTATCGCTATGTTCTTTATATATATGACCATCATATATTCCAATACAATAAGGGCCTTGTAAACACCTGCAAAGTTCTACTAAAACAACAAAAGGGTCTTTCCTTAACCTTCATGCAGGAGATGACCCAGGGGGGACTTAAGTAATTCACAATCAGTATAGAGAAATCAGGGTGATATATTGGTCTGGATATTCGCTTACAAAGCTGTATTCAAAATGTAAAATCTCAACTGAATATATAGATCATCAGAAAATAAGAAATAATATCTTTTTACTTTCCTGCTTGATATTAAACCTTGTCTCATGATGTCATTTTTTGTTTACTATTCATCCAGTGGTACAAATAGCCCCTTTTTAAGCACCTTACAGAATAGAACAGTATAGTATAATTTATAAATATTAATAATATTTAATAAGAAGACATGTTACGTATGGAAAAAGTGTCATGGAAGCCAACACATATTTGAAAATGAATAACACATTCACTTTGTTCTAAGGGTATAAATTACATGTCATACTCATCTTGAAGTACAGTGATTTTTAGGGCATTTCACATAAAAAGGTAACATCTTGGGAAAGTTAGCTCATCGTATTTGCATATTAGGCCGTAAAGATGTCAACAGCAGAGTTACTTTGTCCCTTGTATTTCTCAATATGCACCGTAGCACATTCTGTCAACACAATATCAGAATAAATAGCGATTATTAATATTCTAGACATTCCTAGCCCTCGATACGAAGTCAGGCAGCGCAGAGGTTTGAGGCAATTTAAGCACCGCAGCAACGATTATTAATATTCTGTAATCTCACCCTTAGGACTCATTCTGAGTGTCTCATTATCATTATCATGTGAAATTACAGAATTTCACCAAAGCACATGATGAAAATCATACACCATGTGCAAATAATATCAATTAGTAAACAACCAACCTATCATTTTTTCTAAGTTTAAATTTATTTTCTCTCTTTTTTTTTTTTTTTTTTTTTTTGCTTTCCAGTCCAAAATCATGTATTACTTGTTTGCTATTTTGTGGGTTTTTTTGTGTTTGGTTCCTTGTTAAAAGTAACAGACAGCTTATCACCTGCTTTTGTATCACAGGGCAATTAAGTGTACTTGGCCAAAAAAATAGGTTTGGGCATTCATCAGGCCCATGAATGTTGCTAATTCTGCATTTAGTTATAAAAGTGTTATATTTAGGAGGAGAAGGACCTTTAACAATTACAATTGGACTTTTGTACCTAGAACATAATATATCCAGCATGCGTATGCCATCCTCATACTTGGCTGCTCGGTATCTTCTAATGTTTATAAAACATTGAGTTCAGTTTATCTGCCTGTCCAAATTCTTGTTATATAATATTACCTAGGAACTTCCCAAGGTCTGCTACCTGGAGCTCTTGCTCTTCTGGGGAGGGTCTTTGTGTGGAGACAGGGCCAGCCCCAGATTTCTTCAGCGTCCTTTCCCATAAATAATACACACAAACTCGCTCTAGCACCATACACTAAACAACTCTAATAGCGTACGCTTAGACATACATACCCATTCTCCCCCTCCCCCTCTCCTAGGGACCAATAACCCTAGGTTTGCAATGATACTATTAGGGCTGCAACTAACGATTATTTTAATAATCGATTAATCGGCCGATTATTTTTTCGATTAATCGATTAATCGGATAAAAAAAAACAATATGCAAATTTTTCGTTTATTTAAAAGAATTTAATGAACTGGATGTTAAAAAACAACTTAAAATTTACATTAACATTCTTATTTTGTTATGATGTAATAAAAAACAATATTTTCAAAGTACAAGAACCCAAACACAATATTTATGAAACAAAATAACCCCAAACATTCTGAAAAGAGGTGGACTATTACTGTTCAAGAAACTTTGCCCCAGCACTTTGCACTTTGCACCCAGCACTTTGCACCCAGCACTTTGCACCCAGCACTTTGCACCCAGCCCTGGCACTTTGCACCCAGCACTTTGCACCCAGCACTTTGCCCCAGCCCTGGCACTTTGCATCCAGCACTTTGCACCCAGCATTCAGCACTTTGCACCAGCACTTTGCACTTTGCACCCAGCCCTGGCACTTTGCACCCAGCACTTTGCACCCAGCCCTGGCACTTTGCACCCAGCACTGGCACTTTGCACCCAGCACTTTGCACTGTGCCCCTGCACCCAGTCTCTAACTCTGCCCTGCACCCAGCCCTGCCCCCACATTCTGCCCTGCCCCCACACTCACACTCTGCCCTGCACCCACTCTGCCCTGCACCCACACTCACACCCTGCCCTGCATCCCCACCCCCACTCTGCCCTGCACCCAGTCTCCTGCCCTGCACCCCCCACCCCCACTCTGCCCTGCACCCCCACCCCCACTCTGCCCTGCACCCCCACCCCCACTCTGCCCTGCACCCACACTCACGAACCGCTCTGTGCGAATGGAGCCACTCGCACAGAGCGAACCGCTCTGTGCGAATGGAGCCACTCGCACAGAGCGAACCGCTCTGTGCGAATGGAGCCACTCGCACAGAGCGAACCGCTCTGTGCGAATGGAGCCACTCGCACAGAGCGAACCGCTCTGTGCGAATGGAGCCACTCGCACAGAGCGAACCGCTCTGTGCGAATGGAGCCACTCGCACAGAGCGAACCGCTCTGTGCGAATGGAGCCACTCGCACAGAGCGAACCGCTCTGTGCGAATGGAGCCACTCGCACAGAGCGAACCGCTCTGTGCGAATGGAGCCACTCGCACAGAGCGAACCGCTCTGTGCGAGTGGAGCCACTCGCACAGAGCGAACCGCTCTGTGCGAGTGGCTCCATTCGCACAGAGCGATTCGCTCTGTGCGAGTGGCTCTGTGCGATCCGTGCACATAGACATGAAGAATACTTACCTCCGGAACGCGTCACATCCGTCACGTAGCTAAAAGAAGGCGGAGACTGCAGAGCGTGTAGCAGAAGCGGGGAACGCTCGCGGAGGTAAGTAAAAGGAGCCGAGTGCTCCAACAACGAATTGATCACTCGATTAATCGATAACGGAAATCGTTATCGATGATTTCCGTTATCGATTATTATCGATTTTATCGATTCGTTGTTTCAGCTCTAGATACTATACACTGACATACACCAGGCTTAACACCATTCACTATCACAAATGCTCAGACATATGATAGCACTACATGCTCACACACACACTAACATACGCTTACACTATATGCACACATTGACTCTAACACTATACACTTATACATGCATATATATATATATATATATATATATATATATATACATATATATATATATATACACACACACACAGACTCACACTCTCCCATCCTCTCTTTCTCTCCTTCTCTCCTCCCCTTCTCTTTGATTCTCCTTTTCTATCTCTCTCACCTCTCCACCTTCCCTTCTCCTTCTCCCTTCCTCTCCCATCTAGAGTGCAGCTCACACAGCAGTCCCTCCTTCTTACCTTGCGTGTAGAGCCTTTATCTTTCGGTGTGTTACGTGACTCAGCTGGACACCGCTTTTATCGTGGCGTCCGGGTGCCATAAAAGTCTTAAAGAAAAAAATGATCTTTCTGTTTCATAAGAAATAAAAGGATGAAATAGGAAAATGGGGTAAGTTCAATCACAGAACATGAGTTAATTACTGCAGCGGTAAGAGACAAAAAAAAGATTTTAGTTAAAAGTTAAAAACACAAGTAAACAAGCATTTGGTCGCCATTCCTAAGAAAGAGCGTGATCATTACCCAGGACATTAATTAGCTTGGTTTCTCATCCAGCGAGACATCTGAGAGACCTATATTTTGGCCAGTAGTTAGTTAAGGCTCAATTTGTCCATTTAGTGGGTGGAATGTTTAATAAAAAAGCACTTTTCTTTCATGAGAAAGACACTGGCCTGACCTCTGTCCCATGCAATATTTAATGAACTCTGCCTAATCTCTCCAAGTTTCCGCTAGTTTAAACTGGAAATCGCCATCATAACAGTGTAATGTTTGTCAAAAACTAATGCCCTGCTTTGATTTTATTAACTTTTACAGTTCATAAGAATAATAAAGCCTGTTTATTAGCAGGAAAAAAAATTCTGGCACAAGCTTTGTTGTCTGTTATTTGATTTCCCACAAAAGGTCCTCTGTATCTCAACCCCTTTCTCTCCATAAATGGCGGCGAGGGTATTTAAAGCGACATCTTACTGTCCCTGGTAGCCCCTCTAAAACAAGAATGGATAGTAAAGTACTATGTGAGTGTTCACAATCAAGTAGAAACTGCAGCTTCTCTGCTCATCCATGTTCCCACTATTCTTGCCACTGATTGGCTGTTTGATACAGCTAGTCAGTAGTAGGGAAGCGCATGTGCGCAGAACCCCAACCCTTAGCGTTCACTGAGCCGGCGATGGAGAGAAGGTGGTAAGTGGATCGTGTGCAAGGAGATGAGTTCAGCAGATCGCATCGCCTGCACCGAAAACAGCTGGTGGGAAGAGAAGGGGCAAATGCATATGGAGGGATTCTGCAGAACGCAATCATTTAAAAGGTAGCCGCTGGTAATGGAACAGCTTTATGAATCTTTGTAACATGTAGAACTGGTACAGATAATTAGAAATATGTGGAAATATAGATGAGTGCCCAGAGTGTGCAAAACAGCGGATATATTGATGTATTTTGTGACAAATATATTACAAAATGTCAAGGCAGAGGATTGTAATGATCTACAGATTACTGTCAAGTTTTGTGTTAGGTTTAATTGAAGCCATGTAGTTCTGCCAAGGGGCAGATGGGTAATTATACACCCCGGTGTTGTCAGTTGAAGATTTTAGGCTACCTTCCTATGGCTAAGAATTTGTGCCCTAACTTGATCCTTTGTGGTTCATTTTATTGGTTTCACTTTATTGGTACCACCAGCCCACCAGGGCTGAATGCTGCCAATCCTCTCCTATAGTATATTAGGACCTTATGGTGTATTGGGACACCTGGCCATTACACCAACAGGGACTTTTATGACATTGCATTCTAACACATAGACATTAATATGAAGTTGGTCCTTCCTTTGTATCCATAACAGCTTCCACTCTTCTGAGAAGGCTTTCCACAAGATTTTGGTGAGTTTAGTGGCAATTTTTGCCCATTCATTGAATACATGAATACATTGAATTCATTGATGTTGGACGAGAAGGTCTGGCTCGGAATCTCTGTTGGAGTTCATCCCAAAGGTGTTCGATGGGGTTGAGGTCAGGGCTCTGTGCGGCCAGCCAAGTTCTTCCACCCCTTACTTCCAATGAAGGAAATTATTAATGCTTCAGCATACCAAGATATTTAGGACAATGCTATGCCTCCAACTTTGTTGGAAGAGTTTGGGGAAGACCCTTTTCTAATCCACAGTGCACAGTCCCGGTTGGTGGAATGGTCAGGTGTCCCAATACTTTTGTCCATATAGTGTATGTATTTTAGAAAGAAAGACATCTGTTACCCCTTTGTGGCGAGAATAATTGCCTTCTACGTAGTGCAGTTTACTGCAGTCTATAGCATTATTGCAAATTATAAGGTTATGGTCTCCATTTAAAAGTTGTTAAGGATTCAAGTAAAGAGAATTACCGGAAAACTAAAAGCTTGAAACTGTTCATAAAAATCCTGGATCGTTTTCAGGTACGCAAGACAATATGCAAAGCATAGAATGATCTCCCTTATAAATTAAACCCAGTGACATAATGGTTTATATATAGCTATACACGGAGCGTAACAATTGTTTTACAAAAGATCAAAATAAGACCAACCCAGGACATTCTTCCTCTTTTTTTTTTCCCGGCTCCTTTCCTAAAACATAATCTTCCTGCCTAAGCTCAGCCCATAATACTCGGTTACCGCACCTGGACCAAAGGAATTCAGCCTTCGTTTAGGGAGCTTTCTAGTTCGCTGGCACAGATCGGGGAAGGAATGCCTTTCCTGAAGGCATACGAAGCAAACCTAGCCATTTGTAGCCTTTTATTCTCCTTCCTGATGCCGATTCCCTTTTTCTCGTCGGAGAAATCCTTCCAGCCGATCTGCTTGAGTTGAAAAATAGCCTCGCAGTTAAAGCGCAGAATGTCTGGGAAGAGCCGAGCAAATGCAAGCTAGTGATTGTGGAAAAAAGCAGAGCGTAAGTTGGCTTTTGGGTTAAATCTCCCAGTGTTAACGGTGTCCTGGTCTAATTTATTAAATTTCAGAGTCTACATGCTTTGCCAAACAAAGGAAAGCTTGTGTGTCCTGCTAATAGGCATTTCTGAGATAAGCCTCGGTACGTGTCTCTCTCTGTTAGCTTAGATTTAGCAGGGAAACATTTAAACATTAACCCGTCTCCTCCATACTTTGTCCGTATTCAAATCACACGTCTGTAACCTGTACGTCACCTGATCCCCGAGGGTGTGGAACTATCGCAAGATCACGCCGAACTCTAAAACATACAGGTTTGCCTTTCTTTTTTATTGTTTTTTTTTTGCTTTCCAGCGTATCCTGCGCACAGGTCTAAATAGGAAATAATGGGGTTCCTTGGGTGACCCCGAAGGGAAAAGGCTGAAATGTACCCCCTTCCGTGTGTTACATGTACTGATGTGTCTGAATTTTTGTTTCTATTCAAGGAACATTCAAGATAGATCCTTCCTGAAAGTTTACAATAAGGATCCTGCGCAGGCTTTTAATCACACTCCGAGGACTGTCAATGGAGACATAAAGGTGAGTGCGACCTTTCTATCACTGTCTCGTTAACTCACGCTGTTCGTGTTCTCATCGGGTTATGTGTACTGATCTGTCGGATGATCGCATTGCGGAGTATGGTGGCACATAAGGCACTAGGATTCTTTAATGAGAAAAAATATGTTTGTGTCTCGTGGGTTCATTTATCTCGGTTGTAAGCGATTCAGCGATTTTATGTGTTTTAATTGATTCCTTGATTCTATGGAAATTTCAGTCTGTGCCGCTTGTGACCGTCCTGCTAGTTTGAACAGCAATGCCTATCATCCTCAGAAAGTAGAGGTTACGGTCCAGCAACAGTGCAATTTCCATAGCAGAGTTCTATATGTGGAGCAATCACCATGGAAACCAAGTGCAATGATCCTGCCGAATGATGCTCGTTATAAATAAGGCTCACTGGATTTTGTTCAGTTCTGGTTTATGGCTTTGCGCATGCACGCGGTAGAAGGCAAAGATGTGATGTAATGTTGTGACTGCGCCACACAATGTGGGGGATGTTTGATGAGATTGCAACTAATGGAACTACCGTGGTTATAGTTAGCGAGGCGAAAGATGCAGTAAATGATAAATTACATATTAACCGCGTTGCATCGATGCTTCTGGTTATTGGCTAAACATTGCCCAGTTTGGGAATCTGTTAGTTATTCTTTTATTTGTGATCTCTTCCATAGCACATCGTGCTCTTGGTTTGTTGATGTTCTGCTAATAGATAAACATGTTTTTCTGTAAAAAAAAAGTAACAGTATTTTACTTTATTTAAAAAAAATATTTAAAGGGACAGAAGCACCTTTATTTTTTATAGTTTATAAATGTAAATAATAATAATTTATAATGTATTTGTAATGTATAATTTATTATTATTGTAAATCTTTAAAATTGGTATTGCCTCTCTTTCTAGCGGTTTTAATCTAGTAGTTTGTATAAAAAAAGATATTCAAGGACAGGGCTGTGCAAAAGCGAGATGTAATCTCTGAGATGCAGAAACCCAATAATAAGACTTATAGTATAATATCTTTGAAATTGTCAAAAAGACCAAAGACCATCTGAGTGGATTCCAACACATCAACTAATGATTTTCTTCAAGATATTGTAACCTGACATTGGAATAATAAAAAAAAAATCAATAATTATGGAAATAGAACGGCCTTTCAGAAACCTCCCTTACAAAAAAATACTGCATTTTTTGTGAAGTAATACTGCAGTTTTTTGGACATGAAAAAACTGCAATACTGCACTTTTACTGCAGTATTACTGCACATTTACTGCAGTTTTACTGCATTTGTACTTCACTGTACTGCAGTTTTACTGCAGTTATTTTTGTACGGAAGTACAAATGAAATAAAGCTTCAGTACTTTGAAGTACAACTGTAGGTTTGCAATATAAAAAAAAGGGCAGTAAATGTGCAGTAATACTGCAGTAAAAGTGCAGTAAATGTGCAGTAAAACTGCAGTAAAAGTGCAGTATTGCAGTTTTTTCATGTCCAAAAAACTGCAGTATTACTTCAGAAAAAACTGCAGTAATTTTTCGTAAGGGCTGTTTAGTTCACATGGACAACCCTGCCCAAAAGAGCATACCTTCAGAGATCGTCTAGTAGTTAGAACAATCATATGCTGGTGATTCTTGCCCAGTAAAATGAAAATAATGAAAAATAATATATAGTTTAGCCTGCCTATTTTTTGAGTTCTAGGGAAAGCAGCGTATAATCATAAATGTTGAGTCGCGTCATTCTTTTCTGGTAACTCATGCACCCGGTAGCTTCAGGGTTGCCATGTTTGTTTGTTTTTTCTAAGTGCCTGCCACCGTTTAAAACCCCTAATAAAACTGAAAAGTATGGTCATTAGACTTGTTGCGCATGGTTCTTGATAAACGACCCATGGCTCTTATCAGCTCTGCTGATTCATCGCTCCGAAACCTCCCAACTGCTGCCCGGAGCTGGGAAATCTCAGTATAAAGATGTCATGCAATGCTTAACGTGTCAGGCAGTCGTATTAAAAGCGTTATCGCTATCATTTAAGAAAAATGTCAAATACAGGGACCAAGTCGCGGTCTTAAACCTAGACGGCTTGTTTGTATCAGGTTACCCTACTTAAAATTAGCATGAAAAAAGAGCAATAATGTGTTTAAATGAATTAACAGGATTGTTAAGCTAAATGAAAGCAACATTATTGGGGAACTGTATAATACGATGGGTTAATAGGGTATAGCAATTAGTGAATCATATTAATAATAAACATAATAACCCAAATGTATCTTGCTGAAGAAATGTGTTAATTAAGTGTTTAAGTAGTGCTAGCGTTCTAGCCTGAAAGTAAGATAAATATAAGAATAACCTTTTTTATGTTAAATAGTGTATATGGGAGTGGAATGGTGCTGAATACTATTTACAGGCTGCGTTTAACCCCTTGCCTCCTTTCCCCCAGCCTTATAACAATTTGCAGCTTTGCTTTTTACCGTGGGTGACATAAAACCCTATATAGATTGGGCGGGTATAACCCCTTCAATGCATTGTTTTTAATGGGTTTAAGGAAAACCCATTGTCCTTAAGGGGTTAAATATGCATTGTACTGTTTCTAGTCTTGTTACCCTTCCAATTGCTGGCGATCATGACCACTGATTAGATAAATACATTCTGCTTTACTAGGAACGTGCTATGGTATGGTAAAATATGAATATATTAGCTTGTTAATTGGGAGCCAATATATACCGAATAATATATTATACGCCCCTTCATACACAAGCCTTCTTTTATAGAGTTTGTCCTTTTGTATTCAGGAAAATTCTCTTTTACAGATTGCTTGAGACTGGCAAAGGAATAAAAAGTCAAAGGTGGTTTTTTTTGACGCACGCGCATGCCATTTACAAAGTGGCATATGGCACAGGCTTTCACACAGTTGTTCACGCTTACCCTATAAAACACTTGAAGACAAAGCAGCACTTTCTCCAAAGTTCAGTAATCCTTCCAGAAAAGATGATTGTGTTTGCCTATTAAAAGTCATCACCAATTACAGCTAACGTACTTTGACTTTCTTGTAAAACTGTGAAAATGAAGTCGTCTAATGGAAGCGGGAAGGGAATACAGAATGCTTCATCAGTGTGGGAGCGTTAGGGTATCTTTTCATCTACTCATATGCCAGGACTCTCACCATCATCATGTATAGATTAGATCTAGTAGTATATTTGATCTGTCCAGTATGTATTTAATCGCCGTTACCATGTTCTTATGGAAGATGAAGATGTTTGAAGTAGCACTTTTGAGATGCAGTGTTAGTTCTTCTATATAACTACAACTCTAGAGCCGTTCCGCAGGATTCTTGATGGATCTTCGTTATGATGGACCTTAAATGTCACGCTGTGTATGATGTGACAATGCATCATCTCCGTGTCTATGGATTATTTATATTCTGAAAAACTTTAAAGTATAATTTCCCAGACAGGTATCATTTCGCTGTCTGTTTCATAGATACACAGAAATATATAATTTCATGGCAGTTAAGAACAATTTGGCCCATCTAGTCTTCCCAGATTTTCTGTTGTAATCAGTCGTTCTCATTTTAGATGTAGGGCAGATTTATGCCTTTTCCATCCATATTTATACTCCCTCGCTGCATTAACCTCTAGCCCTTCCGCTGGGAGACTCTTCCACTTATCTAGCACCCTCTTAGTAGAGTAAATCTTCCTTACATTACATCTAGACCTCTAATCCTATAGTTTTAGATTATTTCCAATGGCAACACGTCGTTGTTAGTAGTTACAATAGTTGTAAAGGGTTTGACTTGGTCAATACAGTCTTTAGAAAAAGTTTAAGAACCGCTGATATAAATAAAGGTAACACCACCGATTAGATGATCTATTGGTTGGTCCAACACTTGGTGTTCATCTTGCGTGCCATGTGTGTACCATGTGCCTATCGGAGCGTGCCCGTTTTTACCAGCTCCGGCATGTGTGCGGCTCCTTTTCTGTTCGCTTTATTTGTTCTTTATTGAAATTCTCTATTTGAATACCGCTGCAAAATAAAACTACGCCCTTTTAAACAAGCAAAACCTACAAAAGGGAAAACCCAGCCTTTGTGTTGAACTAGGAGGAAAAAAAGACGCCATGTTCTTGAATATTGGAAAGATAAGAACGGCGGCATCATCATTCAAATAAATGCCCCAGAAACACGCAAGCAGTGTCTCTATACCACCAGTCCCAGTTTGCAAGGATAATAAAAGTTAGTAAAGGCTGGCTCTAAAACAGATATTTTTGGTGGGGTAAGGTTCTATTTACTTGTTGGATATACTTAATAAAAAAGCTTCGCAAAAGTAGACTTAAAACTATCGCTGAAAATAATCACCTTGAGTCTCTGGTTCCAGTAAACGACATCAATGTGTATGATGACGGACATCTGTAAAGTATTATACCTTTATAGGTGGTATCTGGCAGTGAGTAGTTAAATCCCTTATATATACAGTATATATAATGGAATCAGTGCTGCCGCTGTTTAGTCAGAGTATATAATGGGGTGCGGTAATATATACAGGGTTAGTACAGCTGACTGTCAAGGGATATTACATAACAAAACGAAAGATATTCATGTTTTTGAGATTATCGCAGAATAAATAAATTTACTGGAGCTTCTGGTTTCCAGCAGCTGAATTTTGCTTGTTGGCTGATACACGGCTGTGGTTAGTGTTATTGTTGTGGCAATATGTATGCATTTGTGTGTACTATTGTATTGGATTCAATAATATGGGCTTTAAGGGGTTACATTTTAATGTAAGGTATATATTTTACTGCTTTTGTTTACCCTTTGTCATTTAAAGCATGGTGCCAAACTTCTTTTATTGCACTATATATTTGCTTGTATAGGTCAAGGAAAAGTATAGTGCAAAAAAAGTTTGTTGCACTGGATTATCTTGGAATGCTACTAATACAGCAGCTATTCTTGAAGGATTCTGCTGCAATGCTTTGGTTGCCATCTTGATCATTGATACTCTCAATGTCTATATCGTGTTTTTCTGTTTAAAAATAACAAAAATTCTCCTAACTATCCCATTTTCTGTGGGACAGTCACGCTTTTTGTACAATGGCCCGCTCCAATTGTCCTGCTTTTGTGGGCAGAGGGGATCGTTGGTCAGTTGGGGAGATCTTCCTCAGACTAGCCCATGGAGCTGTAAAATCAATAGAGGTTTCCATCACAGCCTTCACGTGACCTCCTTGGGATCTCTGGTAGCCAGGTGGCCTTTTGGATAAGATAGGCAGACAGTTCTGCCCTTTCTTGCCCCCGGTGACATCCCACAACAGTTTGAACATGTGAAATGTTGGGGGGGGGGAGTATGGTTTTATGGTTTGCACTCTTGTTATAAACACTGACAGTCTGTAGTTTGACTCTTCAGATATTTATGTGATCTGAAATCTCATCATAATCCAGGAAAATAAACCGGCTTTATTCCCTCGGAAGCAGGTGTGTGGAGTAATGGTTTACACTCGGTGATGAATGGCCTATTTGGTGTTATGAGCTTATCAGCAAGTCGTGCACCAGGCCTAAGATTCCATTCCGATGCTGTCTGCAGGCAGTAGACTTCCCCGCCATCCTCTATTGATTCCTGCTTTATTGCTTGTGCTTAAACCTGCAGAACCATTTGCCCTTAACACATCATTTTTATTCTTGCTGTTAACCTCCAAATTGTCACAAATCTACACAAACCTAATTGCAGCATCTAACTTTTTTTTTTTTTTTTTTTTTAGAAACTCAGCATTTTAAGTGCCATAGTTGTGTGTGTTGCATATAGAACGTTAAAGAGAATTACCATGGCAACTTGGCCGCATATGCTAAAGTGTTATAGATAATAATGTCGGGATGGATATAAAAAAAAAAGAAAATGGATCATGCAGGCCGGCAATGTTTTTAAGCTTTGCAGTATACGGTACTTTTTTCCCCTAGTTCGATTTATTTTTGTTAAAAATACTAAAAGTTGCTTACTTAATAAAACTGTATAATTTCCATATTTTGATGTATTTGTTCCCCGACTGATGTAAATTGCTTAAAACGTAATACTTATGTAAAGGTGGGAACACAGATTTTATTTGCTGTGCCCTGTAACTTATAAACATTAAATCAGAGAGTTTCACGCTATGATCATATGGGTTTCAGTATGGTGCAACCGGAAATAGAGGAAGCCAAGCGGATCCAGTGTGCCCCTCGGCTTCAGCTTGGTGGTCAACCATATATTTACAAATGAACATTTTAAATGTGATTACGAATTCTGCATGTTACAAAATAATAATGTCATTGTAAATTCTGGATTATTGCCCAGGGCATTATTAAGCCTGCGGGCATCCCGTCCTTAACATCTTGGGTTCTGTTGAAGGAACCGCTCTGGCTGCTTTGTTTCCCCCTGTGGGTTTTTTAGGTGACATTTCCACGGTAAATACACAATTTGTAACACGTCCAATGAATCGAGGAGTTGTATCCCTACATTCTTTCTCTAGGACAAGCCCCGTCTTGAATTTGCATTCCTCCATCGTAAAGAAAACAAAATTCTTTACCCTCTTAATCTAATGTAACCCTCGTTCTTTCTATGTGCCTTTTTTTAGAACATTTCTGGTCTTTGATTTTTGTACAATTTTATGTAGCAAATATATAAAAAACAGTAAAAGACATTTTAATTGGCACCAATACCAGTTTTGCCTGGCGTTAACCCTTTGAGTGCTGGAGGCCAGGCAAATGTATGTCGTTTTGCTATAGTTAGGTTTAGATGATTTCCTTGAGGTCATTTTCAAGGACCTGAGGACCCTTTCCATATAAATTGACCCACTTGGGAGGCGGGAGCTGTCACAATTCATCTATGTGTTTTCCACTGATTTATAATCTAGACTGTAGGACGGCAGAAGATTCCACGATCAAAAGGAAGTTTAACTTCTGCTCAGTTTAGCATGAATGGTAGATTTGATCTCATTCCTGCCACCCAATGCGTTACCGTCCATTTTTCCTTTAAATTAGCATTGGGGAAGGAAGCAGACTTCCCAATTAGGGCTGTATTTATTAGGCTCCGAGTTGCAGCAAGACGGGGACAAAATCTTGATGCATTAACTCATTTTAACTATACTTTTCTCCTGTTAACTATTCAGTATAATGCTAACGAATGTAGTTGGAGCCGGACTGATATTTTTAGGACCTAGCTTAATTACTTTAGGAGCCAGGAAGGGAGGTGTCCATATAGAAACATAGAATTTGATGTCAGATAAGAACCATTTGACCCATCGGATCTGCCCATATAGATCAATATGAACCACTGCTCCCTAAACTCCAGGGTTTGCCCATCTCTTCTAGGGAGACTACATCACCTGGGTCTCCGTATCCAGAGGTCCAATATATAAACTATACACTTCACCTGCACTTAACCCAAACTATTCTGCTGACTTCCAGCTTAGTTTTAAGTCCGTTGAACCCAGTAGGTCACTAAAGCTGGCAACCTGATGTCACACTGAAATCAAAGGGGGCTCAGCTCTGCTAAACTCAAGAAACCGTGAAGCAACTTTGCCAACGGGGATTTTCTACTCTGTGTCTACATAGTTTTGACCAAGTTGTGCTCTGACTAAATTGGACCAAGTATTAGCTATGTTACATACCTTATCAGGGGCGTCCAACCTGCGACACTCCAGCTGCTGCAGGACTACATCTTCCATAATGCTCTTTCGGCTAAGTTGAGGAGTATGGGAGTTGTAGTCCTGCAGCAGCTGGAGGGCTGCACGTTGGACGCCCCTGCCTTAGATGTTTAGATTGTAAGCTTGTGAGGAGGACCCTCTTTATCTAATGTATCAGCACACCTTAGTCTGTCAATTCTAGTTTTGTCATACCCTTTAAATGTATGTACTGTAGGAAGCGTTCCATAAATTTTTAGCTCTATATAAATAAAATAATAATAATAATAATAATAGGCAGAGGCATTTGTTGCCTGGGCATGTTGTGAGTTGTAGTTCATCTCTGATTCTAGAAAAGCCATGTATCTGTGTTTGTATGTTGGGGTGAGGGCAGGATATGTCCCTGGAGCAATGGAAATAGTTCATACATCCTTACATCTGGTTCTTTACCTTTTAAGATATTTGTAATAGATCTTGGCAGACTATTTCATCTGGCTCTTAACAGTGTCCATCTGTCTCATTCCACACACTGCAGTTTTGTAGCAATCTAGTTGTTTTGCTCATTACTTAACTTTGTCTGTTCCAACAGTATGGACTATAATGTACATAATAGTAGTACCAGAATCTGGGTCAGTCAGGTAATTTAACCCTCTAAATGGCACATGGTAGGGGTTGATAGGAAGGGGGAGACCCAAGATCTCATCTAATTAAAAGGGAATCATAGGAACATCTGGCTATTTTTTATACAGGATCTTTAAAAAATTAAAACACGAAAAAATCATTAATTTATCGCTAATACTTTTGTAGTGTATTATCATTTTTTAACACTTGTTTAGAATGTTTGGTCATTTTTGCAAAAAAAACAAAAAGAATAAGAATTGATTTTCATGTATAAATTTAGCCTGTCCACAAATAAAATAAAAACAAATAAAAATAAATGTTTAAAAAAAACAAGAATATTCTTTGAATGTAACTTGAGAGATTTGTATTAGCGCATAACGCCTATATATTTAGAAAGCGGCAAATGTGCCTGCAGCATATATTTGGAAATATACTCAATACTGCTATTTACTGCAGTCTGCAATAAAGGAAACTTCCAGTGTCTAGAAAACCAGCAGATATTTCTGGAAAGGCAGTTTCCAGGGGCTGATGCTGTTGCTTTGCTTGGACTCTGGCTAGAATAAACACAGATCTGGAAGAGAGGAGCATGTAGCTGCAGCATGCTGGATTTTGGAAGCATTTAAATGGGATCTTTCCTGCCCATCTCCTTGTCACTGAGAGGTTAGAACAACACGAAGTGGTTTGTATTTATACACATCACGTGTTTCCTTGCTGGGGCTCTGGGCTCCTGCCCTGGGCTTGGTGAGAGACAATCCTCCTTAGCCCAGCCCTGGCTGTAGACACACTGGCCAGATCTGTGGGATGATGAGATTCCCCTGCTGGATCAGGCTGAGCTTAGTCTGTTCTAGACCCTGAGCAGAAGCTGCAGCAGCAGCAGCAGCAGCATAGGGGGGAGAGATCCAGGGATCTGGAGATTTCTTTCATTCTGTGTGCATGTGCTGTCAGCTTGGCTGTGGGACCCCTGTGGGACCCCTGTAAGATGAAAAGGTAAGCATATGCTACATTGTACATTTTATATTTACTTTTATGGTTTATTTCTTTGAAAATATTTTGTATTCCTAAATGTTTCTTTCTTTACAAGAGCTGTTTACTTTTTAAAGGCAAAAATAGCATAATATGCAGAATGCTGAAATTACCATAGTTTTGGCAAGTGCAATGGAAATTACATTACATTTAACCCTCCTCATACCAAAACACTTTGTGTGTAGCAAGATCAGGTAGAATTAGATGCTTGGTACAATGCACTTGTATTTGGCATGCATGTTATTTTATGTTCCTGGTGAAACACCTTTTTTGTTCTTGACATGTTTTGAATAATGTAATGTAGGGAAAGGGGCATTGCTATTTTTGTATAAGAATTCCCAGAAATGTGTCTTGGAAGCTGCACCACTTTGGAGTCCATCAAATGTCAGCCTCTTCAGATTATATTTTTACCAACAGAGAACCTTGTGCAGTTTAGTACATAAACTCTGAAGAATATCATAGTAACTGGCGTGAAAACTTTCCCATTTATTACATAGATCTTCTTGTAAACACAAAGTTTGGTGTAAAATAAGCTTTAAATATAGAACGTATCATTTTGCCTTGTTTGCTGATACTTGGAGATCAAACATGTATGATGTCAGCTGCAGTTATTGTATGATGTCATTGCACAGGAACAGTGATGACAAAAGAAAAAAAATTATATGGTCCTTCATTACAATTAATGATTGTAAATAAAATCCAAGCAAATATTTGTATTATGGTGGCAGTGCTCAGGGGTAGATCTTTCTTTTAACTATTTAAGGGCCAGACAGTTTAGAGAAATTAAGGTGGGGTTTGACCTTTGCACTGTGCATCAGCAGCGGGCAAAACAGGTGCAAATATAAATTAAAACTGACAGTGCCACTCATCCCTCGCAGAACTGCACTTAACTCTTACATTTCGTCTAAATATAGAATACCAAGAGTTTTGCCTGGTAATCAGCTCAATATTCTAGTTATTTGATGTTTTATTAGGATCAGTGAGTGGGCTGTTTTCCTGCTGGGAAGAATAGTCAAATGATGATGCTTTTTGTTTTTTAAAAATTCCAAAAATAATTAAAATGATCTCACTATGCAGAACCGAAAAGGATCACTGCGATTTGCTTAAACAAATAGATGCGTTACAGAAAGTAAAGAAAGAAATAGAGAAAAAAAAGCACACATCATTGGAATTCTTTTTATTACGTTTTTTTGAGTTTTATTTTTCTGTATACTGTATATTTTATAATGAGTGCTTGAGCAATAAAAATAATGTAAATTCTAATATAATATTTATAAGGTTTTTTTTGCAGTGGTATTTTTGTTAAGGGGTAGGGCATACTCCCGTGGTGTTTCTAGCTCACAAAATACCTCTGTCAGGCAGTGATGTTACATTCCAAAATCCTGCCGCACAAAGCACGCTTTCATTCGGTCGATTATAATGCTTCGACCTAAGGGTTGTGTTTTTCCAACGTCTTGTGTAATCACAAGAAACAGCTTACTTCCTTGTGGCCGCAGAGCTTTAGGGAATAATGGATAATGGAAAAACAAAGCAAGGCAAACTGTGCGGGTATTTAAACAGGTTATCAAGACTTAATGATGGCTTAAAAGAAAACTTTCGTGGCATACTTCCAAACCTGCAGTTTAGATGCAAAAGTAATCGTGTGACTATTAACAGGTATTTTTCTTTAAATCCCAGCTCAATGCCCGTTGTATTTGTTGAACTGACATGGCATTAGTATAACAATGGAGAGATATTTGGGATCCTCGCCATGGTTCATACCCTGCTCCCTCACACTCAGCACAGAAAGAAGAATGTCCAGGGAGCCCTTGTTGGGCATAAGATGGCATGGATTTCTCTTCAACGGCTGCCCGCACAGTCTTTCTATGCAAAGATTTAGTGAGTACAGGGTTATGATGCCGTACAGGGCTGGTGCAAGGATTTTTGCCACCCTAGGTAAAACATAATTTTGCCGCATCCTGGCTCCACTGCCACAAGCCCCTCCCCTTTGCCACACCCACTCCTCCCCATAGTGACCGCGGCTGCGCTTACTGAATGACCGCGGCCGGCGGCTCGTGGCTGCATCCTGCACTGCCTTCCATCAAGGGACTGCGGCTTCCTAGTAGGCGCCTACTTTGCCTATAGGTGGCGCCGCCCCGGTGACGTAGGAAGCTGCCACTCCTTCAGTTCCTAGGTATGTGGAGGAAGCCAGCGGTGCCAGAGGTCTCTGCTTTTCCACATCAGTAACTGGGGTTACAAGCGTACATAGACTGCGCCCCCCAGGACTTGGGATATGATCACATTTGTGACCCAATGAGTCCTGTAAATACACCAGCACATTAGAATGACGATTAGCCGCTTGAGTGCCAAGGAAAATCCTTTTGACGGTTTTAGACATGGACCAATCCCCATGGAACCAGGGGAATGTTGTTGATTGTTATCACAAAATTGTTGTTTATAAATATAACTTGGTGTCACGTCTTTCTGTTGTGTAAGCAAAACGGAGAGATAACAGTCTTTGTTTGGCTTCTGGAAAGGCATGACTCTCTTCTGCTTTCTGACTGATCTGAAAGGGATTGGTGAAGCGAATTCCCAATAGCTGTGTAATCATTGTGTTTGTTTCACAACAACCAGTATATAGGCGGATGCACTGGCCAAAGCGTTGAGGACTTCATTACATTCTGTAGCACTCTCTCTCTCTCTCTCTCTCTCTCTATATATATAGTTCAGTCTTGCGAACGTGTGTAGCTCAGTAACAGCTGGGAGCAACCTTTGAACTAGCCTTTTAGCTGGGAACATTCACAAATTACGTGAAACTTTGTTGAACCTAAAGGGACGTGGTGAAGACTACCTAGTTTGCTTATGGAATGTTTATTAGAACAGTGTATATGACCATAATAAATGGCCATAATTTACTGACTTGCTTTTTTAATAGGCTCTATGTGGTTAGACCTCGTAACTCTAGAATGATGTGGTTCTGATCTTATTTTGCTGAGTTGCAGTACGTTATGTAATGCCATTTTAAAGCTTTCCTACAGAGATAAATTGTACATGTGAAGTTTTTGCATAGTGACTGATGCGTAGAGGTTCTATTGCGAACAGGCACCAAGCAGCAGTTTCTTAGGACAGGTCGCGCAAAATGCTTAAAATAGTGAATCTACAGGAATATACAAGTAATACATAGGTGTGCATATTTTTCATGATTTTATTTTCTGGTCCAAAATATTAGATTTCTTTAGAGCCTGACATTTAGTTTTAGATTTTTCATAGAAGCTGATTAGAAAGTGAGGACAAGTCTTATCCAGTTATGTCATAAATGACCTGACTGGGGACTCAAAAACTTTAAAATTTGCCATTTAAGAGTCTGTAATGAAAAATATCTGGTTGTGGTTACAAAATAGTCTTTCTAGACATCCTCGCCTGTCAGCCTTCAAATATATCCTTCATTTAAACACTAGCTTTCAAGCAGGATTTTTGTTAACACCATTATGAAACGTTAGGTGTCATAAAATCAATCAAGAATATATAAAAAATATTTTGAGCAGAGTCCTCTTTACCTAATACAATGGTTTGTCTTAGTCTATCAGTTCTAGTTTTGTCAAACCCTTTGAAAGTATGAACCGTAAGAAGCTCTGTGTAAATTGTTGACATGGTATAAATAAAAGATAATACTATACAAGGATCAATACTCTTGGCCAGAGAATTCTACCTGATCATTCCAAGACCGCATCACTGAAGTTGAAACCTAAATACAGTGTAAAGCTCTGAGAGGCGTGATAAAGATTTTATCATTATTCCAGGATGGACATATTGTGCAGGCTGTGAATGTGATGTGAAGTGGAGTGAATTAATTCTCTAGTACTTGTTTTTAACACCTGATTCATGGTGGCATCACCGGCAATCAGAAGGGGAGGTAAGGTTAGTTAAATAGACTTTTAATCTGCAAAGTTTGTATTGGTCATAGCTAAAACCGACCACTGCTGCACTGGGGAGAAAGAAAGGAACATTAGATTTTTTTGACATAAACTTTCACGATATCACATGTTCCCTTATTAACATTCTTAAATAGTGACATTTTCTTAAATACTGTTAACTGTTAACATTTTTTTGTTCTTAAGTTCACAGAAAACCATTTCTTATAGGAAAGGGTTAAGCAAACATGGGTGACGCCTGGAATAGCAGCAAATGACTTGCCCAGCCTAAGCGTCTCTGAGGTCTCAAATATTGGCTTCTGGTTTAATGTTTAAAACTAAAAATAGACCTCATCTAACCGTGTCAGAAATGAAGCATTTCAGCAAGGATTTTGAAACCAGATATTTTAGCCACCAACTCCCAGTGTTTCAAAGAAAAGAGAAAAGAACGTCACTCTTGGTCACTTTAAAGCGCTAGATTTTTGCCACTGGCATTTC
The DNA here is from genome assembly GCF_027358695.1 of Spea bombifrons. NCBI lineage: Eukaryota > Metazoa > Chordata > Amphibia > Anura > Pelobatidae > Spea > Spea bombifrons. The sequence continues at coordinate 12,328,856 of NC_071091.1, read as the reverse complement.
TTTAACTAAAGCATTATTAGCACATTTTTGATGAAAACAAGATACATATAACCATGTGGCGGTGTGTTTGACATGCATTAATCACCCCTGAGATCTGAAAAAGAGTTAATGATATCCTCATTGCTGTTTTCAAAGGTTGAGGACTGATAGTCTGACAAAAATAACAAATGGCTTTGACACATGTCATGTCTTATATAAACAGGATGAGCCAGAGTCTTTGGAATGATCCATCACTATCCCAATTTGTATGTATGTACGTATATTTCTATTTATATAGCACAAACAGAGGTATTCCTTGCAATGTATGGGGAAATACATTGTTCATACAGGCATTATGATACAATGTAGACCTGGACTGGCCATCTGGCACACCGAGCAGATGACCGGTGGGATGGTGGCATGTAGGGCTGAATAGTTACTGATACTGCTGCTCCAGCTGCAGATCAGGTCCTGAGGTGTGAAGCTGCAGCTGGATACTCACCCTGCATGAGCGTAATGCGTATTCAGCTGGTGTCCACACAGGAGTAATTTACCGGCCATTGGCCTTAAAGTGCCAGAGATATCTAGTGATTCCCAGTAGGTTCTGACACAAATCTGCCAATAACCCATGCAAAACCATGTTTACCACGTGTGTAACTTTTCTCCCCTTATCGCGTTGGGTGAAAATGACCCAGTGCAGTGTGCCATTGAGTATAGATGGAGGCTGGTGTACATGTTCGTTAATATTTGCAGTAAATTTCAAGGTTTTAGGAAATGTAAATCTTCAAGGTTTTAAGAAGGGTAAAGCCATTCCTTAGTTGCCACCAGCCTTTGGCCACTTGGACTGAAATGTAATGCAGAGGAGATATTGTGGGTTGTGGGTATAAACATTATTTAAACTACAAGGTAAACTGGATTCATTTTTTAATGATTAAGCATCATAGATGTTTATGTATACCTCCCATGACTAGTGGTGCGGTTTTACCAAGATTTATTCATGGATCCTACTGGTGAAGTTAGGCATTTAGAAAAAATGTATTTTATTTATACAATTTAATGTGTAAGCTTGTGTTTTGCTGTTTATTTTCATTATTGACATTGAGTGCTACAGATCACTCATACCCATCAAACATTCCGAGCTCTTATACATCATGGGAGGAAAGAGGGTCAGAAGAACTTGGGTTCTACAGAGGCTACCTATATGCACATAGAGTAAAAAAAAACATCAGTATTCCTATTATATTTCCCCAATTTCCACTCAGGTGTCTATATGTACCCCTGACTTACTGCCTACAACCACTCAGTAGACAAATTTGTGTGAATTTCTGGGTTTCCACATAGAAGAAACTGGAACCTTTTCAGAAAGCAATTATATACTCGCAGTCTCCATCAGGAATAACACTTTTAATGGTGAACCCATTTCTCTCTCTTTTTTAAGTTATATTTTCCCTAATGTTATAATAACGTTTTCCATGATCCAGAGGGCAGGCTCCTGTCTTTTTGTGATGGGGATTAAATATGCGCAGCCATAGCACACGTTAACACTCTTTGTGGCACCACTGGAGCAACAAGTGATGTCATTTGGTTTATAGCTGCGCAGGGACATTTTTCACCTCTTGCATCACACTCTGGCCTTTGGCCAGATATAAGGTGGACGGCCCTGAAAATGGTTTTTAAGCCAACTTCGCAAATTGATTTTTTTGATGTGAATACAGCCCTATTCTGGTATTTCAAGAGTATCTGGTAGTACTTTGAAATCTGAGTTTACAGTAACTATAGCAGCCTATTAAATAGGCAGCCTGCTCTTTGTTAAAGATATCCAGACTATTAATGTGGAAAGTGCGGCATAAGCAGCTTTTCAGCATCAGAGGAGAATGTGACATGGAATTAATACTGAAACTGAACTATTTCTGCCTGTCATTGTTAGCCAGATCTAATAGTAGGATAAGTAAAACCCATTTCCCCTGCTGATTTGTATTACAACTCCCATTGTGCTTAGCCAACATACTGCTGATCTGGAAATTGTATAAACCGTGAAAGGCAGGGCTAGTAACAAAGTGAGCTGCTAAATGATGTAATGTGCCTTTTGTGTAAAAATTGCACGGAGTGCAGTTGTTTTAAAAGCAAGAGGAATGTTAAAGTAGGTAAGTGCTATATAAACACCTAGTATTTTCCAACGTTTCGGGTCAAACAATAATTATTAATAACCAATTATCATTATTATACCTTGGCTACTTAACATTAAAATAATAAAACTACGGATATACTTTTGGCCACATAAAAAAAAGAGAAAATGTAAAGCAAAGGGAAATAACGGACCGGATAAGCAGACTTAAATGAATAGTTTTCTTTTAGTTCTGTAACTGCTGGGCATTATGTGCGCTGAGATCCGGTGTGAGGTAGGGGTCCGGGCCGCCAACAAAAGAGACAGCTGTGAAAGATAATTACAGCAGAACTTCAAATTACATCTCTTCAGCTCACTTTCTTCTGAAAATGCACAGTAATTTGCGTTCTCTAGAAAATCAGTGTCATCTGTTTGGTTTTATAGCCTGATGATATGAAATTAAGTAGCCTATATATATATATATATATATATATATATTTATATTTATATATATATATATATATATATATATATATAATTGCGTTAAATAAATTCATGCAGCTACTATTAGCAGATATTTTCTTCTTTCCTCTGAAAGTTTAATTACATAGAAAAAAAGTTGGGTTTTTTTCAGTTTTTCTGGTACCAACCAATCAGTGCCTGCGTTTGTGTCACATGACAATTATGAGTTCCTGACAAAAAAAAAAGGCTAAACGAAAGTTTTACAATTATTTCTTCAAAAGGTTTGGACATTCAACAGTGCTAGGAATTATGTTTCTAATAAATTTAGTTACAGCCGTGTCAAATAAGCAGAGTAAGTGGAACGGCATCTTTAAAAAATGACTGCACATGCTGTTCCATACACCAAACATTAATTTAGGGGGTCTTCATGTAAAGTAAAGTAAAGGTACCTGAGTTGGGATACCAGAGGAAAACTAGCCTTCATGCTCTGTTTTTAACATTAGGTACAAGCCAAGTTGCACTCGCCTAGTGACTACAGATGGTCCAATGTGTGTCTGTCATTATGTTTTTTTAAAACTATTATTACTTTTTATTTCTTGATTTTTCAGACATTAAGAATGTTTTCAGCTAGCATTATAACCGTTATGGTGGAACTTTATAAAATCAACGCTATATTGGAAAGTACAGCAAAAGTGAATTGATACACAGAGTTGTTTGGTGCAATATTAGCGCCACATATATGGGGCTGTTTATTATTACCTAGCAAGTAATGCAAAAAATTGCCCCTGTACAACCACACAGGTGCCGAGCGCCCTGATGCACCATACGAGGGTGCGCTGTAGCAATCCTCAGGCTTCATGATGCACACCAGGCCTCAAGGCCAGAGGACCAAGCTTTCCCTCTTGAAGCATACATTGAACCCCTGCTCTGTAGACAGGATGGGGTATGTATGTAAACGAAGTGTATAGCTGACACAGAAACACATCTCCTTACATGTGATATACTTACTGCTCCAGCCCTGGCTCGGTCAACACAGCAGACGGGGTCTTTTCAGACCTCCGTGCCCATACGGGGCAAGAGCTCTGCTTCTAGTACTTCTCGCAGAGTATCTTAATATGCATCCTTCCTTAATGGGGTGTCGGGGACATTAAACTGTCCCTTTAAGAATGCAATGGATGTACCAGTCTTTGGTGAATCACATAGTTACCATTTATTTCACTTTAAACAAATTGACATTTTATAGGCTCGGTTAGCTTAATGTAATCATTTTGAGGCTGACAGATCCACTTTAAAAATATACAATGGATAAGTGCGTACGCTTATGCTAGAATTTGTAAATCTGCGTGGAAGTGTTTCGTTTCAGACATGCATAGTCTCAGAATACTCGGGTAGCTGGCCAGGATATTTATTTTGGCAACAATTCTTTTTCTCTTTTCTTATTGTGTCCAAGCGTATGGAGAATTCCTCTTTGTAGCAAAGAGCGTGTTGCTTTGTGCGATTTCTGGAATTCGGGGCATTGTTTCCTCTGTGCTAGGTTTATGGATTGATTAAATCATTGTTTATTTGCAGAACTTTAGACTATTCCGTGTAAAATGTCAACATTCTGATTTGCTTGGAATTCTGTCATGGGTTTTATAATTCTAAAAAAACACATATTTGCAATTGAATTGTTCCTGTGGCGTTAAACATTGCTTTTCACAAAGACTCATAATGTTTTTCATTGAATAGTCGCAGCAGTATAAGTCACATTTTAAGTATGTAAACTTGCAATGAACATTTTACCTGGTAAAGGTTAAAAAGCTTTGCGCACCGTTTGGTTAGATCGTAAATTCTCTTTATATAATCTATTGAACCATTTCGTATGAACTACATAAAGGTATTTGTATTCCCCAAGATGGGAACACAGGACTGCTCGTGTGATATATAGGAATTCAAGTTGACCTCTTGGTGGGATTTACGCCTCGTGGGACACCCATTACACGATCTACAACCTAATTTATTTTTGCCTTACCTATGCCTTTCGGTGTATATATCATAAATGTTGAGCTTAAAGTGTTAATTACTACAATTTAATTAATCTTTTATAATTCATACAAGGAGGTCAATAATCAAATTCGACTTTTAAATGTTTTGAGGTGGTAGAAGCTCCTAGACGTAGGAGTCTAGGGATGACCTTGCAGTATGATATAGTTATCCAACTCCCATTGCATGTGGAACAACACTCTTTCAACGCTATGTATAGGACTACACCTGCTCATACTTACCGGGCAACCTGAGACCAGTATGACGCCACTCCAGCATGGAGACATGTAGTATATCAACGTGCTTTTGGTCTTCAGTTCTGAGAGGAAGGCTATGTGAATTATGTGCAGTTGCACTCCTGGGGTCGTTAAGTGTCTATCCTAGAGATATATTTCAGCTGTAATGTATACATGGAATGAGGTAAGGGTTGGAGCATTACAAACAATTAAACATGTGTGGATCCTTTCCCTTTTATGAGTATGTCTGAAGTCAGTATCTGGAAACTTTGTAAATGACTTGACCTGAAAACGTTTAATAGCATATGAGATTTTGCGATGTTATGGTATCCAAAATTCTGGTCCTCATAGAAACCATAGAGGGCGAATATACTCTTGTATGTGAATATGCTCACATATTATCAGTTCTCCCAGACATGTTTCTCTGGGATCTTTGTCTCTGCCCTCATTCACACTATGAGAAGGAAAGAGCCTAGAGGCAAAAAACAGGGGCAGCTCTTGGTGGGTAAAACTTTATGCAAGTGGCTAGAACCAGTCAGAGACAGGGTAGCTCTTAACACAACTTCTGAACATGAGATCAAATTGAGTGCCCGAAATACCCAGCAAACACTTCCCGGGGTGACATCTGGCGCGGTCTTAACAACGCATATGAACTCCATATATGTGTGTACTATGTTGTGACCACCCGACCCCTCTTTTTCATATTATTCCTGTTTACTTTAGCTTGGGTAGCACTAAAAATACCAAAGTTGAAAACAGTGTGTTCATTGTCCTTCTGTGGTCTCACATAGATGAGATTTTAACAGAACCACATTGGTAGATGGTTATTTTATATCCCTCTGTGATGCAAACTGTGGTTAAAATTCACTCCAGAGAAATTAGTGGCTGCATCAGTTGTTTGCCATCTGGATACTGAAATAGAATATTTCTCTCTATCGGCATGAATGCCATGTTTTCCCAGAATATTCCCCATGACCACTCCAACACAAAGCAAGACTTTTCTATAGGAAAGACGTGGTGCTTGCAAAAGCTGCCCTAAATGCTAAACTGTAAATTAAATGCTTTGCAAATTTGAACTTGGAACAAATATTGATGTGTGGCATTAAAATGAACTTGTAAATATAGCAGATTTTCATATAATGTATAATTATACATTTTCGCTTCCTATTTGATTCTTGGCATTCATGACGATACTTGCATATGGGGCTGCGTTGATGATGTCATAGTTCATGCATGGCTAATGGTTGCTGAATACCTGCAACGCCAATCTATATATATCAGTTTTCACAGATGGGCTACATTGATAGAAGGAAGGCCCCTGATATTTATGATAGTTGACTGTTGGCGTAGTTTGTGATGGCTGAGGCAGTGCCCCTTGACTCCATTAGAGGGTAATTAAAGTGTCAAAGTTTATAGACTTGGTGTTTAATTGATTGTCGATCACGAAACAGGGAATTGTTATTTTACGTAAACGGAATTCTAAGAACACATTGCTGAAAATGGACCACAAAATATTTATATATATATATATATATATATATTATAATTGAGTCACGAATAAGTGAGGCATTTGGAGTGGCCTGGGATTTTTCTCCTGCCTCAGTTTAGGATGTCAGGAACTTGAGATAACCTTGTGTCTGGCGCTTACTGTCTTTAAAAAGAAGCAAATAAAATGACCAACTTAACTTTAACACTCCCTCAACACTCATAAGGTGAAGGTTACACTGGTAAACTCCTCTTCTCAATAGAGATATCCCTGATGATGAATTCCATATGTTTGGATCTTTTCCCACTGGATGTATAATCACAATACTCAAAAATGTTTTCCTGGTTGAAACACCTATGGTTGCCATGTCCGATTTTCTTTAAGGAACAGTTTAATGTGCCAGGGAGCTATTCCAAATAATACTACATATTAAAGTACTTTATCTGTACTTAAATATGCACTTTTTGGAAAAGTTACATTAATAAAATCACCTTAGGTAGAAGCTGCAGGTCCAGAGCTGTAGCTCCCCACCTTCACTGTGATCTGATGATTCTGACCACTAATTGGCTGCTTGAAAGTAATAGGAGGATTTTCAATAAATGTGCACAGGGTCTCATTAGACCCCCGCACACAAAATTCACATTAAAGTGCATTGCAGGGCATGCCTAAATACCACCAATGGATGGGCCTGTCCTGTCAAACTTAGAACTGCTGATAGCAAGAATAATATTTTCTAGCTCAGACTGTAAAGATAAATAAATATTTGATGGACCATAAATGAATTGAAAACAATTCTATATATGTTATTCATTTTAGTATAATATATACTTTTTATATTTTGGAATTATATGGCTTTAATTGGAATGCTGGAATCCATTCCCGAAAATCAATCTATACATAAAGAGGACGTAACGCTATGAAAGGAATTTAAAGTGAGACATATGATCTAACTGAAAAAGCAGGCACGATTTTCTTTAATGAGGAGTGAGCATGCATTTAATAATGAGGCTATACTGCTCGGATGCCATAAATTCTTCTATATAATTTTGTATGATTGCCTTTGCAGATTTTGATATAGAGGTTTTTTATTCATGATTGAAAACTATTCTACACAAAACACAGGCAATGTCTTTTTTAGTTTCAAGAATAGTTTTGAAATCATTTCCAATGTAAGATGTATAGACTTAATTTGGTAATGCAGAAGTAGTTGTCCACCTCACTCAACAGGCCATGTCCAAGCCCGCATAGTAAAATAATTGGCTTCATCCACTATTAATCCACTATGCAGATACAAAAGCAATTGTCCTCAGAAGAGTACACTGTTGGAAATCTATTTAGATTCTAGTGTGTATGGACTTCAACTAGATGTGTTTTTGTAGCTACTAAGTTATCACATGGTGTGTCATCACTAGAAATATCCATGACCATTTGTTTAAAGGTTGGTATTTTTAAGCATCTCAGATTCTTCTGCCTTTGGAAGTAAACAGATATATTTATCACCATAACTCATGAGTACGTTTTAGAGAACTCAAGATCCAGGTCATCAAAGGCCGGACATTTATGGAACTGTCTTGAACGTTAAAGACAACTTTTGTCTAAAAGATAGTCATATTTATGTTAAAGCCTGCCTTGGTATGAAATGTTAACGTCTAGATATTTTTACCTAAATAGAGCTCCATCGGAGTTTGGGCTCTGTGCATTCACTAGATCTCATTAAAAGGTTCACATTATACTAACCTCTCTCCTTAGTACAAGATAAGCAAGTGCAAAACTAGCATATTTATCAAGCTCCCTTGTCCAATCATATAATGTAATAATTAGTAATAGTATCTTTTACACATTTAAAGTGATAGGTTACTGGGATACAAAACATTTGTACAGTACAGGTGGTCTGATTTGTATGGTCTGGATTCACACTAGAGCTGCCCATCAATTACGCTATAAATTAATACTAACAATCACCACCAGCCTCCAAGACCCTTTCAAGAGACTGGCGGTGAGTTATGACCAGAGTGCATCACACCATATGCAAAACACTTTATGCAGATCATATGCAGATCATGCAACCAACACTAACTTACACAATCCTGTCATCAGAACCAATAATATTGGTCAGACAGGCAGGCAGGAAGAAAGGGGAAACTGTGATCTAGAGCTCTCTCTAGCTCTCTCTAGCTCTCTCTAGCTCTCTCTAGCTCTCTCTAGCTCTCTCTAGCTCTCTCTAGCTCTCTCTAGCTCTCTCTAGCTCTCTCTAGCTCTTGCTGCCCTGTACCCCAAATCAGATACAGGGTGACTTATACATGAATCCAAGCAAAGGGAACCAGATATCGCACTGCGATTAGTGTCCACTGTCGCCTGCTGGAAGTATGTAATGCAATCCAGGGGTCCACCATCTATAATGGGAAATACAACCTCCAGGCAAACCCCAAGTCATGGAGGCTTCCGTGACAACAATGTGTTAATACCTTGGCATATGTAGTTGCTTGATTATAAGACAAGGTTTTTTCAGAGCAAATGCTCTGAAAAATACCCCTCGTCTTATAATCAGACCTCAAATAGGTCTGACTATGAGACGACTAAGATCCAGATCCCCCGCAGCTGCAGGGGACCTGGATCCTCCTGTCTCCCCCCCGCCCCACTTACCGGTACTTCTGAGTCCCCGGTGTGTAGCTGGGGCAGCGTGTAGATGTCTACGCTACACACATACGCAACTTCCGCTGCAGCAGGAATTAACATTTACTGGTAAAACTTTTTTCCTATAGGGTCGTCTTATATTCAGGCTTTTTCTTTTTTTCCTAAATTAGTATTCAGTTTTGGGGGGTTGTCTTATAATAAGGGTCATCTTATAATCGAGCAAATACGGGGTGTGTGTGTGTGTGTGCGTGTGCGTGTGTGTGTGTGTATATATATTACACATATATGGTGCTGCCACAACCACAATGGATTCTGGGTAGGTGCATGCAAATAAGGTCAATAATTATCACCTTTTGCCTCTATATCCACTTTATACGTGGATCCCTTGAAAGTAATTGCCCGCTGTACAGGATTTAGACAAAACTCGGGAAGAGGTGCAATAGCCAGATCACCACCCATGGACAATTGTTTCCGAGTTTTGTCTAAAGGCTGTCCTGTACAGCAGGCAATTACAAGGGATCCATGTATAAAGTGGATATAGAGGCAAAAGGTCATCATTATTGACCTTATTTGCATGTGCCTACCCAGAATCCCTTGTGGTTGTGGCAGCACCATGAGATTTCTGAGGGAAAAAGAACCCTTCTGGCTTGTCTGGTGTCTGTAGATGAGTGTTTAGTAATGCTTTTACTACCCCGTTAATTTTAGTGGAAGGGTTTTCCATCACCTTTACCCACCATAACTTATGTAGTGATATTTCTTGGCTACCCCAAGCCCCAAGCCTCAAGTATTAAGCCATTATCGCAACCTCATGCTGATGAGTCCCATTAAGGATGAATTCTCGGCCTTTTGGCTAAGATCAAGTGTAGTCTCTCTTGCTGGGGGGAGAGATGACACTGATCCTCTGGCCTTAGGGTTCGGGAAAGCAATGGAACCCGAGGTGAAATTGCCCTGGCAGAAATGCCGGAGTCACCGTGTGTGGTATTGCACGCCACTGCACACGGTGAGCGCACGTTTCCACTGGCGGCCTTCCAGCACTACTCGGCCCCATGTACCATCAGGTCTTGGGGTTGAGAATTATTTTTGAATCCGGCAGGCCAGAAATGGCTTGTCCCTAAATTATTTTTTTTATTTATATAATTCACTTCGTTTTGCACGAGTGCCAATTAATTTACTTCCCTTTTGATTCACGGTTTTCGAAATTAACGGCTTGGCCCCCACAATTCTATGGCACACGATTTTGTCACTTTGTTTTTGGACACTGTTTTCTTTTTAAGAGGCAGTGAAGCCTGGACTTTGCTGGAGGAGGATTGGAGCCTTCTGGCCCTTTCCTCTCTTCAAGAAGGCCAGCAAGGAGTCTCACTCTTCGGGGTGAGACTCAAGATCCGACCCTCCCATGGGGGGGGTTGGAATTTGTCCGAGTTCTCCGTGAGGGAACTCGGTATCGTAGTCTGGCTTCTGCTGCCTTGTGCACAGAATGCGGCACCAAAGGAGCACGCACCTCGGGCTTCCAAAAAAGAAAAAGGATGAATTCTCGGCCTTTTGGCTAAGATCAAGTGTAGTCTCTCTTGTGGTGGGGAGGGATGACACTGATCCTCTGGCCTTAGGGTTCGGGAAAGCAATGGAACCCGAGGTGAAATTGCTCTGGCAGAAATGCCGGAGTCACCGTGTGTGGTATTGCACGCCACTGCACACGGTGAGCGCACGTTTCCACTGGCGGCCTTCCAGCACTACTCTTCCCCATGTACCATCAGGTCTTGGGGATGAGAATTATTTTTGAATCTGGCAGGCCAGAAATGGCTTGCCCTTAAATTATTTTTCTTTAATTTATATAATTCACTTTGTTTTTGCACGAGTGCCTATTAATTTATCCCCCTTTTGATTCACGGCTTGAAATTCACGGCTTGGCCTCCACTACTCTACAGCACACGTTTTTGTAACCATGTTTTGGACACTGTTTTTCTTTTTAGGAGGCAGTGAAGTCTGGACTTTGCTGGAGAGGATTGGAGCCTTTTGGCCCTTTCCTCTCTTCAAGAAGGCCAGCAAGGAGTCTCACTCTTCGGGGTGAGACTCAAGATCCGACCCTCCCATGGGGGGGGTTGGAATTTGTCCGAGTTCTCCGTGAGGGAACTCGGTATCGTAGTCTGGCTTCTGCTGCCTTGTGCACAGAATGCGGCACCAAAGGAGCACGCACCTCGGGCTTCCAAAAAAGAAAAAAAAAAATTAAGGATGAAATGGCTGTCAATGAGTAGCTCTTTGGCTAAGATCAAGTCAGTACCTGTGAGAGAGAGGGAAAGCTTGGTTCTCTGGCTTTAGGGCTGTGAATGCATGAAGCCTTGAGGCTGTTTCTAGGTCCCCAGTCCTTGGTCCCCGCCTGGGTGCTGTGCACTGGGTGTTAGCGTGGCTCTAAGCACACTGTGCCCTTTCATGTGTTACATGCTGTTAACCACCTTTTAGAACCTTGGACCCCTACATGCACTTTTGTTTTTGTATGCGTTAGCCCCAGCCTTCTGGCTTGGTGCGTGGTACATACAAACAATTTTTTAGGGGCTTCCACTGGTAGCATTTTTGTATATACTTTTACCACATGATTGCACTGTTTTTTTTTTCACAGCGTACATGTGTATGTGCTCTTGATAATTTTTGTATTTGAGCTTATTTATATAAATAGTGATGCGATAAAACGGACACGACTAACACTGAAAAGCCACGGTGGAGCCGGGTCCCCTAAAGCCCCCTCCTTCAAACGAAGATTTCAGTGGCCCCAACCCTTGCGGGAAGGGGCCAAGACGATCCGGCCCTCCTGCAGGCCTTATGGCCGAGGAGGGAAGGAAGGGGTGGCATATCCTTCGGGAGTGTGTTCTTTTTATCATCCAGTAATGCTTGGTTCTATCATGATGTCTTTGAAGGCAAAAACATTGCACATAACTAAAAGTTATATATAACACCTTTTTATTATACTTATTTAAAAAGAAATCAATAAGCACGTGTGATGATAAATGGTTTGGAGATATATATGGAGAAATATATAATTAAATTCACAATTTTATGAAGTCCCTGAAGTGATATCTTGCCATTCTCAGAGTTAGTGCCGGGTTTACACTAGAATAAACAGCTCTGCTTCTACAAAACATTATTATTATAATAAATCCCCTTGGGGAAGTTGGAAGAGTGAATCTGCAAGATTTGTATGCTCATGTTTTTAAATTTCTTATAGAATAGTGTTTGGATTTCTTTTGTGCTTGAATCCGGTTATCTAAATATATCTTGTATTCAATGTGTTAGATAACAAGTATACCGAACTATTTTAGTTGGGTTATTGGCTCACTTTATCGGTGTTATGTGAGCTCCTTTTAGATGTTACCCTTGTTATTAGTACTTTGGAGGTGAATGATATCATTCGGTTTGTACTTATTAGCCTAAAACACTTTTCTTTTGTTACTTTCTACAGATGCAAAGGGATATTTCCTATTCAGTTCGTGAAGGCCCAGCAGTCCATAGACCTGGGTCGGCAACCTATCCTTCTCATGCTGGCCCAATATCACCACCAACCACACCAGCACCCCATTCCATGCCTCCTTCTCCATCAAGGATTCCATATGGCGGAGGGCGCCAAGCAGTGATACAGAGCAATAACACAATGCAACGAGATAGGATTGCAAGTTTGCCAGCATCTAGATCCATATCCCCCAGCCCAAGTGCCATCTTGGAAAGGAGGGATGTGAAACCAGATGAAGATTTAGGCAATAAAAATTTGCAAATGATACGGAACGACACCATGTACACGGAACCTTACTTATATCATGAAGGGAGGATGAGCATAGCTTCCTCACATGGTGGACACCCGCTTGATGTTCCTGATCATGTAATTGCATATCACAGAGGAGCACTGAGATCTGCAAGCACTTACACAAACTCATCTGTGCAGATGGAGATGATGGAGCAATCGATGTACAGACAAAAGACCCGCAAACATTCTGAAAGTCATCTCCCGACCCTTGGTTCGAAAACGCCGCCAGTCTCTCCTCACAGAGTGACAGATATTCGAATGATGGATATTCACCCCCATAATACCCATGTGCCTCCTCACGCAGTACAAACAGAAAGGTCCTCTCCGCTCCGACAATCTTTTAAAAAGGATCAAGGAGCTGGTGTTTTTGTGGAGGCCAAGATGCGTAATACTGGTGGAATACTGGGAGTAGCTGATGTTGTTCCTTCTCCTACAGAAAAAACATTTGGAGGATATGGCGCACCACCCAAAGATCCATATACCAGGTAAAACAATCATCACTTCTACATCATTATTATTTTTTTTATAGTCTGATCTAGTACGAGTATAGTTTGTTTATGTATAGCATTTGTTCCACTTTCTGTGAGAAACGTACAAATTCATGCTTTCAATCGACACGAGGCTTTAATACTATATTTTCATCAAAGCACATAAGCCCACCTGCTACGACGAGGCATCCCATGAGAGATGAGTCCTATCCGTAATGCAACATGGTTGGGCTTCCAAACTTAGTATCTGTGATAAGAAAGAGAGCAGGCTTTATATGCCTTAACCTATTTAATCCTTAATAGGTAAAGATTTGGAAAAAGGTAAATTTTTAAATCTGGCCCTGGCTACTAGGGCTCAGTATGTTACTTTGGAGGTGTAACTAAGAATCCTATTAAATTAGAACAGGCCCATCTTTGGATATGGATACATACGTGTGTGTGTGTGTGTGTGTGTATATGTACTTTCAGAACACAGTGATTTCCTGGCAAATATTCTAATAAGAATTAAAAGCGCAGGGAAAATCTACAAATGCAAATAGTTCTGCCTTATTTATAAAAACACATATTTTTATTAAATTTATCGCTGTGTAGACATCCATTGCAGGATATTTATCTCACGTACTTCTAAAACCAATATAAATCTCTTTAATTAAAATGTAGGTTTATGAATAATTTATATTTCAACAGCAGTTCTAAATATCACATCCTTGTTTGCCCATTAATCCAGCGCTATAAAATATTTCCTAACAAAATTGTATAGCTGTATTGTGACCTGGCAAGCGAGTATAATATTACTATATTTTTAGCATAATTTATTTTGATGAATCTGTTCGAAATATTGTCAGGCTTTTGCATACATAATATCTCCCATGATATGCATTAATTTAACAATTTTTTTTCCAGGAAACTAAAGGGGATTTTGCAGCCTAAACATCGGTGGTATAGTGTAGTCAAAAGCGAGCATTTGTTTTTGTTCAGAAACCTACTGTTTCATGTAGTCTGAATACAATGAATTTATACCACTTATAACATAATATTTGGATATTTTTGTTTCCGAATGCACAGCCCATGCATTTTTTATTAGAAAAATAAGTGTAAAAAATGTAATTAAGTATATTAAGTATAAATTAACACTATCATGAAAATATTTTTGCATGTGTTTAGCACTTTGATATATATATATAACAGAATCCTGTGTGATTAGAGGCTGAGCAGGTCATAAAGTGAATGTTATTCTCAGAAATAAGACACCAGGGACTGAAGCCTTAAGTTTTATTAAATGTGTGCATAAAAAACTTCACCATGGTAGAGAAGGACCCAGCCTATAATTTGTGGGCCCGCAGAGCACAGCTCTAAGCACAGGATAGATACAAACGAGAACATCAGGTTTTTCCGCGAATTTAGATTTTGGTTTTAGCTTTTTCATCCGCTTTTTATGTCATTCTAACCATATTTTTTATTTTGACAGGCTGTTTTGCATTATTTTATTCTGTACAAAGGTTGTAATTGTGTTGTGTTAAATTGATTCCCTATATTCTGAAGTCTATTCATGAAGTATTTCGCTATGGAATATGATGTTGCTATATAAAACAAATGATAGTAATAGTAGTGCAAATATGACACTCGTTACCAGAGTTCTTATTTTTGAATTGGAAGAAACATTCACCCCATGTGGGCAATTCTTTGTGGATGCTGCCGTAGCACATCCAGTCATCCGCTGACGTAGGCAACCCATTCTGAGACACTATATAAAACAATAAATAATAATAATAATTAATTTGGATGAATTCACTTGGAGAGTGTGTCCCTACGTGGTGTTTTGGTACAGGCACAGGTCCGACACAGCCTCTATCTCTTGCTCCCCCTAGTGGCCGTCCTGTGTGACACATCCTGTCTTTCTACTCTGTAATCATCAGTGTTGCAATGATGGGAGCAGCTCTGCAAATTACAGCTGTATATCTGCTCAGTCCTTTCAGAAAAAAACTGAAGAAGAACTGCAGGGGCACAGAGATTTTCACCCATTGAAGCTCTTGGTCTGATCTGCCTCATGTACCATGTCTGATGTTAGCTGCAGTATCTGATTTGTAGTACAATAAAATGACGAGCGTGCCATACAAACTACATTCCTGCTACAACTACTTCAATGTGTTTTAAAATGTTTTTGTAAATGATGTCAAGTGCAAGAAATATAACAACTCTGGCACCTACTATTTCCCATGTACTAAGTTTTTTTTAATCCAATTTACCTTTAATACATGAAAAGTAATGTTAGTTCCGAAAACTGTAGTAAAATAGTGTTATTTCTGTGAATATATATATAATTTTTGTTTTGGTATTTTTGGTTGTCCTGAAATATCCTTCCAGCAAAAATTGGAACTGTAATTTGAAATTTCTGTTCGCAAGCAAACCTTGGAAACAGAATATATTTGTGAGACTTTGTTTCTTGTACTGCTTTTGAGGTTTGGAGACACAGATCTCGAGGTGTTGGATTACCGTGAAGAAGATCTGTTTAGTCCGTTAGTTGAGGCAAGCGCCATAAAGCAAGCTCTGTAATTGCAGAAGTAAAAGTGGAAACTTCATAAAGAAACCTTTATTATTGTATGCTGATACAACTTTATAAAACCCCACACGTTTGAGTTACTTTTATAACAAATTCTTGTTTCTACTTGTATTAGGCACATTTTAAAACCGCAAAAGGTTTTTGCGGTCAGAATGTTTTACTGGCCAGGCCAATGGAAGAAACAGATTCCTTATCTAACATGCTGTCTGGGTACCTGGTGCTACTTGAAGCAATCTAGGCAGAATACTATATTATTAATTATGTACAGGGTAGAAGTATTATGAAACACTCATCTACAGACAAACCAGGAATCTCATGGTGCTGCCACAACCACAAGGAATTCTGGATAAGCGCATGCAAATAAGGTTAACCTCTGTACCCACTTTATACACGGATCCCTTGAAAGTAATTGCCCGCTGTACAGGACAGCCTTTACAAAACTCGGGAAGAGGTGCAATAGCCAGATCACCACTCATTGACAGCTGGGACTCGTCAGCATGAGATTGTGATGCTGGCTTAATACTTGAGGCTTGGGGTTGCCAAGAAATACCATTACATAAGTTATGGTGAGTAAAGGTGATGGAAAACCCTTCCACTTAAATTTAAGGGGTAGTAGAAGTATTATGAGTATTATAACACTCATCTATAGACACCGGGCAATTACTTTCAAGGGTTCCATGTATAAAGTGGATATAGAGGCAAAGGTGATAATTTTTAACCTTATTTGCATGCGCCTACCCAGAATCCCTTTCTGATGGAAAAACAAGCCTTTTGCCTTGTCTGGTGTCTGTAGAAAGCAATTGTCTATCGATAACGTTATATGGTGATATAGAGCGCTTAGGAAGTTCAGGGATCTTCATAGTGATAGGTCAGAATTTATATTGATATAACCATAAGTGGGCTCTTACTCTATTACCGTAGTATATTTGGTGTGGTTGTGAGGGGTATTCAAGACAAAATAGAGAAATATTTGTTGTATTAGTTTGAAAATGTTATATATGTGTACATTTATTTGAACACTGGATTTACTATAGTGACAGCGCCTATGGTATGTTGCAAAACAAATGCCAGCAAACTCTCTCAAAAGCCCTGTTGATCAGAGCTTTATATCAGAACAAACATGGAAAGAGTGAAAATACTCCGACACATAAAAATACAGTTAAAATGCCAGTTTAAACTGTAATGGCCGCTTAATGACACTTGAGCCCATATTCAAAGCCAAGGTACAGTGCAGTTTTATTCAGATTAAACCCGAGAACCCATTTGCATCTCACGGACTCAGATTTGTCAGCCCTTCTTTGTCATAAAGTAAACTATTGCATTTTAGTCTTCAATTTCCTTTGGTTTCCAGAATTGGATAAACTTTTTTTTTTAATAATGGGCATTTGTGGAAAAAAAAATCTGAACAGTCTTGCAATTTATACTTTAATAATAATCCTATATTAAAATTCCGGTATTATAGCCCTGTCCATAAACTAATACTCCCTTAGCTGCTCATTCCGGAGCGAATACCACATGAGAATTTTAATGCACATTCCTTTAATCAGAATTATTTTTTTACTGTTCGTCAGAATGATAAAATAGTATTTGGAAGCACAGACTGTTTGCTTAATTCTGCATCAAATAAAAATTGGGATTATTTTCCCCAAGTATGATTTATGTTGAGGGTATCCTAACCCAAAGTCATCCCCATAAAAAGTCATAGTTAAATTAAAAGTTTAAATTGTTACCAGGTTTCTAAAGTAAAAGAGATTGCGGACTTTGTTTTACAGTTTAGAAAACAGATATTTGGATTATCTGTATTTTACGAAGCTTTACAGACATTATGAAGAAGACATAACAAATAATCTCTTTGTTATTGAGTTTTAATGAAAACCAAATTAGTTTTGGACACAAGGAATATATATATATATATATATATATATATATATAAATATATATATATATATATATATATAGGTTTTTGGGTTTATCACAATAAGGTTACAATTTAATAGCAGTGGCGTTATGAACATTTTCTGTATTCTACAGTTTGGATTCCAGTGTTGTAAAGTCTGGCATTTTCTGCTCGACTATGATGTGTAGGGCATCCAACTTGATATTCAGGATGCGTAAGAGGAACAATACAGAGCTTTCTGCTAATAAGTTACCCCTTGTTTTTTTCAGGGAGAGGATGCAGGCCATGGAGAAACAGATTGCAAGCTTGACTGGTCTTGTCCAAACTGCACTTTTGAAAGGACCAGGTCCAACCAGCTCTAAGGATGCTGCTAGGTACCTATGTGTGTCTCGCATTAGGCTATGAAGAACCGACATGTCCCTTGAAACCCACCCTTGCTGTATATAATAACACACCAGCTATTTACGAGTCCCTCAACCTTGTGAATATATCGTTCTGACATAGTAACCTGCGTAATTGAGAATGGATAAAATCTGTATTTGTGTTTTTACTTTTTTATAGTGAGAAAGGATTAAAAGCTGCAAACAGCAACACTCAGAGCATGGACACTACAGGTATGTTACCGTTTACAGGTGGCTTATAGTAACAAACCTTTCCATTATTGATAATTTATTTCCATTATATTAACATTGAGACTATCACTCATTACTTTACAATACTGGGAGGCTGGTGGATAAGTGGAACAGTGGTTAATACAGTAAGGAAATTGCGTGGGATAAGGGTAAGGCAATACATTTGAAGAAGCCTGTTTGGAAGCGAAACGCGTCAGTGTGAGTTTGCTTATACGGGAAGTAGAAGCGGAGGCAAAGCTGCCCGTGTACATCGAGTATCACTAGGACTGTGACTCTTGTGTCTGGCATGAAGCCGAACTGGTCTTTTGGACAGACTAGCAAATGATATCCCTGCCGTTTTGCAATCATTTGCTTTTATATTTGTTTGGAAGACTAAAAGAAAAGTTGATTTTACACTTAATGTACCCCAAGTTTTCATCTGCATCTTAAGGAAGCAAATTATCCTTTTGAGTGCCCTACCATATGAGCATATGCTGCTCAATTAAATGTATGCTTTCTTGGGGATTATCAATAATTACTATACAGATTGTGCTCTGTTATGTCATGCTTCTCTCTATATATTTTGTTACTATACCATTGTTGGAAGATTACAAAATATCTCTTTTTTTATCCTTTTTATTAATATAAGTATTATATATTTTTGTACAATCACTGGATGGTGGATTGTTGTATTAATTATATTGCCCACCCTATATTGTTTTTATTTTTGTTCACAGTGAATAGAGGTGATAACTGTTTAGAGTTTGTAGCACTTTTACTGTATAGCGGTTATTTTCTCCTTTTTGGTTGTGTATCCTGAATCTAAGACAAAACCAAGGAATGATTAAGGATTGAGTTTTTACATCAGAAAAATGAGCAGAGTAGATGGGCCAAATGGTTCTTATCTACCGTCACATTCTATGTTTCAGTTCATTACTTAATTCATAGCATTTGTCCATTTGTTTAGAGGAGTTTAAGCGTAGTGTCAAGTGTATATCGCCCGATCTGCTTCCCTAAAGCTATGGCGCTTCAATAAATTGACTGCTAACGGAGATAGTGTTGCCGCGGTTCATTGATTTATTCTGTGGGTTTGTTGCGGTTGGAGTCGGCGCTGCCGTGTGCATTGCTCGCCCGGTTTTGATATGATATCCTGGTTCTTCTATTGTTTTTCTTCCTTCGTAGTGATTGACCTTACTACCTGGAACTGCTGGTGCTTGAGAATGGCCACACATCATCTCACATTCAGTGCATAATATAGAGGAACCATGCACAGGTTTAGGCTAGGGAGGTCTCTGTGGTATCTTAATAAATTGAAATGAGTCCTCCTGAGGCATTGGTCGTCTAACCGCTTTCTTCCTTTCTTCAGTCTTCCTTCTTGTCTCATGATGTGTTACTTTGTTACAGGAACTCACATAATATTAAGTACAAAGAACTCACTAGCCATTACTGAATCTACAACAGTCACCAATCAGACCCCACCAGCCAGGTCCAACGGAATGCAAGTCAATCTGCATGACATGAGAAGAAATGTGGTAGATCTTCGCCTTCAGCTGCATAAATTACGGCAATTACAGGTATCTGTCTATTATGGTCTCTTGAAGAACGTGTATCTGGAATATATATTAGGAAAGACAATTAGTAGCCTATTTTTGACTTGACTTCCTGGGGTATTGAAGGAATAAAAACAGTTGGCAAACTTAAGGGTTAAGAGTGTCAGTGCTGCTATCGGGTGTATATAATTGGCATGAAACTTCCATGAACAGTTTGATCATGGGCATTGGGAATTAAACAGAATTTAAGTTAAGGCAATTAAAAAAGAATACATCCCTCAAACTCATGATTCCTTTGCCTGCTTCAATGTTATCCATCAATTGCTTTTTTTGTGTAAAAAAAGGTTAAAAAATACAGAATAGATTGCATTTTGTGCGCTTAAGGGAACATGAAACATCAAACGTCAGAAGATATTATATTTAAACTTGGGGAAAAACTCACCCTGAAAAACAAGCTAAAGTAAAAGCCTATGCGACAGTTCTCAGCGTGCTACAAATAATAGGTTTAGATCTTGACACACACAACCTAATCCTATTGTAAAGGTATTTTTCCTGTTATTGTTGAAAGCAGTGGCCTATTCTATCCTAGGCTAACTAAGCCTGGGCCAGCAGGTCCAAAGGAGGTGGCAGCCATTGGGACTCCATTAAGTGATCAGGCTGGTGAAAAGGGAGATTCACCAGTCTCCCCAACCAGCCTACGCTATAGAGGACTGTCCCGAGTCAGAACAGTCCTCCACAGGTCCCCAGGAAGAGCAGAAGGCATGGCTGCTGGCACTGACCTGGGTTAGGCCAAGTGCAGCCCCAAAGACAAATATGCCTCTGCATAGGAGACTTTTAAAAAGGTTTCTTCTTGCAGCAAGAATCAAGGGCTTTATTTACTGCAATTCTATAAGCTCTATATAAAGGTGAAGCCCCTATAGAAATGAATGTTTTTCTCCTTGAGCATAAAATCCAGTGTTGTATATATACAGTAATATAGGTTAGGATTGACCAAAAACCTTGCTTTTATCTCTTTTTGCTCCAATAATTTATCTGCAGCCCCGAGACTGTTATTGCTGTGAGGCATGTGATATTTTGGGTGCCCTTTCCTGCTCACTACATCGAGCTGATTCTTTATGACAATGATAGTGAAGTACGCTCCTCTGTAGGCTTTCATCAGTCACACTGGATGGTGATTAAGACTGAGACATTCTATTGTTTACTACAAGGCTAAGGAGTATGCTAAGGAGTCAGGGTGTTTTTCTAGTAGAGTGGGCTAAGATAACGGAGCGAGAAATCATACAAGTAGCTATTATGCGGTTATCTGAAAACATTAAATTATACAAGAACTATTTTAACAGCACTTTTCTTCTGATGCTTGTCATAAAACAATTGTAGGAGTTTCTCTTTAACATGTACAATGTTATTGCAACTTTGGAGACGCTTCTTTTTGAACAAAGGAAACCTCTTATTTCTTTCTTCAGTCTGTATACTTTGATATAAAATTCCAAGGAACTTAAGATTCTGCACAGATTGTGCGATACGGCAAGTATAACGTAACAGATGAAATGTGTCATAACAGAAGCAAAGATTAGGATTCTGGCAGCTCCCATGGAAAGTAGAAATTCAAGATGTAACGGAGAAAGAGATTAATTTGAGATAGAAGTCCAACAGAACGCACGCACCAAAGGTTGTGAAGATAAAGGAGAATTTACTCAGCAGTTATTTAGTGAAAGCATACAAAAAATCAGTTTGATATATCTCTGAACGCAACCCCAAGATAAAAATCTAAGTTGCTGTGTTGGATTACAATTTGGTTTTATTGGATTCAGGAGAGTGAGAGAATTCTATCAACGTTCAGTAGCTTCGTTAAAGGGGAAGTTCCATGGAAACAAACGTTTTTTCTCCTCGAGAATACATTGTTGTGTGCAGTAATTGACAAAAACCTGGTTTAATATAATTTTGTTCCGACAAACTTCATGTATCTGCAGACCTGGAGGCGGCCATTGTCATTACTGCTGATGTAAAAACATTAGCCCTCGGCACTATAGGTGATGTAGCTTCGTGCCAAAAAATGAACGTTGGAAATCAGGTTGAAAGCTGAAACACAGCAGTTTAGAAACACTGCAATTATTTTACATTTGATTGGAATTCGAAATTATTTTCTAATGCACAGACATTACTGAAGATGATTGCCCAGTTAGTTAGCAGTGAAAAAGTCAGGAACTATCCCAAATAAAACATGAACTGATACCAAGTGGTTAAGAGCCAGCTGGAGTTATCTCATCATCTGCTGCAACTTGATGGCCATTGAGTGACTTAAAATCCCATTGAAGAGGACTTTGCTATCAAAGATCTCCATTGTGCCTCGAAGGCATGATTGTGAAAGACTGAGTGTCTCCTGGCTGGAAGCCGTCTCCGTTTCAAATTTGTAGACAGCCAATGGCATCTTTTAGTATAGAGCCAGACAAATGACATATTCAGGATTGCTGGATACAACTCCCATCACCTTTCCATAGTGAGAATGATGGGAAGGTGGGTAGATACAACAACAAATTAACCTTTAATGCATAACAGCAGTTATGGTACACACAGGGTATTTTTGTCCAGGTAACCACATTTTGGTCATTTTCATAGACAAGAATAAACGTAAAAGGAAAGAGAATGGGGACAACAGTAATATATTAAAATGAAGTTATAATACATTTATAACAAGGGGGGCAATAGAGAGTCTGCTTAAGATGATTTTGATAATGTGGTTTCGTTTAAGCCATTCTGTTTATAGAGATAGCATAGATAAACGTGGCTCTCAAACACATGCAGATAACGTGTTAAGAGGTATCAGAAACAAAGCAATATGGGGTAGCTGTATAAGTATAGAAATATTACATGAGTAAATGAGAGCTCTCACATGATAAACCTAGAAAAAGCCCTGCATCTTAGTTCACCCCGCTGGAAACCTCGTGGTCAAGACTCTTTTTAAGATGCTTTGATTAAGAAAAATGAAAACTGCATCTCTCGAGGTTCAGTGATGGCCTCAATCCAGTTTCTCAAGCTGTTCAGCCGATAAATAAGGGTCTACATGCTGTAACCAACCTTCTGTGATAGCTGGGAGTTATTGTGATACGATCACGGTATTAAATGTTGCGTTTAGATCATATAAATGGGCAATGGACTTGCCAAATAATGCTGTAAGGCAAAGCAAAAACAAACAAGTGGGGGAGAGAATTATTTTCGGAAATAAATTGCCCCGAGTTTCTTTCTTAAGAAATAGCTGTACCTCTTTCGGACCAGGTTCCTCTTCCTCTCTGTTTGGAGAATATGAAGATGTCACAGCGTGCTACAGACTGACATTTTGGAAGGCGTGCATTGCTGATTTAAACAAATGAGCAAAACTGGAACTGAAAAGTTCAGCATCTCGTAAAAGCTTTCATATAGAAGAGGAGTCATTTTACTATGGACAAAATCTAGTAGCAAGAATGCAACAGCATTTCACTTTGATAGATGGTTCTTTGTAAGGGTTTTGTTCCGTGCCACAGAAATGTACTATTCTGTCAGTAATCTCTTGGGCGCTTAGAATAGAAGAAACTAGAGTTAAACAAAGCAATGTTGGGGGGGGGGCAAAGGTATGGAGCTGAGCGTTATGTGCCCAGTTTTCCAGTATAATTAGATTTTTAGTTTCATGGTCAATAAATTAGTATATGTCATTGAACATTTTTTAAATCTAGGAGTTTTGTATTTGATGGTGATTTATTCTTGGAATTATTGTGTTGTGTTAAAACTGATCATGGAATCTTAAACCCACAAACCTGAAATGGGAGAATTGCCTACGTTGGGCTGTACTTTAGGGATTTGAAATGCAGACATTTAATGTAGAGTGATTTCCACTGTTTTTCTGATTTATACTTTATTTAATCATGAGTCTCTTCAGAAATCATCTGGTTAAGATTCAGGAGAGGAAAAATACGGAAATGGAAACTGATTTCTTTTGTATAACAGCTGCAGAACCAGGAAACGGTGAGAGCGATGATGAAAAAGGCGGAAATGGAAATCAGCAGTAAATTGATGGAGATGGTCAAGAGCTTGGAAGACCCCGTGCAGCGCCAGCGCATCCTCGTAGAACAAGAGCGCCAAAAGTACCTCAATGAAGAGGAACAAATTATTACAAAATTATGGTATGTCTAATCACTTTTTCCTTCCCACATCATTTATGTTGTAATTCGCTATACATTGTCTAGTAACAGTATTCCTTAATAACACTCTTAACTATAATCTAGATGGTACCCATGAGATATATGAACAACTCCATCCTGTATTAAAAACAGTAGGAAAACTACACAAGTGTATGCGTGAGAAATATAGTTCAGTTGTGGAACAATAAGCATTTCATTCATCCATTCTACCTTAACTAACTTACCTTTTCTCTGTAGTTTGTGTAACACATTGAAGATGCTGGTAGCCAAAGCAAGGTCTTCACGCAGCCTGTACCTGCCATCTTGGTTTAGGATAGTTTGTGACGTGCAATGGGGGGCTCTTCTGTGATGGGTAACTAGGGGTGGGGGCAGGCTTGACACCGGATTTTAAAACCCGGACCTGCTATAGCCTAGCGTAGACCTTTTGTGTGTGTATCTGTTCCTGAAGCTGTGTTCTGACTCCTGACCAGTTCAACTAGCCTCTGCCTTGCAATTTTGTACCTTCCTGACCTGGTCTGTGTACCATACCTGCCTATCCTGACTACCTGCTCTGTGTAGCGACCTTTGCCATATCTGGCCACTCATTGAGTTTATCAAACTCGGCATTGGCCGACTGCCTGCCCTGCACACCTGACCTGGCTTTCTGTGGTTACCTGTCCTGAGCATCTACCTCTGGTATTACCTACCGTATGTACAGGTATCTGGAACCTACGGCAAGTGCTTTAGTGCCGTGCTTTAGTGTGCCTCCACGCTATTGGGATCATTGAAGTCCCAGGCATGTTTGTCTTGCGGCTCAGGCCCTCGGTAGGGTGTATCTGGATGAAGAACTTCTTTGGTGTATGCTCCTGGGTTACAGCAGTTGTTAACAGTTTGTATCTTAGAAGAATGTTTAATTAGTTACTGGCCCATCAGTCATCTTAGTTTGAATATAATACCCTAACAAATATGTGAATATATTACACATGAATGAATTGCTAACCTGTAGAAGTACATGTTCAGCCACTATCGTCGTGAGCACTTTTTGTAAATATATAATTCAAAATCTCATTACCCCTTCCACTTCAATCCCCTGGTCTGTAACAGCAGTAACGTGATATTTGTACAAGTGGAGTTTGGACTCTGGAATAAACGTCATAAAATTATGAAATGCAATAGAATGTATGGGTTTCCCAGGCAGGCTGGACAGCTTCATCTGGCCTACAGGTGGCCGGTTGGACAACCGGCGTAGCCTGGATTTCTGGAGCAGCAGTGACTAGCTAGTTAACCGGCCCTTAGCTAGTCACTGCTTTCCATGAACACGCCGGTCTGTAACCTCAGTTCACGGAAACAGGTGTACGTAACAAAAAATTAATTACCAAGGTCAATCCGTTCTCCGCGTCGGATTATTCAACTTTCTGGGAACTCTCTCTTTAGTGAAACAAATTCAATTTTGTTAGCAGCTGTAACTTACATGTCCTTGTATCAACACCTTGTAACCATCAACTGAAATATTAATAATGGATATTTCCTGTCACATTTTCCCACTATCAGTACAAAATATTTCTCCAGATTTCCTCTATAATTAAAAAAAATACACAGCACATGAACTAATACTATAGGTTTCTGAATAAAAAAAAGTGCATGCAATAGTGCCGTAATATATCGGAATTTGGCATTCTGATTTTTTTATCCTTTACACTCCTACAAATAATGTATTTCACATATAAGATTGAAACTATGGATTTATAATTTTGCTCTTGCTGGTTAATATAACCGGTATGTTAAATATTTTACCATTCCCCTGTCTGACTCCATACTTTCTCACACCTTCTTGTATGGAGAATCTATTGTAGCACTAAGAATATTTATCATGGGTGACATATTATACACCAGGCTGACATTTTTATAGAAATGTTCTGTTTTCCAACTCTTCAATTTCCAATGACAATACACTCGATACCTATTACTCTTCGAAACATCACCAGCTGTTCTCGCTTTTGAGCTCCTACTAACAGAATGTGCTCGTGTGGAGCAGGTGCTGATGTTCCAGAAAAAATCAATTATCAATTTTATATACACTGGTAAATCCATTATCACAAATAAAATATATCATACATCTTGAAAGCATCAATTTAGAATAATCAATGTTTTAGAGAAAAAAAAAAAGAAAAAAGTACCAATGCTTTTCAAAGAAAAAATACTTTTTTGATGGTGGCAGACGGACCAAACCCAAATATTTCAATGCGGTGCTTAATTTTATAAGCTCACAGGGAATGAATGGAACCTTGTATTTTAAGATCGTGTTCCATGCAGTTTATGTAGTACGGTCAGTTTGAGGCCTTTGTAGAGAGATGGTAAACCAGGTCTGGATTTCTGTGTAAACTACAAATAGATCGTAGACCTTCTCTATAAATATATTTTAATCCAGGCAATGGGCCCATCCAAAAATATTTTGGAAGACGCAACAACGTATTATTCCAGCTAATTGCTACCAACGACAGGGCTCACGGAGGCTCGGGCCATCCCACCACCATAAAAAGCTGGAGCTTCTCCACTGTTCTCAATAAATATGGTATTTGTTGGCTTTTTAATGCATTAACCGTACTTTTCAGATGTCCTTATATAGGGTACCGAATTCCCTATGTCCCTTTTTCCTCCAAGTGTCCCTCTTTGGGACCCCAGATCCCTTTGTCGTTCTTTCCTTCCCTGATGTCCCTGTTGTGCAGAAGCTCGGAATGTTTGTCGGGTATACGTTTATCTAAAAGTGCCAATAATGTGTAAATCAACAGAAGAAAACATGATTATAAATGTAATTGTGCAACCAGTATACATTTCTTCTTCTGAATAACTTAGTAAATATTAGGTCACAGTTACAAATAAAGTCTTTATAAAGCCTTGCCTTTATCCCTGCATTACAAAGTGTCCTTAGGCCATTAGGCGTTGTGCGTCATGATCTCTATAACCAATGTGCACATTATAGAAATTATAGTTCTTTTTAAATGGAACAAAAGCTTTTGGGGATTAATTCAAGCAAAATTTAGTGAAACAATTTTAATTTCATTTTTTAAAATTTTTTACAAGCTCTTTAATACTGTCATGTTTGTAAAATGTGTATTTCTTCTAGTGCATTTTTTGCTTTGTGGATTTTATTGATTATGTGGATTCTAGGGGGTAAAAAAATAAATTCCTAGATGAGTGGCATGGTATCAAACTGTAGCCAGACATACTTGTAATTTACCTATTATATGGAACATGAGGTTTAGCTCTCAGATCTGGAATTCTAAATCCCGCTAAACAGACGCCTGGACTTGAATACAAAGTAAGAAGTTCAAATACATTTTCCTTATGAACGCATTTTTTTTTTTACATCTGGGCTGTGCTGATAGTTCACTTGACTAACTTTCACGCTCCCATGTTGGTATTAGAAATAAGCAAATAAAAATGTTAAAATTCTCAGCGATGCCATAAATATATTCATAAACCTTGCCAAATATGTTTCTCTGTATCTGAAAATTGTAATGTTGCTCCATCTAAAGTTTCTGCAAGGGAAAAAAAATAAAAAAAAATGAAGATAGGATATAGTTCATCATATTTAGTGTACCCAAATGCTGAAATCCTGCATAAAAATGAATGGACATTTGCCGTATTAGTGTATAGATTTAGGGCACACCCAAATCACTTTAAATGGGTCACCTATATAAATTGCAGGCTCTAGTGTGTTACGCAAATTAGAACTGGGGACTGTGATTAACACATGGTAAAATATACCGGGACAGAATGAGAAGAGGGCCCTGTTCTAGTGAGCTTACAGTCTACTAGATCTATCATTTTATTCTTTGCTCTGAAGGTTTAATCATAAACATTTTCATTTTCTGTGGCAACATTACATGTGGCCATGTAATAGTGCCTGCATTTCTCTTACATGACAATGCCCTCTAGACTGTAAGCTCGTTTGAGCAGGGCCCTTTTGTCTCTGTTAGTCAAATTGTTATGTTACATACTACTTGTTATGTCCTGTCTACCCATTGTACAGCGCTACGGAATTTGATGGCGCTATATAAAACAATAAATAATAATAATATCACATGTTCATATACACCTTGCCTTGCTGGCGCACCTATCGTTATATAAGGCATTACACTACCCTGTACGAAGGAATCTAAACTGCAATGCGCAGCTGTCCATCACTGGCCCATTGGCATGAAAATGTGGCTGGAGGATTGATGGTTCCATTGCAACCTGCCAGCGCACTACTACCCCTCTGCATAGGGCATGCTAGCAAGAATTGGCATTACATTGAAGAATTGTGAACCATAACTGCAGTGTCTTTTCTTTCTAGATTAGAAAGTAAATCTAGACATCGTTGTTCTATCATTTAAGACTTTGTCATTCCATTAACATCTTTCTCAAGGCAATTAACATGTAATTGAAACTACAACACAAATGTTTTATTAAAAAGATGTTACAGCATGCGTCATCTCATTTGGAACTCCAGTTAACACTGTAGGCTTGGAGAGGCATAGCTAAGTTCCAGATGAATGTATTAAAGATAAGCCATCTCTGCTTAAACTGTTCAATTGAAATACATTTTTAAGCCATGTGACAACCTGACATTGGGAACACCAGAGATAGAAGAAGTGTTGTTTCCAGCATGCAAATAATTGCAGGCATTATTTATATATTTGAGTTCTTAAGTTGTAGTAAAGTCCTCTTCCATCTGCCATTAATAGAAGCGGGGTGCATACTGGGGTATGCTTCTTGTACATGCGCAGGAAAACTATTTTAATCAATAGGTGCTGCAACAGTCAATCAGGAGTATATTGTCCAGCTGCTTTGATTAGATGGGTGTGCTACTGAGCATGCACATAACGAGATGATGGGGACGAGATCATTCTTTTAAAAGCCACCCGTCTATTCTTCCAAATCTGCAGTAATGTGATGCGCAAGTTGCGTGACGTCTTCAGTACCGCAGCTGCAGTTGACTACATCTACCATGACGTCTGATAATCCTGTGATTCTTAGTATGTAGAAGGCACTGCACTGGAGTTATCCTGTCGCTGGTGAAATCTCCACTATTTTTGTTGATAAAGTCAGCATTCACCCAGTAAGCCATATTTGTTAGGGAATGTGTGATGTAATGTTACTGTGGAAGCGATAAGAAACCATGGCCAACCAAAGCAATGGTCTGTGATCTGCTACTGCCACCTAGAGGCTGTGTGATGTACATACGGTTTCTGTGCGGGAGTTGGTGAACAGGCAGGGTACACATTGGTCACGTCTGATATTCAACAAAGGGTTTGTCCTGCTTCTCGTATGATAATATCAAACTGCGGCTTTGTCCACATAACTTCAGACCCAACAAGCAATGTATCCCTCATTCTGTTTAATCTGTAAGGAAATCAGTTATACAGAATTATACAGTAGAAATTTTGACAATGTCTTCGGTCATTTTTTTTTTTCCTTCGTAAAAATAAAAAATAAAAGTTTGTATATGTGAAGTTTCTAATACCAAAGTACGTTTTCCAAGCCAGCTTTTCTGATTTGCTTGTATGTGTTCTCATTTTAGTGATCTGGAGAGCTTTGTAGACGATCTTAAAAAAGACTTAACAACATCTCAAAGAGCAATTACACTGAAGGACGTGGAAGACAGAGCTTTCATGTTGAGAAAGATAGGAGAAGCTGTTTCCAATCTGAAAGGTACAGATATTTAGAAATCAATAATCAATCACTAGCGCGTTTTCAGACTAAGTTCAGTATTTATTCAGTAAACAGTTCTAGATGCATTGCAAGAAGGTGTTGAAGTTGAAGGTGATACCTTTATTGGGCCAACATAGAAAAATATTGAAAGTTACATAATCTTTTGGGAATTAGAAGTCTCTTCTTCAGAAGGATTCCATTGGGAACGACTCCAGTTTGTTTCCCATGCAAGAAAGGATAATTTCCCCATAAAACACAATATGATTCTACAACCGCAACTGATTTGGTCTGCTGGGTTCTTTTAGAGAATGCCTAATTATTATATATATTTTGCTTTAATGTCCCACAATCCCAGACTGATGATTTTTTTTTGGGGGGGGGCTGGTAATTTCAATATTTTTTCTTCTCTCACAGGAGAATTTCCATACCTTCAAAGCAAGATGCGAGCAGTCTTACGAGTAGAGGTTGAAGCCGTAAGGTTTTTGAAGGAAGAGCCACACAAACTGGACAGCATGTTAAAAAGGATTCGGAATATGACAGATGCCCTCTCTGCGTTAAGAAGGTGACCGCCTTTAATTATAAATTCTTCTGCCACTATCATAAGATCTAGTTTAATTGGTTGATTGGGATTCATATGGCTTCTCAGTTACCTGCTTGTTAGTTTATGTCATTTTTTATAATGAATACCATGGAAACCATGCTGATTCTTTGACATCATTCTGCTAAACACTGCAAACCTAAATAATTCAATACAAATAATGTTTCTTTAAAGATAAATAGTATGAATATAAACTATGCCATCTCCAGAGAACTCAACAAACCATATCCAGATATGGTTTATAGAATAGAATATAGTACATTGAGGTTGTTCGACGTACATATACTAACATAGCAGGACAGTCTCAACAAAACGTCGGCTTGGCTGTACTTGTATTATATTCAATACTTTTGTGAACCTTATTTTTTTGTGATTTATTTAGGCATGTTACAGATGGGCCTTCGAAATCCATTGACTTCAATCAGAATAACCAGTATATGATTACAGAGCAAATTACCGAAACAGAAGCCATCCAAAATGTGGAAGATAAAGGTCATGCCTATCTCCAGCCAACACAAACAGAAATAGTAGCCGATTCACAGACGGCCTCTGTGAAATCCGAGGTGGTTCCTCTCTCTGCCGGTGTGAAGGTTCACCAAGTCCAAAGTTTACCTGTCCACATACAACAGTCCCAACATTCTTCAGCACTGGTTAACCATTCTCTTATCTCCAATAACCAATCATCGAACTCTGCAGTGACTGCACCACAGGAGGCTTCTGCTGGACTTCAGACTCCGGTGGCGCAGCCTGCTCACAATAGTGGATCTACCATGCAGAGCCTCTTTATTGAAGAAATTCAACAAACAAGCCACAGGAACCGAGCACTCTCAATAGAGGTATGACCACCGTGTAAGCCACCACATAAAGACGTCCCCATCAATATGTCTTTCTGTGATGCCTCTTTCCTACATGAGCCAAACTTGACTATAGGTTTAGATGTTTTTTTTGTGTGCCTTCTTTCAAAGTAAAAAAAAAATGATTTTGAAATGTAACAGTTTTTTTTATTTGTGTTTAGGAAGCGGAGAGAAAATTTGAAGAGAAAAGACAGAATCTGGATCATTATAATGGCAAAGAATTTGAAAAGATGCTTGAAGAAGCACAAGCCAATATTATGAAGTCTATTCCCAGCCTCGAGATGCCGTCCCAATCTCCGAAAGTGGACGCTAATGAGAAAGTAGATGTTACAGGTGATGCATGCATTTTAAGGACGTATGTGTGTGGAATATTTTATACCATAACTACTGTAGCAAAAAAAGTTACAACTTATTTCATTTCTTATTAATACATAAATATCATATTTATCCTGACAAGGCAATCTACTTAAGAATTGTTAATTATTCAAAATTGAGAATCAAACAGTGGCTTAAATTCCACCTAACCATCTTATTATATATTATCCTTATTGTATTTATCCCAGTGATGTGACTTATTTGCACCGGTCTCTAGGGATAATAATAATAATACAAAAAATAATGAGATAAGATGGAGGATTTAATATTGGCCTCTCAACGCCTATTGTGTAATTCCAGAAGATGGTCCAGATGTTGAACAAGACAACAGTAAAGTAATGAAGTCTCCACCTCCACCACCACCACGTCGGATTTACCCACCTGGACCTGCCATAGGCAGCCCATGGACACCAGATGCTACCTACATAGCAAGGAAGGACAACAGCAAGGTGTGGAGGCTCTTTCTGTATTCCGTACAATGCATTAAGGATCTATTATATTGTAACTGATTATTGATTGATGAAAATGGTGTTATTTGTTTGTAACTAATGCAGGAATGTGAGGAAATACTTCCATTAGCACCATCAAAAACTACCAAGGCTGAGACAGAAGATCAAAGTTCAACACAGGCTTCAGTGGTAAAAGATGATGAAGAGGAGGAGGAGGGAGAGAGGATCATGGCAGAACTGCAGGTAAAAGCTGCATTCATATTCTATAAAGTAAATTGAATCATTTTTCTCACTTTTACTACCATTAATTTGACACAAGTAAACCGGCCATGTATTCTACTCTGGGAAATCCATAGCTTTAACTCTATGATCTGTGATCAGTTACTAAGATAGGTAGACTTTTTGTGAGTTTTTATGTTAAGGCGGGGGTAAAGCGGAGCAGTGATCCAAAAAGAATGTTACACTTTTACATCCACCATGATGGTCAAAAGGCTTTTTCAGTTTTCAATGAGTATGCATTAAATTTAAAAGCAAATTTAATATATGGTTGCAAAAAAAAAAAAGAATACAATAGTGTCATTGCACCATGGCACGTTATCAAAATATAACATTTCTTTATCCGTTTAGAAAATGCTGTGTTACATGAATGTATAAAAAATATATTTTTTTTTCTTATAAAAAAGGGATATTGTAACCGGTTTCATTACCCTACAATACCTGTAAAACACCTGACATCAACAGAAATGTCATTGTAAGCTACTTATATCGTCTGACAACTCAGTGGTCAAGAAATGTCCATCTAAAAAGGAAATATCAGAAAGGCATGACCCAGCGGGGCTTTTCAGAGTGTTTATGTCTAATGTTTTCATTTCTCAGGCTTTCCAGAAATGCTCTGTTGTGGATGTAAATTCAAAAGGTCCAACGGAGTATTCCAAATCTGATACTCAGGATAAAGATCTCAGACCTGCTTCTTTAGCCCAGCCTAGCGAAAAGAAGGTAATTTTAAGGCCTGGCCATAACCTTCTTTTCTGGAGTAAATACTAACATCATGTTGTTAGTTAACCCCAAAAGACCAGTTTCCAATATAGCTTTTCTGGCGTGCAATGAATGTATACCGTCTCCTTTAAAGCATATGAGCCAATAACAGAAAAAAAAGAAAAACACAAAAAAATAAACTTTCCGGGTAACGTGGTTTGGGTCTAGGCTGTGGATCAAACGCCACACAGTGCTGGTACTTGTCATACGGCTCCTGTTTGATTAAATCTTCTGACTGCTATAGGTTGTGTGCTGATTGTCAGCTCTTAAACTGAAACTCCAGCGACACTGAGCCAGTTGAACTAGATTCTGTAAGCTCCGCTGCTTTTATCTGCCCTGTGGGTCTGGCTGTCCTGTACTGCGTCAGGGCACTGCTTGCAACCCTCAGCCAGGAGGGCAAGCCCAAATAAATATAAAATACGCTTTACTTTAAGGAAAGGGTGATGAATAAGCGGAACAGCCTAGCAGGCGAAGTAGTGGAGTTTAATACAATCAGGAAACATAAACATGTATGGGATAGGATGGCTATCATGAATCTAAGATGAGACCAACGACTGATTGTGGATGGAGTCTTTACAGCAGGAAAAGTGGGCTGACCAGATGGGCCAAATGGTTCTTATCCACAGTTAGACTCTTTGTTTCTGTGGTTGAGTGATTTACACCCAAAATCATATTTGGCGGCCCATACTAAGGTATCCTGCCCAACACATATTTATTTTAATTTAAAAGGACAGTAAAAATAAGCACAAAGGCTACAGTCAAGTTGCAAATGTTGCCTAATGCCCATCAGATACTGTTGTAAGTGCATGTGAAAATACAAGGAAAACATACAAATTTAAATAAATAAATACAAGTGAGCGTGGCCTTGGGAGCTATGTGGGGTTTGGGTGGTCAATTGTGATCTAAAAGATCGCATGGATTCATATGCTGTAAAGGAGACTCAACAACTACATTATTCCCTCAAACGCCATCTATGTAGAATTCAAGTACTTGGCAGGAGTGCTGTACATTTCCCTAATAATCCAGTCTTTGCTCGCTCTAGTCTTTCACTCTTAGCCTAGGCCAATACCAGTACTAGATTTTAAAATATTACTATTTCTCAAGTAATAATGTATGAGAAAGCTGAACGATGTACATTGCCTTTTAGACCAGTGCAGTGTAATGATCTTTAACCCGCATGCTTACTAACAAGTACACAGCCTGCATGTAAATCAGACAGACTGAATATTAGAATTTTCCAATGTTGGGTATTGTCATTTTTTTCTTTTATCTAAGAAAGGTAGACATTCCTGTGTACGGCTCATTGATCTTATGCCTTTGTTGTGTCTGTTTTATATAAAACTCAAAATTCAGTTTAATATTTATGATAAAACACGTCATTCAGTAACTTTTTCCAGGTTAGAACGTAAAGCATGCTAGTATTCTGCGAACAAAGAAGAACTGGAGAGCTTCCACGTGACAAACTAAAGACTAGCAGCCAAAACCTTCATAATAGCATCTTCTTTATTAGATTGTATCAAAGCATGTGTAGACATCAAATGGGGCTTTTCACTAAAAGTAGAGATTTCAACTCTCTCTTCGATTTTTGTAAAGGGACAACACTGGCAGGTTCATCAAGCTAGGAGACTTATGAGAAATCTCACCACTGTCAGCATACATTATACAGGGCCAGCCAAGCTCTTGCTGCAGCAGACGTTTATTGGGGATGGACCTTCATAATATACTGTATGGTGAAGTCAGGGATCCACAAAGATGCTCTCTAATGGCTCATTTTATTGTATGGTTCACTGGCTGTGGTGTAGCCTTAATAGAGAAGCTCCAAGATGTCTTATGGATTTAAAACTGATACTTGGATATGCCCCAGTGACGGTTGCAGTGAATTAATTCAGCTGCTGTTGTGTCTTTGTGGTTAAGCTGGAAGCACAGTAGATATAGTACAGCTTCTAGAGATTGTAACAGATTTAAACCGGAAGCATATTGTGTAAATAAAGAGCATTTAGAGCAGCTGCTTAAATAAAATGTTACACACATTTTAACCAAAACCGACCGTTTCCTCAGGGGCAGCTAGCTAATGGCTGTTGTAAACTGTTTAATGGGACTATACCATGGAAAATTTTATGTGGATAAATAATACTCATGTGTATTCATTTTACGTTGAACTGGACATGAGAATTAATGGAGGAGAACAACGGGATCTGTGAATTTAATGTTCCAGGGGACAACAGTGCAGGTGTTTCTATGGTGTATAGAGAACTATATAACATATGGATTTACTTAAATGGAAACACAATTGCAAATAATAATGTATTCCCAGAGCATATTATGTACAATTTCGCATTTAAGGTTACTTCTTACTGCCTATCATGAAAGGGTTGTGAGGTACTGGTAACATTTATTATCTTCTCTATGTAGTTAAACCAACTTTTATCTCCAAGCTGTAACTTCCACATTCTATGGTGGATCAGTCAGTACTGGTGCTTAATGCTTAGTGTTCTTAATAGAGAACCATCTGTTCTGTTGGGGGTACCAGGAGACCATTATTAAACTCTGCCATAGGCAATGTGATGTTTTCTTATGAACATAAACACTAGTATCCCGATATCACACAAAGTCTACAGATATTGTATTTGTTTTATTAGAAATCATTGAATAATGGATGCAGGTGCTTGATACTTGTTACCAAAACTCCAGAAGAATATTAGAAGCACATATGTCAGTGTTTCATCTTCTGTGTGTCTCTCTCTGTACCATTCAAGAGAGAAATGTACTTAACACTGAACTAAAAGTATGCGTTACTGGTGAGAAATTACCATGATGCGAGAAGGCGTAGAATAAAGTACCTAAACTGTTAAAGATTGGTGAAACCTTGAAGTTGAAATGCAATAAGAAAAACATGGACATTCCATATTTATACTTTTGCGGTTATAAGTCTTACTGTTTTAACAATGTTAGTTGTAAATTATACCCAGAACCATGTTACGCTTACTTTGACTGTGGACGTGTGTTTACCTTCGTTTTGCATGTAGTTGCAATATTCTGTTTCTAAATGGCCCAGCACATCAGCATCTACTTTGAGAAGAATCAGTGAGGCGACTTTAAGGAAACCTCCTCATGTTAACTATTTATAATGTAGGGTCAGCTCGGCCCTTCTTGCAGGAGAAGTTCCCCAGGACTGGCAATTTGTAATTTGTAATGAAAGGGACTAAAAGGTTAAACTTTGCTGCAAACTTCATGGCAACTTTTTACTGGATTTTGTTCGTAAAGATCAGAATCTTGCAACAACACATCTGAAAAAACAATATATAAATATATATAACATTACTCTGCTCACCATAATACAAGAAATGATTCCTTGGTTAATGTATGGACATCATTTCCTTACAAAACACTTTAATATTTAGTCAACTCAATTTTGAAATTATAACACTGTAACAAAACAACTTACCTTGTAATATTTCAACTTACCTTGTAATATTTCTCTGTAGGTTTCAAAAGAGTATATATTTCATGAAAGCCCAAAACCTGTTGAAATCCCAGATGAGAAGTGGAATTTACAAAATATTCAAAGTCCTGCACCTGATTCTGGAAGTGATAGGGAGGGGAATGCAGTGTTAAGGAATGAAAAATCCACCTACAGTCTGTTTATAGGGAAGGCTGAGCATGAGGGGAGCTATTCTAAAACCAGGGAAACCCAGCATGATAAGGAATCAAAACATGGGGATGATCAATTTATGACCATACCTGGTGATGAACAGGAAAAGAAAATGAATGATTTTAATAGAACAGTAACGGAGAGCGGATTAACTGAAAGTAAAACAAAAGTGTCCGGTTCCACCGTATCCACGGTTTTGAAATTAGGAAATAAGAGCGAAGCTTTACTAACTCCTGAGCCTTTGACGGGTTCTAGTCTGTTGAGGGAGCAAGAGATGCCTTATTTAGATGTTGGTCAGACGGTCGTATTGAGACCCAAAAATCCTAGGAGGACTGTAAGCCAGCAATCTGAAGATTCTCCAACCACATCTCCAACTGAATTAAAATCCCCGGCAGACAATATTGCGTTTATGATAACCAAAACTGAAGTACAACTCCTGTCGACTGGTGAAGTCCAAGATATTGTTAGCAGAAAAGGAGATGAAGTACAAACAGTTAATCTAGATAGAGAGAATGCAGAGAAAATTGTCTCCGGGAACCCACAAAATCTAGGACCTGAAGGTTCTGTTGTTTGCACAGACAAGAAACCAGTCATTATTATATTTGATGAACCAATGGATATTAAATCAGCCTATAAGAGGCTTTCAACAATATTTGAGGAATGCGATGATGATCTCGAAAAAATGATGTCAGAAGGAAAGATAGAGGAAGAAGAGGAGGAAGAAGAAGAAGAAGAATCTGGCATACTTC
Organism: Spea bombifrons; assembly: GCF_027358695.1. NCBI lineage: Eukaryota > Metazoa > Chordata > Amphibia > Anura > Pelobatidae > Spea > Spea bombifrons. Next base: position 12,291,480 of record NC_071091.1, on the reverse strand, counting down.
CTTACCATGGGGACAGGCTGAAGTCAAGCATCAAAAAGAATAATGAAGCTCATTCTGATCCTCCACCAGAAAACAAATATAGGTTTAATTATCCATCTTTAGCACAAATGAAAAAGGTTATGTTCGAGGATGGGAAAGTTTCCCAGTCACAATTTACGGATGAGGAGAAGTCTGATACACCAGATTATCAATTTACCCAAAGGCAAGATGCCAAGAAAAAATTCAAGTTCAAGTTTCCAAAAAAGCAGCTGGTGGCGTTGACCCAAGCCATCCGCACTGGGACAAAAACTGGGAAAAAGACCTTACAGGTAGTGGTATATGAGGAAGAGGAAGAACCTGATGGGACAGTCAAACAACATAAAGAAGCAAAAAGGTTTGAAATTGCAAGATCCAAGAGTAGAGAAGACAACACCAAGGACAGCCATGAGAGAAGTTCTGAACAAGAGACCCTCTGCTCGGAGGACCCTGACCAAAGCTCTAGAACCGATGAGATACGGAAAAACACATATAAGACCCTTGATAGCCTTGAACAGACCATCAAGCAGCTAGAAAGTACCATCAGTGAAATGTCTCCAAAGCCAGGGTCAGATCATGTTGAAACCAAAGAAGAAAAACAATTGTTACCTTTAACTCACGCCGACAAACAATCTGTACTATCGGATGAAACCAAACATGTTATAGAGTCTCCTTCAATACCTTCAGCAGCACGTAAGGTATCTTTTGATAAAAAGCCTGATGCATACCAATCACAACACTCAAAATTGGTGCCAAATGGCATGTTTGCTTTTCCTCTGGTGGCTGGTGTTTTCCTAGGTTCCTAACAATCTATTTAATACGTATAATATTTTGGTGATGGGCAAATCAAGGACTTAAATCTGTGTGTTTGAAATGTTTTTATTGTTTGACCTAAAATCATTTTGATTGCATTTTTTTTTATTTATTTATTTATTTTTAACAAAAATAACGCTGAAATGTTTCTTTCGCATGACCAGGTATATTGTTTGATAGTGGTGGGGCATGGCATGTGAACAGTCAATGATATCAGTTCTAGTGTGTGATTTATGTGTTTTTGTGTTATTTTTCTCCCCCATTGGTTTGTTCTTGTAGGGTTCAAATGGAGGGTCACAGACCAGCCGAATGCCAGTACCGATGTCTTCTAAAATTAGGCAAGGAAGTATGGAAAAAAATAGCAAACAGCCCAAACTCCAGGAGCCACAACGTCAGTACAGACAGGTAGTTTTACCGTAAACCACCTTTTTGGAAGAACTTTTTTAAACTTCAAGCCACGTCACTGACTTAATATAACCAAAACAAGGATTGTGTATCTCTGTACTTGTTTTACTTACCTGGATCTGGTGGCATGAGAATTCCTATAGTACTATTTCACTTTCACCATACTTGTGCATGGCTGCAATACAAGATCTGTTGCTTTGTTCAACTTCAAGACATTCAGCTGGAATGAACGGAAGGCTTTGAGTGTTAAAATAGCACTTAAAAGAAGTTGAAATGTTTGTGTGTAACGTGTTCTGTCGTCAAATACTAACAAGTGCGTATTTGGTGCACCGCATTAACGGCTTGGTTGCTCACTTCCATTCTCACCTAATCATCACCAAGATGCATTATCGTTATATGTTTTATCTGACCTCACATCCCCTATTACTCTTCTAGCTCTCTTATCTACATGCTCTGTGGATTCTGCCAGGTCCGGGGTGAAACTTTTCCTTCTCGTACTTCTAATGCACCCTAACTGGTGACCATGTTGACTGTTTTGACAAAATGTCTCCTGCCATCTTTATTTGCAGGCTAACGGAGGTACTAAGAAAGCTGGTGGGGATTATAAGGCTACTTCCCCTACTTTATCTGTTTCTAAGATCCCAGCCCCTTCTAACACTGGGAAAAGCAGCTCTGTTCAATGTATTGAGACCTCTAATTCCCCTAATCAGTCTGTGAAGTCACATGTTTCATTAACAAACTCTAACACTCAAACTAGTCGTACCATTAATGCTTCCTCCATTGTACGCTCTGCACATAATGGTCCTTCCAAACTTCAAAGTCCGACATATACAGGTAAAGGTCATCATCTTTCATTTTCACTGCAGACCCCAAATGGCAGACCATCTCCTCCTACTGCTACATCTTCCTCTGCCTCTTCTTCCCCTTCTTCTTCTGTCTCTCCCACTTCACTGACTCAAGGTATGAAGACCATTCGCACCATCCACACACCTAGCTTCACCAGCTACAAGTCACAGAATGGGAATGCAGTCAAAACACCCCCTTCCAAGGAGACCTCCAACTTGTGAAAAACGCGGCGGCTGTTTGCGATGTCTGCTACAAAAGTATCATCAACGAAGTGCCACTTTCTGCAATATATATTAAATCTTGATGTCCAATGCGTGCATTTATCCAACATTCAGATCCCAATCAGCTGTTGTAATATTATGCTACTACTATGAATTCATTCTCATGGAGATCTGTAAAATGTATGTGTGATTGTATATATTCATATACTCTGTTTGCACCTGTGAGAAATGTAAGGCGCCTACGGATAAGGAAATTAGGATAAGGATGAGAAGACAGATTATTTTGTATAAAATATTTTTCATTGTGCAATCTGCAAACAGAAAAACTTAAATGCTAGTGTGTGGTTTAAAAGAGAAAAATAAATGGCTATTTTCTTTCCTTTTTTTCAACACAAGCGTTCATTACAGAATTCTATTTTTCACAGCAATATGCCATTGTTGCTTTTAATGACTTTTTTGCCAATATATTTTGATACATAAAGTATGTTTAAGAATTCAAATAGGAGTAGTAGGTTACCCTAAACATGTATGGGGTAGATCAGGATGACACATGTTTAAAACCATACATCAACTGGCACCCTGTGCACTGCCATTTGCAAGTATTTAAGAGTGTAGATTTTTTTAAAGTACATATTTATCAGTTTTTATTTTTCAGAGCTACTGCCTGTGATCCCCGGATATGGGTTTTAATGAGTAAAATTGGGCGTGCGGAGTGATCTAGAGAAGCGTTTCTTTCTTCTGAAGTGCCCTGTAACCCATGTGTATATAACACGTACTTTGTATTTCTGCTTAAGTAAACATGCCGTTTATCATTACCATTAAAATGCCTGCTTTTCAGTATCAGCCATGTGGGAAGGAACGCTGGAATCCTGTTGCACAGATTTTGTAAATGAATGAATTTGTATAACTAATGTAATAAATACTTATAATAAGCAGATCACTTTTTTTGGAAATAAAAAGGAAAGTGCTGCGTATGTATTTTTAGTACTTAATATTGTTTCGGCGTCCTGTGGGACATTGCAGTGATCATTGGCTCTGCTTTTTCGTAAAACATTTGGTTCTCTGATTCTTTATAAGAAGATGAAGCAAATCACTACAAGAGCTTTAGGTCATTAGGGTTCTTTTTGATTCTTTCCCAACTAAGGAAAGATTTTGGTCCAAGGACACATTATTTGGAAGTCATACCTAGCAAAGGACAGCCGTTGGCACAGTCATATATAGACTGCAAAAATGGCAAATACAGGGGCAGAAGCCTATTGGCTGATTCTTGTGCACCCCTTATGGTCTGGTTTGAGAGATCGCTCCTGAAACCGACCCAGTTATACTACTAGGTAGACCTCTGCTGTATCTTTGTAGTTCATCGTATCCTAGTGCTCACCACAAAGAAGAAGCCCAGAGAAGGACTACCTCAGCAGCCTCCATGATGAGTATATCGAGAACTACATATATGTTAAACATATATTTTCTTGTCCAGTACTATGACTTTGGAAGGTTGTCACACATTCATGTAGTTATAACCACAGGCCCCCAACCATGGGTGTTTGCAGAGTAGTGAAGACTGGAAATGTGCACCAAGAAATTCTGTGAGTTTATCCAGTACCCTGCACTCGGTGCTGCAATGGATGTTGATGAGTCAGCTGGGGGAAGCTTTTAAATACTTCATTAAGTAAAGTTATACAGCGTGACACAAATGAGTTCCTGTTGTAAGCAGGGGCGGCCCAAGACATAATGCCGTCTGGGGCGAAGTTTGAAATCCCCCCCTTTGTACTTCACTTACCTTTCAGCAGTCCAGTGAGTCTCTCTGCTCTGCCGCGGTGCGCGCTGCTTTACTGCTGAGCGCTGGAAATGACGTCACATTTTGGCACTCAGCATTACAAGCCGACACCGAGACCGAGCTAGAGGGCTCTCAGAGGAGAGAGAGGGGCGCTGAGCGGGTACTGAAAACTTGATAAGCAAAAACCACTCGGCAAAGTGCCGCCTCTTCAAAAGTGCCGCCTGGGGCAATTGCCCCACTCGTGACACTTGGCGGAAAATATTAGCAACTACAAGAGATATATCGTATATTCCGGCGTATAAGACGACTTTTTAACCCCAAAAAATCTTCTTAAAAGTGGGGGGTCGTCTTATACGCCGGGTACTTACCAAGCCGGAGGTTCCCACGAAGCCACCAATCTCTCTAATCACTACGCGCAGGCTATTGATGCCGAGCGCAGGGATGCCGTCATGTCCCGGCGCCCGGCATCAATTGCCGGCGCGTAGTGATGAGGGAGCAGGGAAGCCCAAGGTCTGGCACTTGAGACCTCGGCTTCCCTGCTCTCTAATCACTAGGCGCCGGCTATTGATGCCGAGCGCAGGGATGACGTCATGTCCCGGCGCCCAGCATCAATAGCCGGCGCGTAGTGATGAGGGAGCAGGGAAGCCGAGGTCTGAAGTGCCAGACCTCGGGCTCCCACAACTGGATGGAAGAAAGAAGACAGAAGATAAGGTAAGAGATAGGGAGAAAGGGGGGAGAAATATATATATATATATATACACATACACACACACACACACACACACACACACACACACACACACTGGTGTGTATATATATATATATTTACTGGTGTGTGTATATATATACACACACACACACACGTGTGTGTATATATATATATATATATACATACGTGTGTGTGTGTATATATATATATACATACGTGTGTGTGTATATATATATATACATACGTGTGTGTATATATATATATATATATACATATACATATACATGTGTGTGTAAAGGCAGGGGTGTGTGGTGAGGGCAGTGTATAAATGTGTATGTATGGACAGGCATATGTGTAGATATATATATAGATATATATATTATATATGTGTGTGTAAGGGCAGTGCATGTATGTATATGTCAGCAAATCAACCAGCAAATCACCGGTAAGGTGCATCGCTTGCCGTGATTGGCTGGTTGTTGTACGCTGGGTAGAGGGGTAGTCTTATACGGCGAGTATAGTCCAAACTCTATATTTGGACTGTAAAAGTTGGGGGTCGTCTTATACGCCCAGTCGTCTTATACGCCGGAATATACGGTAGTTTTCATAGCACAGATATAACCCCAAAATAACGAGCTGGAAGCCCTCTGTAACACTAGACTTTATAATTCCCCTACAAAACCATTTATATATTTCTGAAAAGCAAGCTACTTTACCGGATTTATTTTTACCTCTGATGGTGGACGTTATTAGCATACCTGAGAACGTCTGAGCCTTCCCAGACTAGGACAGCCCGCTGGCATCGCGGGAAACAACCCCATTTCAAGGGGAAATGGGCGCTGAGAGACTTGTCAAGTCCCTGCTCCCTGGAGTATTTGAGTGTAGACCCGGAAAAAGTGCTTCTGGGTCAACCCTGGAGTGTTTCCAGGTATGATTATTAGAAATAATGGGCAGACTATATGGGCCGAATTGTTCATAGCTTTCATCAAACTCTATGTTATATATACACACGGCAAAGGTGATGGTAAAGGTCTAGATATAGATTGGCCAGACAGAAAGAAGTTTGTCAGAATCGGTACTATCTATGGTGTTCGCCACTAGATGGTGCTATCTGCCATATTAAATCTTAGAACGGTACAAAAAACACACTTATTTCTATCATTTATAACCCAATTTTCCCCTTAACTTCCTCCTCTGTCCCAAGCATCCCACCAACTGGAACCATTACCTTCCAATGTCTCTGCTCTTACCCACCATTTTAAAATAAAATGCCATTAGTGATAACATAAACCCTACGATGCCACCTGCACCCGCCGCCGACTCCACATTACTCTCATCACAACCAAGTCATTCTCCCCCAATCACTTAAGCTTGTGTGAGCAGGCTGCTCTTTTTCTGATAAATCAGTATTTCTAAAAATGTGTTTGTTATTAATTTTGGATTCTCGCTTATTGTAATAGCTCCAAATGTAACGTCATTTAAAATGATAAAGAGATGGACATACACAATATTATTTCAAGCAAATTTGTATGACGACTACTATAGAACAAACTATGGGTCCTGTAAGCGGTAACAGAAGGGTTTACTAGGTGAGACTCGGCTATCACTGAGGATTCCCCCTCAACCTGTCGGTAAAAAAAGGCTGACCACATATATATGTTTAAAGGCACCAGAATTTCCTCAGAATCTGGGATTACCCCATTTAAATTGAGAGTTTAAAAAACAAAGCACAAAAAACGAAGAGGGGGATCGATGGAATTTTTCCAGTCCCGTTCTGAGGTCCGTATAATGGCGCTGCTGGAAGCGTCGCACGAAAAGGCCCATCGCGTGGGTTCTTTTTGCAGTTTACAAATCGGGAGTTATAGGGAAAAATTTTCTTTTTTACTTCCTGTGGAGAGTTTGGGATCTCGCAATGTATCTTTCTGGAATAATTATAAATACGGACAGCGGCGTGACGTGCGGTTAAAATAGGCTGAATGGGGACCACTTATGGGGTACATGTGTCAGGCGGGAAGGAAAGGGGTGGGGGGGGGGGAAAGCACCTACAGTTATACACACCTTGATGGAGGGCAATGAAAATCCCTCTATATTATACATCAGATGTCCGGAAACACAAACCCTGTTGGGCTTAAATGTGTTGTTCTTACCCCCGAGGGCTTATTAAATCCACACCTGAGAGGGAAATGGATGAGAATGTGAGGTCACGTGACCCCGGCCTACGGCCCACATTGTAGAGCATTATGATGCATCATGAGGTGCAGCCTCCTTTATTTTTAGTTGGGTTTTTTTCTTGGGGCCGAGATCTGGCAGGAGAAACATTGCTTTCATGATTTATTATGTCAGTAGATATTTTGAAAACGTAATGCGAAAGGTTTATATATTTGACTCTTTGTGGCAGACATGAAACATTTTTAAGAGTTTGTCCAGGAGACGCATTATCCTGAGATTCTGACTAAAAACATTCCCATGGTTTTCATGTTCAACTCCCTGGTTTTTAAATGCATTGGGTATCCTCCTCACAGATCCCAGGCGGGATTGTTTCGATGGTCGAAACTGCATGCCGCATGTTAAAATACACACATACGGAAGATTACAGTTACTAGTCACATACTCACAATAAGTACACAAGCAAAGGCTCCGGCCTGGTTTCACACCTACACCACAATGTGAAGTGATCATGCACCCATACACCTCAGGATTCGGCTCCGCACCCAATACCCGGAGTCTAGTCTCGGCCCGTAGAAAATAGTTTGTAACACTTTGGAATAAGAAATGGGTTACGGCAGAAAAATTGGCATCTAAAATGCATTACATACGTGGGAATAAACTCAGTAGATACTGTAATTATCAAGAGCCCTGAAGGACAACGCAGGCTCAGGCAGCCATTCATAAGGATTCAAGGATAGGAAGGAGCAGCATCTTGCATCCAACATCGCACAATGTTCACATTATGAGTTGTTGTATAACATTTCAGGTTCTGGACAGCCCCAGATCTTAGACATACTAGAAAGTGAGAGTGTGAGAGTGTGTGTGCGTGCGCGCGTCCACTTTCTCTATTCAATTCTGTCATTATAAGATTGAGCATTACCTTACGGCTATCACAAAGAAACACGTCTTATGGTAGGATTTTACTCTGTTTGAGGCTCTGTGTGCGGAGATAGACACCCCCTCAAGCCGTGTCACACATTTACCACTTACTACTATCTGTAAATACTAGCAAAGCACCCCATTTTATTAAGCAGTGGCAGAGAGATTGTAACTCCACTTTTACTCAGTGGAGTGAATGGCGGAAGATTCTATTGACATGTGAAGACGTGAACAAGATCCTCTTTTGTTTATGATCTCTTTAAAATCTCACATGAAGGGAGATTCTAGACCCAATAAAGTAATCTAACAAAAGGTTAATTAATACACATATTTCTTATTTTATCACAAAGTGCATGAACCACCTTTTTTATTTGTTCTAGTTATTGAAGTCGGTCTTATTATATAGATAGGTGCCAGCGTGTAGATTACGTTCCCGTGTCGTAGCAGCGTGTCCCTATGCAGCACAGATAGACCGGAGAACAGAAGACTTAAAACTAAAGCCAACTACGTTAAAGTGAAGATTAGATTTGTTTTGACTTCATCTTTTCAGCCAAAGCCATAGAGAGGTAGGGGATCTACGGCTATGACATGAGGAATGTACTTTATCCACAAAGGTGCATTACTGTCCAACCCTACGGCACTTTAGAGGCATTAAAGAGAACGGGTGATTCTGTTCCACATCCGACGGACAGTGTATGAATTGCTCGGGATCATTACGCTTTTCATCACCATCTCTACTTAAATAAAAGTTAATTATGTCATTGTAAGGCATGGTTCCTTAAATCCGGTTTACTTGTTGGATTTACTTCCTTTACTTGGCTCAAAAAACGCTATCCTGTAGAAGATAGAGCAATATAAACGTCTGTCATTTCTGTGGGTTCAAATTGTTGAAATTCTCTAATATAAAAAGACGACGTGACAGTTGGAGCCTGCTGGTGTCAGAGATTTGTCTATCGGCTGCTTTATCTGCGACCCCAATTTGCAATAAAGTATTTGCATGTTAATTCTGGCTACACTAACATAACTACGCAATAAGTTGTGCTCCTTAATACCGTCACACAACTCAAAGAGGTCATGTCAGCTACTCATGGGGACCGGCTTTAGTAAACCCAGAATGCACAAGGTCAGTGTTGGTTACTCGCCTCAATATCCATTCACACCATATATAATGCCCGAATAGCTTGAGTAGAACACGTACTTGGCTGATTGTGAACTATGGTGCATACACACACGCATTCGATACCATTCACAAGTTTGGGGTCACTTAGAAGTCTCCTCGTTTTTAAAGCAAATATCCTCCATTCAAATAACATTGATCAGAAATATAGCGCAGACGGGGTTAATGTTGTAAATGACTATTGTAGCTGGAAAAGGCAGATTGTTTATGGAATATCTTCATAGGTGTACAGAGGCCCTGATCAAAGTTTGTTTAAAAGGCTAATTGATGGTAAGAAAAACATTTTGCAATTATGTTACAGCTAGAAAATTCCTTGTTTTCTGTGAAAACAGCTAAGTGACACCAAACTTTTGAACGGTAGCGTGTATAATAGTGTTTACTTTGCACAGTACTAGATACATCACCGACATACCAGCCCACTTTATTCCCAGGAATCACTGCCACGCGTTATGTATAAAATAAAGTTTATTTAAGAACCAGAGAACTACACAGACGCAAGACCAGTACGTTATTCCATTAAGCATCTAATTTATGCTTATAATCAGCTGGACATTTATGTATTTTATTATTTTTACACATTTACCTGTCTAATTCAGTCTTTTATTAAATGCAAAAAAGGCTTGACAAGTTGAGACTCGTTCGGTGGTCCCCATGTCGCTGCCTTGCCCAGATATCTTGTGCTTTCTTAAATTAATTTGGCCTTATAAAACCTTACAGCTGCTATACAATATTGTGGGATGAACCATTTTGTATCTTTTTAAATAAAGCTTTAAAAAAAAATCACCAAAACAATTTTATTTCCAGTGTTTAAGTGGGTATGCACACAGGCATGATACAAGGGCATAGTAGGGATTCATGCACATTTATATTCTTTTCAATAAAAGAAACCAGTTCCATCCAGGATTCACTATCTACATGCCTATCTTACAACATTTATATCAAATCTTGGTATCTGAAGAAAAGATACACATGTAATATATACATTTTTGTTACTGTATCTTACAGAAAGATTAAAAATTCAAGTCACATAAAACTCAAACTGTATTAAAAGTTCGTATATAAAACTCGGAGACTGAACTGGAATGCGTAACGAATGGAAGCTCTTAATCCACCTGTTAAAATATGTAAAATTTAATGCAAAACTGGTCACTGGTAAAATATGCTATATTTGTTCACAGTAGGTTTCTCCAATTAACATGTAAAAATATGGCACCCTATCAAAAAAAAAGATGAATTCATGAGGCACTTTCTCTTAGTGACTAAAATCAAAAAGAACATTTGTTATGTGTCAATGTCAGCTAACGACATGGCCAGCACCAGTCACTAATATTTACACAATCTGTAAGCAATTCATTTGTTCCGATTACCAAGTTCTTACAACTCAAATTAATTCGGTTTGTATGAAGTTCTTCCGGCCGCAGCAAAGCTCTGCAAAGACTTTCCACAGAGCTCATGAATGAATCCAGCCCACACTCAGGCTGCGAATAAAATAAAATGTAAAAAAGGCACAGAACAATATACACTGGAGAAGAACTAGAGTCTATTCAAACGCCGTTGTCACTTGCGTTTAAAGATACTGGTAGAATCGAGATCTAACGACCTGGGTACCAGACAGTTTATGGGGGTGGGCATCCACAGCCGGGCTAAAGTTGTTCTTGTTCTTACTCTGGTAGCTCTCCCCATTTAATTGATCATCAGGAGGGTTAGCGATTGCATCGGAGGAGTTTTCGGCTGCTCCGCTTGAACTTGCTATGTTTGCTTGTGATGAAGATGTTGGATTTAAGTTAGTGTTCTTAGAAACCTGATCTTCAGGTTCCCCAGAGTTGAGTTCCGAACGTAGACGTTCCCGCGCGAGCCATTCCGAGATAGAAAGGTCCTGCGATGGGCACTTTGGCTTCAACCGATCTACGGCTGACAGTTCTGCTTCTCTCTCATTACCTGGTTCATGGATTTTCCAGGCGTTCAAGATGCTTATCTGAGCAAAGTCTCTTTGTCCACCCAGTGTGTGCCTCCGCCTAATGTTTTTCTTCTTCCGGTTTTCTGTGGTGTTATGTGCTTTTTGACTTCCTATTCCAAACATGTCATCCGCAGATGCCTTGAGTCTCAGTTTCAACCTGTCTGTAATTTTGAGTCTCCAGGCAAGTTCCTGATTTTCAGGCTCGCTTTTTACTTGCAGGTCCAGATTGCCGATATATCTAGCTTTATTTGTTGCCTCTGCCGCATTAGACATTTCCATAATTTCCGCAGCTCCTTCTGCTGAACATTCACTGTCTGTCTTTTTTCGTACGGATTTTTTTCTTGACAAAGTGTCACATTCAATAAGTTTGTGTGAGCTGAGTCGCCGACATTCCAGCCTTGGCGTTGAACTGCCTTCTGTACAACCAGCACTTCCTTCCGAGTTCCTCCGACTGCCCTTTGGCATCTCTTCTGCTTTTGCCCGCTGTTGTCTATCAAACGCGGCGCTTGAAGCAAAGATGGGGAAATCACTTTCACTGTCCGTCTCCACGGGTCTACCTTCGCTGACCAATTCGCTTTGCTCATCATCTGCTTCATCGCCCTTGCTTTCCGCTACAGATTGAACCTCAGGGCTGATAAGGTTTGGGTCCAGTCCCGTCCCATATACCGTTGATGATGTTGTAGAGTAATCCGAGGTAATGGACGCTTTATCTGCCGTTAAAAAATCACTACCTTTCATTTCGGGACTAGTTACTTTATGTTTCGACCTATGAGCAGAGGCCTGGGATGATGTGCTAAGTATCGTTCCAGAGTCAGACATGCTCTCTTCCACATGGAAGTTTGTTTTTGATGCAGGCGTTTTCTTCTCGTATGATGGAACATTTAGCCATTGACCCGTGGTCGGAGACTTTATGTCTTTTGGAAGACAACTGGGTTCGTCAGAGGGGGTACTCTCTTTTCTCAGCTGGTAGCCCTTACTCACGCTTGGTTCAGTCTTATTAATATCTTCAACCTCTTTTAATGCCAATCCTTTGAATTTTGTAATCACCTTGCCATCTTTTTCAGTTTCGCTTTTACCACCGTCTGATTTGCGAAACTCCGCAGGAGAGAGGTCCTTTTTGCAAAACACATTTTCCAGCTCATCTTCGGAACTGCTAGGCTGCGGCTTATCTTTATGCTTCTTTCGCTTGCGACTGGCTGCAGCGAAGATGGAGGAAACTAGCAGCTCCCTGCTATACTGATCTTTTCCAGATCCCCAAGAACCCTGTATGAAAAACAATGTATTATAGCGGGTTATAAACATAGAAAGCATACCAGAGCCATTTGTTATCTAGCCACCCTTTTAATACTCTATACTACTTCACAAATCTCTAGAGAATCATCTCCAAATTGGAATCGCAACTCATCTAAACATTGATTAACGTTCTTGGAACAAGGACCCAAAGGTGCCGCAGACTCTTTAAATGATAAACTTTGTCAGAAAAACATGGCCATAAAATGGCTAGAACTTGACAGACACGGGCAGTTACATGACCAGGGGATCATTCTATAAAGCCTCTCGCTTTTTTGCTACCCACATGATCTAAAGCACATGCCTAGTGGGAAAATAAACCCTTGTGGCAAGACAATTCCCCATTAAATCATATAGAACACACTGCATAGCATACCTTAGATTTTGCCGAGTCACTAGTAGCGGAATCTGTGAAGAGTTAAAAACGGGGGGGGGGGAACAAAACAAAAACCAGTTAATTCTGGAAGAAAAATTAAACAAATTTGGCAACAAATAATGCTAGGTTTCATGGAAAGGACAAGCACATAAAATGTATAAGAGCAAAAAAAAACAACGAAACAAAAAGGGATAGTAATAGCTCACAAAGATGCAAGCCGCACCACAGAAAGCCACCGCTATGAAAAGATGCTGTGAATTGTAGGCAGAACCAGCTCAATGAGAGGGATGGCAGGGAACCCTGGTCTTTAAAATGAAAGAAAAAAGGTTTAAAGACTCCTCACACGCGCTAATCCTTATTTGGAAACCCTGTGTGTTTCTATTTACTGACCCAAAACAGAAGAAAAAAAAACCAAACAAAAAAAACACTGCTAATCTACTAATCTAATTCACCCTATGTAATGAAAAAAATATATAAAAGAACAAAAACTTTGGTTGTGGATTATATAGTCTATGTGGATGTTTCGCTGCTGAGTGGCAGGAAGAGACTTTATTTCTGCAGGAAGCGCCACATTCCAATAATTTGGCGGGTTCTGTTCCGATCAACCTGTGCTGGCGCTCTTATGGAATGGAGAATGAACACCAAAAACGTTGGTACAAGGGAAGGAGACTGAGGCTGGACGGGTGTAAAGAGGGCAGTAGGGGGCCAGCAGTAGCCTCTGGTAGTCAAATTTCAAAAATGATAGATTTTATTCTTTTTCACGCAAGCGCTAAGCCCCATGCCACACCCCTTAGAGACACATGGCTAATGCTTATATGACCACAAAAACTAAAAGACCATACCATGCTATCTCTCCTCAGGGTCTGCTTCAGAAATAACAAGAAACGGCAGAAAAACTTTAAGAAAGTAGCATTGATCTGTTTAAGGTACGCTGAACAGTAAATTTACAGTGCAATGGGTTTTTTTTCGTTTTTTTTTTCTTTTTCTTTTAAAAAAATACATTTAGAAAAAACGGGGGTTTCTGCAGACAAGGCAGCTACAATGTGGACAGCAGTCATCCTTCTTCCTACAGTTCCAGCTGTCCACCACTGACATCATAGCGTCCACTAGTGACATCACTGTATGATAGACGCCTCCCATTTCACCTGTTTCAACACCAGTATAAATGTCGTTTGAGTAAATAGAGCAGAGGTAGAAAGCAACACCCTTTGAACTTAAAACAAAGGCTTGTGGTAAAAGGATAAATGTTGTAGAGCATGGCATGCTAGGTTACAGCAACAGCAGATAGGGGGGTATTTGCCAAGAAAGCCTGAGATACTAGTACTTAGCCAAGAAAAAGGTGGCAATTGAAAACAAAGGAGAAAAAAGGGGAAAACTGAACTTTAGTACACGAAATATACTTTCTAGTAAGAACAAAATGTTAAGTCATCCTAACCCTATAGGCAAAAACCGGCAGACGTAGTACAGACCTAAATATAAACTTCATCTGTGCTAAACACAACATGGCATAACAGGCAATAAAATGTTTGAAATATCTTTTTGATACCTGGAATATATTGTTGGTAGGTCTGTATGGAGCCTGGGAATTGGGAAGATCCTTATTTATCACAACGGCCAAACACGTACAGAAAGCAAAGGCCGTCACGCGTGTGCTGGATTAGGTCTCACGTTACTTGTCCGACTACATATGTGATTTATTTGATTTAAAGTTCAAACACTATAGTAAGACAGTGTTTAATACCCTCGCTGTATTTAGCCCCAACTATTTCTGCTGGGAGGCTGTTCCACTTATCTACCACGCTGTCAGTAAAGTAACATTTTCTTTACACTACATATCTAAACATCTGACCCTCTGGTTTTACTAGAGATGTAATTTTTGGCCACCTTGGGTTACTTTAGTTACACTTTGGCACCAAAGGGGATCCTCTACCAGGTGCCACCTCCTGACATGCAGGGTTCATGATGACCTGGAGACAGCACATTTTACCAGTCCAAATGTATTTGCATGTATAGACCTGTCAAATCATTTCAACTCTTACTAGATTACTCGTCTACTTAATTCATATTTAATATAAAAATGAATTTATTGCGGAGATGTTAACGCTAAATATATAAAAAAAAACAGGAAAGTCAACTGGACGTCTGACAATGGCTCCTAGGGCTTCTCTGTTTTAGGACACCCCGACTGGATCCATTTCTGTGCTCATGTTATGAGCTCTCTCTGCAGCCTGTTCAGTAAATACGAGTCATAAATGACTTCTATTTTGTCTTCTAACTATAAAGCGCATGCTTGCTGTTGTATTCATGTTATTTAGGCAATATTCATACTTTTATATTCAGCATATAGCATAACCTGCACACATAGCAAAAGTAAACGCATGCAAAGGACCATCTATATACAACATATTTTAAAAAAAGTTTTTTTACGCGATAGTAAAGTGTTGTAGACAACAGCAGTATGTATCTCTGTGAAAAAAAGTAACTATTTAACAGATAAACTCTGCTGGGTTTAAAACAAGGGGGAAATAAACAAGATCAAGGAAGTAAAAGTGTAGCACATACAGAATACGATATTCAATCATAAAACATATAAAAACCGACATTAACGACTTTAGGACAAAACCAAACAATATGAAATATACAACATCTGAAATACAAAAAGTGTTAAGCATCACATCACAGTATCAGATTGCATGTAACACTTACAGCCATTAGGAGTATTATACATGCCTGCATACACGTAAAGTGCAATTCTTGCAAACAGGACTTAAACACATCCGCACGACACAAACATTTAGTTCTTAAAAGTCTAAGTAGGCTGACCTGTTGGTTAGCACTGTGTGTGCAGGCAAGAGTTACCTGATATGTCTGTAGGAGACGTTCCAGCCCTCCCGATGTTGGTCAGTAGATGGTCTATACTGGGCACCGGCTGGGATTCAATGGTGTTGTCCTGCTGCACAGTTGTCTATAGTAAATACACAAAGATCTCTTCAACACCATTACACAAAGATGATCCCTTGTGTTGTAAGGAATCTAGATGGCAGGCCACCATTATAGCAGAAATCAATAGATGCTCCAAGTTGAAAAGAAAAAGACAATATGTGTTGTGGTTTTCATTTTATTCAGAAAACCCACAGAGATTGTCTGTCAGGATTGTTCATTCAAAATAGTTTCAACATATTTAAAGATCAGGATTGGAAAGCTTTAATCTTATCGACAGGCTCCCAGAAGAAAAGATTCATTTGCATCATGAATATCCCAACAAATAATTATATATATATATTTTAATAATGTTATTCAGCAACAAAGGGATGTAATATAACTATTTTCCAAATGCCTTAAAAAAAACCGCAATACTTACAATTGGGTCATCTTCATTTTCTTCTGTGAAAAACCAGTCGTGCTACAAAAACAGAGGGAAGGCGGGTGAGAAAGGGAATCTATTTAACCTTATAGAGAAAGATGTACAGAAATGTGGGCTTACATGTTGAATTAGAGTCTCCACTATCTTGTACTGGTCTTGCATATGCGTGACCATATGAGTCATATTGTCCTCAGACGTGCGGACAAGAGTAGGGCCGAACACGATGGCCAAGTTCCGCGGCTCCATCTAAAAGATAAAATACTCCGTCATTCACATTACTACAACGACCTTGAGAGGATAGAACAGGCAACGGGAAAAGCTATCCAAAAGGTAAAGTTAGAAAGGCTTTTTGACCTTATAAAAAGACAGAGCTGGAAGGAATTGGTCTCTTATATACAGATATATACATACATACATACATACATACATACAGTCATATGCATTAAAAAACATTGCAGACAGAGCGAACCCATGCTGTATTAATCACCAAGTAGTCTTTCAGGCTGCGTTTTACATCGAGGTTACCTTGTTCTTTTCAGAATGGTCTGCCACGGTCTTTAAATGCGCAGATAAGAACTTTAATGTTTCATAGTGATGACCGGGTAGAATTTTGATCTGGAAATAAAAGTGGAGACGTCAGTAGACATTGGCTCTGAGCACAAAGCGGACAAACACGAGTTAGATGTTCCAATCAAACACTACAGATAGAATGTAGTCATCTTCGACAGCTTTAAGCACGTGTGTGGGATAAACGCAGTTTGCCTAAAACAAATCCATCACAGGTACCCATTTTCACAATCCTACAATAGGTAAAGATCATTGCTATGTTTTATAAAAGAAAGGATTTTTAAATGCAGGAGATCTCTTGTGGATCTACTGAACACACGTAAGGAATCAAACCGGTGGCTATACGTTAGGATGGTAGCCGGGGAGCCTGTGTTGGTTTATTAGAAAGTAAGCTGACGTGCCGTAGGCCCTTTATAATTTGAATGCATTATCAATATGCAAACAACTACGGCAAGGCCCCGTCCCCCAACATAGACTATACTGGAAGGGGGTGCCTCTGGCTCCTGAAGGATGAGTGGAATAAAATAGTTCCAACCAGGGCCACACCATGAGATTCGTGTAGACCTTAAGCGTTTGTTTGCTGCACCCATCCTGCTATAAACAAGATCTGATGTCACCGTTTCTCCTCTTACATCATTTGTTTCACCGAGTCTCCAGGTGAAGTTGATACCTTCTATCGAACCCCACATAAAAAGGTCAGGATCTCAGATGGGAGCAGAAGACAATGTTCATATACTATCGCTGTTTTCTTCCCAGTGATTAACTTACTTAAGTTTTACACACTAAAACCGATCCAAAAATCCCTGTATGGACTTACCAGTTGCTTGAGGGTTTTAAGTCTTACTACAGGGTCCTCCTTCCGATTTGCTTCAATGAAATCATTGTACTTCTCTGAAAAATGGCAATATATTCAAGTAACTGCATGCACATTTTTGACCCAGCTTACCCAGATTTTACTCAAATCATCTTTTGCCCTCTAATGCTTCCCGGACAGATTTACTATTCCTCACTGAAAGTGGCATTTTATTGACTTCTCGTACAGATAATTATTTAATGGGATATAAATCGGTACACGTTTGATGTAGGAAAATGTCGATGTAAAATAGCAAGCGAAAAAAGATCCTAATCCTAAAAACAGGAACAGAATAAAGGTTTTCTATGCTAGACTGCAATATTTGTGTACAATCTGTAGTCAATTATTAAAATAAAGGAAAGCCCTGTTAAAATTATTTAATTTATTTTAAAATAAAGGAAAGGTCCTCTTTTTCTTTGACGTAATAAATGTCACACTATACATACATGGGTTAAGGTTGTGCGTTTGATAGAAGTCAGTAGAAAAGTATAAAAAGGCAATTGTCTAATAAATAAAATTAATATTAATTCTGTAGGTATCTCACCGTTGGTAAAAAGCGGCTCAGGGAGTTTCCGGAAGAAAGATTTTAGCAGACTGCTTATGACATTCAAGTCTCGCCATTTCTAGATAACGAAAGCAATCCGATTACAAATAAAACACGAACAAAGCAAACCGAAGGTATTTTACAACAACGTCTTTTCTTACATCATCTTGGACGTCGATGTCAATAAATCCTTTGTTGAGCTCCTCCTGCAAGTTCGATATGGCCGAGTTGTTCCCCGGCACTCGGTATATGCCCGTGTATTCAAGTCCTCTTTCTTCGACTAATTTACAGCATATGTCTACTATCAAAGGAATGTACTGCGGGGAAAAGATCGAATCCATGAATAATAGCAATAATAATTGAGCCTTATAATCAAACAGTAGAGCATACTGTCAGTGGCGCTCCTTACTTTATTCGTGTGAGCAGGTGGACAATCATCAAGGCGCACACCAAAGGTCCCACCACAAGTTGGCTTCTTCTCAAACGTCTTCCGCATGATGCTAATTCCCTTCCTCCACGTGCCTTTGTCTTTAGGTGGACTAGTGTCATCTTAGGATAAAACATTGGATTTACATTAATGTTATACTTTTGTTACCCTTAATACGGAAAATGTATTGCCTTAAAAACAAGACAAAAACAAAAAACCCAAAGAAATCAATGACAACTGGCAGTTTTCAGGGGTCCAGCCCTCGACAGACAAGAAACATTTACTTCCACATGCCTCTGAAAATGCAACATATATATATCTATACATTTAGTATTTATACATATAATTTGTTATTAAGATGACGATGGTTGAAGACCTGGCAATCGCCGTACTTGATCTGTTGTGTTCACCATAATCTCAAACAAGATATGGGGCCAAAAAAAATGTGGTCATTATTATAATATCTAACCAATCTTTACACAGGGCCTCTATTCTAAAGTCTCTCTCCTGCCTTAATGACTCCACCAACGTCATCAGGTGAGTATAACTATCTCCCATTATACATTATATATATTTGTTGAGCAATTTATTTATTTATTTTTTTTTTTAATTTTGCTGTCATTAACCCGTCTGCCCAATTTCCTTTATAATAGCACGTTCATTTAAATTTCTTTTTAAATTGTCCATTAACCCTTCATTTGTTTTTCTGTTAATCTTCTGTATTGCATATTTTGTCTGACTTTCCTTGTTTTTGTTACTAACCTTGCTTAAAAGGTATATAAGGTTCTTTGTTTGTTTCTTAGGCTGGGACCCTTGTTTTAACCAGTAATGCTTATTATATAAACAAAGACTCACGATATTAAAATAATACGGAGAGGATTAGAGAGGAGATGGGAGGAAAGAAAGAAAAACAATTGTGAATATAAGAGACAATTACATTTTTCTAAATATTCCCTTTAATATATGCAAAAAAACAACTACTTTGACCCTACAAAAAAAACAGAGGGAAAGATGGGTTGTTTACAAGATCTGGAACTTTTAGGTTTAATCTTACAATCTCTTATAGTTACTCATAGATCTATGACACAGGTGTGGGCACCCATTAGGTGCCAGGATATAGTTGAAGATACTTTGCAGATTATCCATACTAACCTTTGTTTAGCAGTTTCCGTTCCGATTCCTGCTTTGGAGAGTGGGGGCTCTGGGTCCTTGTTTCCGGTTTTGTACCCAGGAACGTCTGGCGGATGCTCAGGCTCTGCCGCGGGGTTTTGGGGGAAGGCTCCGTTTTGTTGCTTGAGCAGCTGTTAAGAATAATTGCGTTATTCACATAGAGCCGTGTAACAAAAACGTGAAAAAAAATGCTCTTAGTTATAGACAATGCTTACCTCATCATTGTGTTGTACTCTTTAATCCTCCTGCTAATCAGGTCCCTGCTCGCTTGGCCCGTTTGCTAAAAAAAAAAAAAAAATCAAAAAGAAAGACTTAACTCGACAGGATTCCCAAAACGTACACAGGGTCGATGCTTTAACCAAATTAAATTAAGAAAACTAAAGAGACGACGACAAATCCCTTTTAAAGACAAAGGAAAAGTGCTACATTCTTTTGATAAATCACACTATGCCGACGGCAGGGGGATTTTACATGGATTGACGCAAATGACTTTAGAATATAGCCCACCGCAACAATTTTACAGATTAAGATAAAAAAATATATATATATATATATATATATATATATATATATATTAACCTGGGAAGCTGAACACTGCCAGGGCTTACAATTTGTTCCATTAAGGGAAGGATTTCACCCAGGGCAGCATTTATGGAAGAGCAAGCTAAAAATACCCAGTATTATGAAATTTGCGCACAATACGAAGGTATCCTCCTGGGGCTCTAACAATGGAAACCTGCCACGAGGACCATTTCTAATTGGGTTTTAAGGTTGCCAGTGGAACAGCGGCCATCACGATTTAGCCGTTTGACCGTAATATGCGTTGTGGCAGCACTAAAACCTAAAATGTTATCAGGACTGGAAAACTAGGGGCACGTAAAATAAACCCATGATTGTAGTTAATCTTCTAGTGCCAGGTATGAGCTCGCTTGCTGCTAATGGCATGACAGGCCTGGACAAAACTTATCATGTGTGCCATCGCCTGAAATGAAGCAAACAACGAGCAAGGCGCCACCAAGATCAGCATTTAATGCCACCCTACAGACATGAAACGGAACATTTCTAATGAGCCGATCCTGTCCTATAAGTACAGAATTATACGCGCTCCCCGTAGCCATACTACCTCGTCGTTTAGATTGCAGTTCTCCTGTATGGCCTTAATCCACGCCAACATATCATCTCGGTCTTCAGCTTGAAAAAGGCATTCCCGGTCGGACGTCGTAAGACGGAACACATTCTTGCGCTTGGTTTCACTGTACGATATATCTATCAAACATCCATTAATGTTTATCGGCTGCTCCTCCTCAGACTGAGATGAAGAGTGGCCGGTTTGGTCTTTCTTATCTTTGTGCAAATACAGAGAGGAGCTCCGCAAGACGACATACATTTGCTTCCAGGGCCTAATACTCCCGCCAACCCGCTGTGGGAGAAAATAAATAAAACACAACATTTAACATTACAAACACCAAAGTGCAGAGCAAATTGAAATTAACAAGGACTAAGGGAAAGAATATAATCTGATAAAGATGAAAGGACACAAAGACGACTGACCCACACGCAAGGAGCCTAAACGGGTTTTAGATACATTATGGCCTGCATTCCGCCATGAGCCACGGGGCACAAACTTTGGCAGCTCATGGGGAATTCCGTTCATCAGATTCATGATTTGGGAACACAAATTATAAGTGACTCCAAACTATGTGACTTGCAAATATTCAACTGGATTGGGTTACTGTACACACCTTTCCTTTGTCGGTGACTAACTGTCTGAAATACAAATAGCCTTCCTTGTTTGAATCACTGAAGACATCAGAAGAAGAATCTTTCCTGGATTCGGAGTCTGACGATTGCACGTTCTCCGGGGCCTGAAGGAAATAAAGCTTTTTACAAAACCAAACAACCCCCAGAATTTGTGCAATTTGAGAAAATACCTTCGAGTACAGAGCGATTGCAAAACATTAACGCAGGATACATTTCAGAACGACACAGTTTATCCTCCAAGGACCCTAAAGGAACAGTGACGATATTCCGCGGGATATGCTCTTTATTCTTCTAGTGCCGGATACATTTAAAAATACCGGCTCTATATTCTGAGATGCATTTTATATGTCATTTCGGAACATTTTTAATTTAGACTTCATTTGGGAAAGAATACACGTATTGTGCTGTATTTGACAGAAAGGGCTTACAAGCATTTTTTTGAAAGCCAAAGATTGTTGACACCAGGCAAATTTCCACCAAAGGGATAGGATCAGGGAAGTTGTGATTTATGTTGTAATCGCCGTTAGGCAATGTATTGCCCAAAGAGCCATTATGAATGGGGGGAGGATCAAATCATTGATGTTGTTGGATATTACATAGGGCATGTTTAACATTTTTATTTCGTACCTATATAAACTATAATCACAGTTCGAACCCCCTGCAAGAGATTTTATTTGCTAGACCTGGGCATTTAACAAACTAATAAAATCTATTTTTGGTAGTAGACCTGCACAGAGATATTCAGTTAAATGACGATATTTAATCAGTAACAATAAAATAAATATTCACTTCCAAAAATACATACGTTGATCCGTTTAAGGCTGGAAACGTGCTCCAAGGTTCTGCTGGAAGAAGGAAAACATGCAGTAGTTGATTTTTAGTGCCACTTTATAACTTTCCTGCTCCTAAACTTTTCAGACTTTAACCCCTTTGTGACAATGGCTGTCTTAGCATTCAGCAGGGAACGGGCATATCCGACGTAGCAATATGGTGAATGTGATCACAATGTGATCCGGAGAGTGATCACATGAATCCCCTGAAAATTTTTGGCGTTGATAGTTTTCAAAGCTCATTTAACCCCATGACCTGCCAGGCACGTGAATGGTCATTAAGGGGTTAAAGAATTATATCCAATGTATTTTTTTTTATATACACTTCACCTTGCTAATGAAAATACCTTGGTTAATACAGGTCTTTTGTGCGCAGAGGTGTACTTAATTGCAATACTAGTTCCTAATGCAAAGAGTTAGCAGGTCACTTACTTTACTCCCTCCTTGTAATCATCAAGCCCCTCATCACAAGATTTTGACCTTTCGGTTTTAGAGCTGGAGTGGACCTTTAGTACACTGGGCCTTATAGACCCTGAAACGAAATACTTATTGTTAATGTTACGTTAACAGAAACTTTGTTACATTTTGCACGCCATCACATGACCCTGCTTACAAAACGATAGCTATAATTACAACAAGAGCAAAATAGTATAAACTACTCCGGCACCATGAGGTTTTTTTACCCTGCCAGAAAGCTGTGGTTTCAACTCCCATACATCAATATGCATTATAAACGGGTCAAATCTGACATTTTTCTCCCGCACGAAAAAAGCATAGCGATATCAGAGAGTTCAAGAAATCTCTGCATTGTAACTATACATTAAGCAAAGCCAATGAAACTTCTCAAAAAAGTACAAAATAAATACAATAAAATTCTAAGATTTAAAATAGCGCCTACCTAGTAAACCATGTAGTAAATAAACCCCTATGAAGCAACCAATTTTCAATGCACAGGACACATTTTACCAAATTAAACGGTGAGGATATGAACAGAAAATACATAATTTTATTAAAAAAAAAATAAATAAAACTAAATTCTAACAAAAACCAAGATGGAATCAAATCCACAAGAAAACTCACCGTTATCATGGGACAGATGGCGCTGCAATACCGGCCCTGGAGAGGTAGGACTTGGAGGAACCGTGGTTATGGTGGGGGGCGGCTGCACGGAGATGGAAATCACGGCAGAGGCAGGAATGTTTGCTATTTCATGGTCGATACTGGGGCTCGTTGGTTCATCTACACAGAGAAAAAGCCGGAAAATCACACATGTGATATTTCTACGCAGTAATTCGATTTCCTCATCCAACAAAGCAGAAAATTGCTAATTATATAATATAAAAAAAAGGCAAAAACACGCATTACAGGGAATTGCATGCTGTTATTTCTTATTAGTACAAATGTACAGAATTAAAATAAAGAGAATGTAAGCCCATGTGCAACGTTGTTTCTGAGATATTAAAACATTTAGGCGAGATGAATCCACGGCGACAGACGCAGGGTGGCGGATCTGCACCAAGTCCGCTGACTATTTCACACAAAAGAGAGATCTGGGTCTTTTCAAACACATTGCCGTCAGAGATCATCTTAAATATATCACCGAACGAAGGTCATTTAAAAAAAGCACATGTCGTTTTTTGAGTTCAACCACAAGAAAAGTTTTGGGGTCAAAAAGGAGAAAATTTCTAATAAAAGTGGAAACGCAATTTCAGATCAGTAAACGACATCAGCGGTAGACATAACGTTAACCATAAAGGAATGAATCAAAGAAATGGAGATGGACGTCTGCCTTCTCTAGCCAACACTCCGACTACCAGAATCCCGTTACAGAGAAGTGATGCCACGCCGGCCTCCCTGCTACTCAACATTCACCTTCGGTTCTTTCTCCTCCTCCACAATAACAAAAACGCTACAGAATAGAGCAAAATATTCCAAACCGAACGTTACCCCCAACCCCATCACAAAAGGTGCAACCTACCAACGGCATCCTCTACCAAGAGCTCATAGAAGTCGTGGCAGTCTGCGCAGGTCCAACATACAGCAGTCTGCACCGTCACCAAGGCCATGATACATGTTACATATCAGCGAGCAGAGAGGTCATCTCTGAAACATTACATGAGGCAAGTAAAGATTCCCAAGCATGCCATGGAGACAGGGAACGGTGCAGCGTTTAGCCTTCCCCGTGGATGAGAGGTGACTTCATCTTGAAGACCAAAAGCTTCTGAGTGGAGCATTAAGCCGCGTGAATCCCAACAAGCGACTTTTGTTCTAGACACAGCTAGGGACTCATTGTGCCGTTTCATAGATCAGAAGCTGCTCTGTTAAGTCTGTATTGTGCGGACGGTATACTTCGAGGATGTGTGCACGGGTTGGTACAATATTTACATCTTTTACTCTCATTATCAATGATAATAATATAAAAGATCATGATCATACAGGAAAAAACACAAAAACCAATAAATAAAATTACCAACTGCTTTACAATACGGAATGGTGGAATATTTATTACTCTAAAAACCAAAAGTTCTACAAATCAAGAAACAGAGGGTTTCTATGCCTATATGATGATATATATATATCAACCGGTTCCCAACTTTCCACTTTCATTCCAGCCATCTCCGAACTAATCGCTTGCCTTAAATCGCTGCCGACCACTTATACGTTCTTACTGCTGAAAGGAAGTTCCACCAAGCAAAAAGTTTTACTTTACAAAACAAACGGGATATGACTAACTTCGTCAACTTGACATTGTCTATATTGTGACGATACAGTCTGGTAAAAAAAAAAAATAAAAAGACTGAGTCAAATGCTGAAGCAGACAAAAACAAGGCTTGTGAAACGAGGCTCCTCGTTGAATCAGAGATCAAGTGGAGCAGATATTTGTGCTACGTGTGGAATTCACGGGAAGAAGATAACCTGTCGCTTCATGCATCTGTCGTCTGGATATGGTTACGCAATATAAGAATGGATATTCATGGAAGATGTCAGCACAGAGGCTCGGTTGAGGTTGGATTGTTCCTCCCCCCAGTCAGATGTTCTTGTCCGTTTCTGTCGTTTCTTTAGACTTTTTCATACAAAAGCGTCCCATCCCTTGAAGCACACAGCCCATGTTCAAGGTGTTATTTAACGTTTCTTCAACACGGGCCCTGGGACAAGCATTACACAAACTATATGTTCTACAACCCCATTAGAATTTCGGGGACATTGGTGTTCAGGCCCACCGCACTTTACTTTCTTTACTTTGAGTCATTAATTGACTAATAACGATAATCAGCTGAACTTCATTAATATTCTACAAAAGTTATCATATTACCTTACAAATAAATGCCGCACTTTGAAATAATAGCGCAAAGCAGTGTTTGAATTGCAAATTAGTGCTGTGTGTCAAACTATTTGATTTCATTGCTCTTGGCTTGATTATCGACAAAATTAATGTGTTTTTGATAATTTTCCATAATATTTGCCAATGGTATGGCGATGCAGTTGACTTAAAAGGGAAGGAGGTTTTACAATTCTGTAGCCTTATGAATGCATTTAAATATCCTTAGTATGTATATGTTTATATGTAGATATATATGTAGAGATATATATATATATATATATATATAAAAAAATATTATATATATATAAATATATATATATATATATATATAATAATCACTGAAGGTTTAATCATATAAAACACAAGCTTTTACAAAGTCTTGTCAGATTCTATGGGTACAGCTTTATGCCACTTGCCAACTAGGTGTTGCCGGAAACAAAATTATTAATTATTATTTGAAGGAAAGCTTTGAGCATTTACTAGTACCAGGAATAAATAAAATCTGTTGCATAGTCATACGTGTTTCCTGAACTGTAAATTGTGGGATTTCTGCCTTCAGCGTAACTTTAGAGACAAGCTAGGACACAGAAATACATTTAGAAAGTCGAGGCAAAAACACTCAAAAGATTTAAACATCAAGATGGGTATACACACCCCAACAAGATGGGTATACACACCCCAACAAGATGGGTATACACACCCCAACAAGATGCGCATACACACCCCAACAAGATGCGTATACACACCCCAACAAGATGCGTATACACACCCCAACAAGATGCGTATACACACCCCAACAAGATGCGTATACACACCCCAACAAGATGCGTATACACACCCCAACAAGATGGGTATACACACCCCAACAAGATGCGTATACACATCCCAACAGCAGGGAAATACTTAAAACAACCCTTTGCACAAGGAGCCGTATCACATTAATGCCGAGGGGAGGCAAGCTGCAGCAGTGGAAGCGATTCTCCTTATCTGTAATAGGTGAACGGCTAATACACCGCAGTTGAGGACTTTGATCTCACCGCCTTTAGCAAATCTGGAAACCGGCCACAATTGTCAAACATGTAAGAAATATTTCTGAAATCTGAGCAGAACTCACATTTTGTGCAATGTTTCGTTATTGCGCAACCGAGTTTGTGTGTTTTGGCAAGACACCTTCAGTGGCACACCATGGAAGACTCCAAACACGCAGTCACAACAGACACACGGCGAGTACGGACAGAAACATTCGTACAAAAGGTGGGAATTCAGAGCCTAAAAACCAAAGCTCTCGCTATCTGGGACCTGGCTTTGCTTCGTCGGCCGGCGACAGAAGCGCTTGCTGGGATTTGTTTTAACGAAGGTGGCTGTCGAGACAAATTTGTAACACGCAAACATAAAGTTAGCCACGAGGTATCCTGCAGGTATTTTGGGCGCACGGGATTGATAGCACAAGTGTAACCGATGTAAAAGAGATGCTTCTCTCCAACCTAGAGGAGACATGAAACCACCACATGCCCACAATGGCATTAAACTAGTTCCAATACTCCTGTGTTATCACTTATTCAGGCAGCAGCTCAGAGATAGAACGTTTGTCCAGTAGAAGCATACAAATTAAATAACCTTGTGCATTAAAATGTCCGCTCACTTACCGATAAAAGGAATGGATGCCAACGAATCACCAGGTGACCCAGAGCCAGACGCTTTCTTTTGCTCAATCCTCTTTATATGAACTTCTCGACGGGCATCATTTGGTAGCCAGCAGGTAGCATCGGGCACAACTTCCGGCTCGTTTACAGCAAAGATATAAGATGGATGTCTTAAGGGCTGAGGCGTTTGACGGCCAGAAGGAGGTTTCTCTCTCAAAATGACCGAATCCATAGAGTTCCGCTCCGAACCAGAGTCACAGGCAGTCGCCTCAGGGCTTTGACTTTTTGGAACATCTCCGTTCTCAGAGGTAGGTGTGCTATTTGTAACCTGGTGTTCAGGCTTTGCGGGAACCAGAGGTGAAGTGGCGATCGGAGACTTGATGTTACATTCCCGCTGAGATATAGGTGTACTTTCAGTCGGTGTTAATTTGTGCAAGCCTAGAGGCGCACTTTTATACATATGATTTACTTTTTGGTCTTTCACGATGCCGCCTTCTAAATTTACATTAAGAGAAAATGGTTTGGGCGCATACGCTGTTGGGTTTCTCATAGAATTAGTCTTAGTGATGGCAAAGTTTGATCTCTCAGGTCGAGGATGTCCAGTCCTAAGAGACATTTTCTGAAAGTTCATTGTGGGCTGATTGGTTTTCATATCAGGCAGAGCTTTTTGCAGTGGATGCGCAGAGGTGAATCCTCTAGCACCGATCCGTCTAACGTCTGAACTGTACGCAGCAGGGGTCATGCCGTAGTTGGGTGATCGAAGAGACATGTTAAAAGCATGTTGCCTTGGCCGTTCATATATACCCCGTCTGTCGTCCTGCTCAGTAAATCCAGTCCATTTGTAATTGTGCTTTCTGTCCCCGTTAGTGTCATGAACGTCTGGCATAAAATGGTCCGTTTCTCCTTTTCTCGAAAGGTAATCCCAAGATTCCGACCTGTGGTTCCGAGGGCCAACCACCGGTTGTGTCAAAGTATCCTGGGAGGCACTCCTGGGCCATTCTTTCATTAACACAGCATCTTCCAACCTTTCCTGTGAAACACTTCGTTGGCGGATTTGGACAGAAAGTGGCACTCTCTCATGGGAAGTGCTACGTCTCCTGACTTGCACCGAAGTACAATTTGGCAATTTGTAATCTGTTGTGTTCTGAGATGCTGCTCGAAGGCTGTCCAACCTTTCCTGTATTGTTCTGCTTCCGTACATTTGCATGCGTCTACTTTCTATATATTCTTTGTACGTTTTATAGTTCCTCCAGTCTATTTGTGAAGTCGGTGAAGAACAGTGATTCGCAGTGGAAGGAGATTGTTCCCCTTGAGCATTTGTTCTAACACCAAACACCTCTACATGTCCACCACAGCTTGGAGGCTTGCTCATGTATCCACCGCTTTCCGTCTGCCAAGCAACCGGAACCATCGGCACTAAAGCTGGAGCGGTAGAAGGTGGTGACCCGGCTTTTGATTTTACTTTGACTGTAGATGGATCGGCCAATCCATATCTTACCTCTTCAGTCTTGTGCAAAGAGCCACCAAGATTAATTCTATTTGATGAAAAATCTACAGCCTTCTCAGAAGGCACAATAACAGTTCTCACAGCTTCATTGCAGACGCATACAGCTGTGCTAGATTTCACATCTGTTGGTGACGGAGGCACTTGTATCTCAACTCTGTAGCTTCTGTCCTGGGGTATCGATGTGCGCCCCTGTCGGAGGGATTGTTGCTTGGCTAGCGACGTGCTCGGAGGAGGAACTTCAACGGGCTGAGCCATGGCAGAAGCAGTAGGCTTTATTCTGGGATAACATATGGGAGGAGGTTCAGGTATATTGTGTGCATTTCCACTGTAGGCTTCATTTCCTTTCAGGTAAGCATCTTGGGAATATGCCTAGACAGAAACAATAAACCAGAGTCAGACCACAAACACCGATTTCCACTTATAAACTAAAACAGGGGTAATGAATCTATATAACGAAGAGGTAATGAACTCCATATAGATGTTACCATACGTTTATTTAAAAAATAAAGAAAAGCCATTTGCAAGCACACATTACCAAATACTAAACATCAAACATTTATCTTACTAATCACTGGTAATGTATATGTCATGCTTAACAGAACACACGGCATATATACACAGCCTGAAACACAAGTAACCATTTTTAATTATACGAACCTACACATAAATATACTCAAAAAGAAAACCAAAAAATATCTACGCACACATGCGTTTAACCGTTTCAACAATAACGCCGAACATAGCAAAAATTATAAACGTCATGCCAACAAACGTACAAAACAAGCCATATTTAAAAATCAGTGGCCAAAATACATGTCAAAATCACTAGAAGGCTGGACACCCACAAAGCCAAAGGACTTTCCCCCGTCTGGTTTGCCTGCAGCTTACCTTCCGCTTTAAAGCCTGGCTCCTTAAATAAATGCTTAAACTAAATTTGGCTCGTTTCGCCCAATTTCCTTGCGCATCGAAAGGCACTTCGGCAATCATTGCAGAGGCATAAAACACGCGGGCGTCACAAAAACGGAGAAAAGGCGAGCAGCGGAGGGCAAACCTTTTCACGAAAGTATGTGAAATAGACTCTGAGCGTACGCTCGTGAGATCCGGCAGGAGCCGACAGAGTAGGAGGCTGCCAATGCAGCATAGAGGGAAGGGAAAAAAAACATGAGAGCGCTGTTGGTGGATTTTTATATAGTTCAGGTGCGGTATCAGATTACAGCATTTCCTGCTCCGACCTTAACATACTCACTGCAGACAAGAGCCGCCTGTCTAATGCCTTGCGCTTGGAAGATTATAAAAATATAAAAAGCAGCCATAAACTAGTGGAGGGGAGGGCGAGGCTCCGAACCCTGCTGCAAAGTCTGTATGTGTGTGTGTTTAATACATAACGTATACAGACACACGCATACACCGAAACATATAAAAAATCTATACAGAAATCAATCAGCCCATGCAAGTACACGTTAACTAGAAAGAACACAACACACATTACAAGAACATGTCCGGCGTTAACCAAGCAGCATCGCAGACACATAAAAATCGAAACATTCCATCGAGGGAGGACAGAAATGGCTCCTGTGCGTTTCTTACCAGAGCCGTGACATCCTTTGGAAACTGCAGCTGGCAGGGAATAAAGCATAGTAAGAGCTTCTTATTGACGGAAAGAGTGAATTATGTTGTCATATTGATGCCGGGTACACAGGGCTAAAAATACATCGCTACTGATTTCTCTGGAAGGTACCAATGAAGGAAAGGGGCGGCAGAGCAGAATGTCTCCCCTAATTGCCTCCTGTGGCAGCTCTGCCTCCCGCACACATTCTCGCAGTGTTTACTCCTCTTATCAGGCGAAGGCTTGCTTGTGTTTAAGAGCATCCTTTCTGCAACATGTAGGCAAACCTAGTCCTATGCTACAGACCCTTTCCTTCCACTACAGCAATTACGCTCTCTCCCCGGGGCTTTCAGCCGCGCAGCTTATGGATGACGACACCAATAGGTCTATTATTCATCTCAAACAGTGTGGCTTTCCGTACAGCCCTGACCATAGGATCGGCTCTCAGCTGACGGCAAGCTGCACCCCCCCCTTCTCTCCCTCTACATTCCAGTGAAAAACACAGCGATACTCCAGAGGAAATCTCTTCCTTTTCATTTCATGCGATCAGCCAAAAATTTCGCTGGGGTCTCTACATGCCGAGAAGACATCTGCAGCCTTTTGAACGTATCGGTTTTAGACAGCGAAAGGTTGCGCAGGATGCGCTTTAACTTCCTAAGTGTCCGGCGGGGTGAATACGGCACTGATGAGCAGAATGCATATGGGTAAAAATAAGTATGCCTTATAGGAACGCAACTTCCATGATGGCAGCCCTGCTCCTGATTACGTTCTGGCAGGGGATCCTGGGGGTTGTAGTTAAGGAGCGGAAGAGTTATTGACCCTGCTCTTTGGATACATTGGGCTTGGGGTGCTAGAACGTTAACAGGGAGTTAGAAGCGAGTCTAATCTAACAGGCTACTAAGTATGTCCTTTCGGTGACAACCTGGCCAGGGTTGATGTAGATCATGGTCTTACACTGCAGATCAGACCCAAGAGCGCCCGGAACATCAACTGTAAACGGTGAACAAGAAGAACCAACATGATGCAAAGCGGTGACTGCTTGGGACAGGGTGACCCGAGAGCTTCAGGAAATCAGCCTTGATTAGAAAAAGGTTCTGATGTGCAGTCAGCGGATTAAAATATCCATAAAGGTAGCTCACAAATCACCCAGTAACCCAGAGGAGATTATAATATTTATAGCCCATCAACAGCTGAACGATAACAAAACATTTAAGGTATACACGCAAAGAAAAGCACAAGTTCAAAAGAGCCGCTACAAAGAGGAATCAAAAAAGCATTAACCAAAGATCTACTCTAAATGTGGCCGTACATTCTTTACAAAGAATCCCGGTTTACAACTATTCATTTATAATTTATTCATATAGCTCTCTTAGTGAGTTTTGTTTGCTTGGGATAATATGGCGTAATTACCTACTTATTATGAAACTTGGATAGGTGTTTTTTTTTATTATTATTTATTTTGGTTGTCATATTTAACATATAATTGAGGAGCCCATAGACCTCACCTGACCCCAGCATAAAAACCCCAGATCTTTGGAAAAACAATGCATCCGTCTGGCATTATATAAATTTTTTCTTATTTAGGTGACTTTATGAACTCATAGCCATTTATATTAATAAGTCACTTTGCTATGGAGAAATACCACGTGGTGGATAAAAGACCTCAGGGACTGGTCTTGCCCTACCAGCTACAGTCACTGACGTATCGGCTATTTTGTAGATATTAAAATATTCACTGAGAACACGCAACTCTAATGCAAACACAGCTCAGCCAATGCATCTTCATTTTGTATCGATTCCCGTAACAAGTCCAATTAAAATCGGTTCAAGATGTTACAGAAACCACATAAATCGGTTTAGAGCCAAATACGGACTCACAGTCTTAAATTGTTGAAGATAACAGATTTATTTATTATTGTTGAAGATATAATGAATTTATTGTATATTATAATTGTTTGTGATATCACATGGTGGTCACATTTTACAAATTTGTTTGGGCTTGAAACGGCAATAGAGGGAATCTGGTGATTCATGGGCATCCTTAAACGTTACGTTCGCACAAAGTGTGTATTATTTTCACTCCGTTTAGGCGGCTGTGGCAGACATATACACAAGTGCCCACAATCCGCCTATTCGTTAAAAGGAAAACTGTCCTTTATTTTGCAATCAGTAAAAAAAAATATATATGTTTGGAGCTATTTTATCTAAAAAAGGCAGGGCATTGTGGCAAAATATGGCAGAATATGGTCAGAATCAATGGGCTTCAGCCAAAATGTAACAGCAACAATAAGGAACAAGAACACAACTCCTGAAAACAGAAGGTTTAAATGTCTGCGTGGTTTCAGTATGACATGTGTTTAATGTACTCGACTGTAAATACAGACTGGAAAAATGAGATCCACTTAAAATTTTAGATGCTTAACCAGAAGGGCAGGTGAACAGCAGCTTATCAGCACGGCGGGCGTCACAAGAGCCAACAATAGCTACTAGCACACGTTCTACAGCCTGGTGCAAACAACCCACAAGGCGCTGGTACTTGTAGAATAGTAAACATAACCTTTCATTCCCTTCGCTACACACCCAGCTCGGTATGACGAGCCGCCCTGTAAGGATCATCCGCCAACCCCTAGCAAAGAGCAGAGTCTCCGCAGCAAGGAGCAGCCTACTCCAACGTCACGGGCGATGTCAGTGCCAGGAGGAGAGCCACCTACTCACAGGAAACGGCCGCAGACGAACATGTCTACAGGTGACCAATTCTTATGGATCCAACACAACCCCAGCTGATCACCCGGTCAGACAGTTCAAAGGTCCAAAGACAAGCGTTTGGAAGCACAAGTATATCTGTGACTGGGGAAGGCAGATATCTAGGGTGTGTGCTGAACATTTCCATTGGAGTAAGAAACATGATGATGTATGTCACAACAAATTAAAGGGACAGTAAAAGATATTTC
Source organism: Spea bombifrons (assembly GCF_027358695.1). NCBI lineage: Eukaryota > Metazoa > Chordata > Amphibia > Anura > Pelobatidae > Spea > Spea bombifrons. The sequence goes on along the minus strand of NC_071091.1, from coordinate 12,258,265 downwards.
AGGGTAATACACTATAAGTGGAGTTATTTAATAAATAATCTGCACATCGATAAAGATAGAGGATGATATAGACAAGTGCAGCAATAAGCAGCATCTGATGGTGTTTAACACCGATTATTCTGAAATGCTAACAGACACTGTAACAGCTCAGCAATGTGCTAAGGTCAGTCAGTTAGGAAGATACGCTTAACCAGAAGCCTACAAAACCCCAGATGTGGATGAGGGAGGATAGATAGAGGCCCCAACACAAACGCGATTATGAATAAACTCCTTTCATTCCTGGTAAAGATTTCTCGCCGATGAATGAGCATTCGGTTTGAAACATCATAGGGAGGAAAAAAACCCAAACACACAAAATGTAAACCAAATCTTTTACATCCTGGCAAGAACCTAGACAGCGGACAAACAATACATGAAGTTTACCCCGTTCGGCATCAACTTACCAATTGGAGGATGTCTTCATCTTTTGGCATCACACTAAGTTCTAATGTGGAATCGCTGGAAGAAAACATTAGCAGTAATTAGTATTCTGACACCTATCTAATGGCATTGGTTGCGGGGCACATCGCAGAGCCCATTATTCATATATGAACAGTAACAAATGGCTTTTCCATGGCAATTTTAAATAAAAAGATGATCGTACAAAAGAGTAGATTAGTCATCAACATCACTCACGTTCAAAGGATAACGATGGAGTATTAAATAAGCTTCATGAAACAATGAAGCAAATAATACGTTTCAAACCGAAACTGACTATTTTGGTAATAAAAGTTGGAAACAATAAGGTTTGCCTTTTGTACTACAAAATCCATCTAATTTTCCTACTTTTTGAATGTGGGATAAATGTAGTACAGTAAGTGAAAACAAAAAGCACAGAAATATACTCTGGTATGTCACGGTCTGACACTAAACCACTCGGCCATCAGCATACAGAACTCTTTGGGTTATGCCTGGAGTGTCTGGGTGAAGCGCTGGGTCATCGCTGGAGTGTCTTGGTGCAGTGGTGGGTCGCCATACCCTGTATCCATGCTCTGGGAGCTGTGTCTAGGTACCCGCACTTCTTGCTCTATCCCCTTCCCACACTGATTTAAGCTATTTGAGGGTAATCCGACCCTGGCTCCCACCCTACAATGTGGAAACGGCTCGAGGAGCCTGAGCCAGCATATTTACAGGTATGATCATGAGCCATGAATCCACCATGAGTCTCCATTTGCATGTTTTTGTACCAAATGTATTCATCTTTTGCTGTATGTTCGGTAAAGGAACAATAACATTTGTACAACTATGCAGATGGTGGATTATTGTGGTTTGTAGAGAGGTTTAGCATCGAGACCTCCAATTTGAGCAGCTTTCAGTCCAGTAGGAGCGATGTGCCGAGGGTACACCAAGATGGACCATGTATGTCATTGAGAGGCCAGACACTACTACTAATGCTATATCCAGCAAGCCTAAGTGGAAAAGGAATGGAAATGCTCTTACATACCTGTTCTGGATTAGTCCAATTACTTGTGAATATGTCTTGCCAATCACACTTTCACCATTGACTTTAATGATTCTGTCCCCTGGGTGAAAAAATGGCACATAATGAAAGGACCCACAATGGATGCATATTTAATACTTCTCACCATTATAAGAGCAATTAAATATTTATTCATAGTGTACCTTCCATAAATGTAAAATGGGTGTAAAATAAATTAGATCATAAGTATTCTGTGTGATTATTATTACCTCCCACCACTAGGGGCTAAAGCATCCACCAACCCTCATGTCTTTAGGTATAAACATACACACACACACACACACACACACACACACTTTTCCTCCCCTTTACAGTACCTGTACACAGTCCTGCTTCATGAGCCGATCCTCCTTCTCTAACTTGCTTCACAAATATTGTGTCCATTGGCTCCAAACGGTTCCTTTGGCTTTCTGCAGATTGATTTTTGAGAACAAAAAAGTATTTTTTTCCCCAAATTAAAATGAAAAGTGCCACCCGCAGCATTGGACATTTAGAAAGAGTTCTATCCTGGATATAATAATAAATAATAAAAAAAACAATTCTACTTGCTACTAAAACTAAAAATAAACATACTATGCTATAACTGCTTTAAATTCATATAACTATTCTCCAAAAAACACAACCATGTCTGCTATAACCATATGAAAACCCCTACAATATTATGTATAGTAACTGCAACAATCTTGTACCTAATGCTTTAACTAATAACACACAAATTATTGTATTGTTCTTGTTGAATACATCATTCAAATATTCACAGTGCGGGTTGGAAAAAGTATTTGAACTCCCTAGGCTAATCACTTCAACAAAAGCTAATTGGAGTCAGGAGTTAGTAAACCTGGAGTCTAATCAATGAAATGGAATTGATGTGTGTTTTAGAGCTATTCAAGAAGCATCTGCTGATGTGAACCATGCCTCACAAAAAGTAGTATCATAAGACCTAGAATCAAGAATTGTCAATTGGCATAAACCAGGAAAGAGTTACAAAATAACTTCAACGAGTCTACATATTTGTCAGTCCAAAGTGAGACACATTGTTTATAAATGTAGACAATTTAGTGCTGTGGCTACCACTCCTGGAAGTAGTCGCCCAGCCAGGATAAAGCGGACAACACAAAAATGCTCAGTGAGGTTAAAAAAAGAGAACCCTAAAGTAACCGTTAAAGGCTTGAAGGAATCGTTGGTTAATATCTCTGAACAGGCATGGAGTCCATGGCAGAACACCATGGAGGAAGCTGCTGCTCTCCATTTCAACATCGCTGTTCGTCTGAAAGAGCAACTCCACTGGGAAAATGTTTGGTGGACTGATGAAATTAAGGTTGAATTGTTTGTGAAGAACTTGCAGTGCTATGTTTGGCATAAAAAAAGCAGCACAACCCCATAAAAATAAATAAATCTCTTAGGTGGCAGCATCAGCACTATAATACTGTAAATGCCCATTCAAAGACTATAGCGGTAGTACTAACAGTTTGTTCCTTGGGACACAAAAGGACATTTAAGGTTAAATTACACTCATAGTGAAAGGTATTAAAGCAATTTAATAATTACCAGCCATGCACACCTTCCTTGGCACAGAGAACAAGAGCGCTCTGCAAATAAAGGAAAATATGCTGCCCTTTGATATAATAACTATTGCAGGTGAAGTCGACAGAAAATTACTATTCTACTTCCAGAATAATTATTTGCATCAATTTGTTTATTACAGAGGTCAGTCTATCCAGAGGTAATGGCTAATAATTTAATAAAAAGTTCCGTTCAGACTCAAGTGATCTTTATGCAACCCCATGTTCTCATCCGAAAAGCCCATTCCACTGTAATTTTAGAAGTGGAGTTGTATGGTCGGGTGGGCAAATGCTTGCTAATCAGTATCCGATTTCAATAGGTTTCTCAGCCATGAAGGATGATACCAATCCTCACACACACAAGGTTCTTTATGGGGTTGCATAGCTGGATTGGGTACAAAGAGGGGTAAAAATACATGGCCTATGCAAGTTGTCCAAGTCTAACAATAATGAGATGAGAAATTGGGTTCACAATCTTCCAAGTTTTCAACGACCTCTCACAAGACACTTCACTGAACTGTAAGCTCTGTGTATTTATCATCCAAAGTTTATAAGATGAAGATCAACGCTAACAAGGAAGCTTGGGTCTAGGCATCCCGAAGTGTTTGCGATTAAAGGTACCCCATCTCTACGGTTTAGACTGAAAACCGCTGCCCGACTTAGACAGGACATGAACTGCACACTCTACTATTTTCATCAAATAAACTTTAACATAACTGTCATTTTATTCTGACGGTTTAATTTCATAGGTTCTTGGTCAGCCACCTGTTTTTGGGTAACATGACAATATAAATTCAGAATTTTAGGTGGAACAGCACCTTTAGAAGTCCAATGTGAGCCTATTTACATGTTACAAGTTCACGTTGCAGGGATGCCAATGGAATTTACGGCATACTAATCAGCGCAGCCTTTAGTTATAGAAAACGAGACTTTTGTGTTAAATCCTCCAACGACTGCCTCTACTGAAATCAAGACGCATACAGCTCAGCTGCCACTAACTAGACTGGGAGCGCCACTGCGCATGTGGAGAGGTACAGTATGTTTCCTCGATACGCCTTTCCTTCTAATACAAATGGACTCCAATATCCATTAAAGAAAAACAAACAATTTGGGAGACTAGACTATGTCTGGCATCAGAGGTTGAGGGTTTTTTAGTCACAGTACTGGTTATGGACGCAACCTGTTTGCTGACAGAAGGCAGGTTCACTGTAACAATGCCAAGTCCAGCGGCAGATGGTGACAAAGCTTGCATGACTAATTACTCTACTGGTCCTTGACCTTAAAGACTTTTGGAACCAGCTCCCACCAAAGGGAACTAACATAATGGGAAGGAATAATAACACCAAAAAAGCTCTCCAATATAAACACGATACCCCCTTGTATTTGTAGCCCCCAGGGATTTTTCTTGTAACTAGACATAGAAATCTCTGTGGTCCACCTTTTAAATATTTCCATTATTATGTACTTTTTTATTTAAGAGGTAGACAGTGTGTTACCCTCAGTTCTCACTATGACCTCCCCTGCTTGCCGATCACACAGTAATCTCAGATCTCTCAGGCCCTGCTTTCCTGATCACACCATACCTATTGAGAAGTAAAAACATTTTTAAATCAAAATTATTTGAAATATCTGATGCTTTAGTAGGGTATACATTTATTCTGTTTAAGGATTTCTCTCTTCACTAGGCTGTACTGTGGAAAAGGGTGCTTTTCTGGAAAACTGATATGTGGTAAATAGCATGCCTGCTATAAATTCAATAGTTATTACGCAAATTGATGGGTACTATGCCTTTTAATATCATTTACCAAGAAGTAATGCAGTATATTGGATAATTGCAGTTTTGTGCACTTCTAGGGTGATCGGGGATAATCAGAGAAAAGACCTCGCTATGTCTCCGCAACACCGACAGATCCTGTAAGCAGACACCCTGATCTCCTGGCAAGCGCCTCTGAGCACCTCCATGGACTATGTGCTGACAGTATAATACATGGAATCAGTATTTGTTATGCCAAATACAAGACAGATTAAGGTGTAAATCTTTACATAAAAAATGTAATACGGTCCGAATTGCTCATAGATGTCGTCAAATTCTATATAATATATATGCAAACGATAAAGGTCTAGATTGGTTTTACTTTAGATAACCAACTATTAAGGCTAGACAGAAAAAGCAATTTGATGATCATATTTACAGAAGTTTGTCAGAATCGGTGTGATCTACTGTGTTCACCACTAGATGGCGCTATCTGACGCAGGATTAAGTCTCAGAACAGTACAAAAACCCGAACACTTTTCCCCTTTTTCACATTTTGTGTCTATTATCTTTTCCATCATGTATAACCCTATTTTCAACCTCCTCCGTCCCAAGCATCCCACCAATTGGAACCATTACCTTCCAATGTCTCTGCCCTTACCAACCATTTTAAAATAAAATTTAGTGATAACATAAACCCTACGATGCCACCTGCACCTGCCACCGACTTCTCCACATTACTCTCATCACAACCAATACATCTCATTCTCCCCTAACCACTTCATAGACTAAAAGCTTGCACAAGCAGGCTGCTCTTATCCTAATATACCAGTATTTCTTAACATCTGTTTATGTTATTTATTTTTCTCACTTCTTGTAATAGCCCTAAATATAATGTCATATAAGAGGAGAAAAGAGTTCTCTCTTGGCTCACCTAGGCTTAAAATCAGTCATATAAAGAGATGGACACACACAATATTTATTTATAGCAAATTTGTATGATGACTACTGTAGAACAAACTACAAGTTCATCCCTATTCTTCACTTATACGTCAAGAAAGCAGAAACAATGGGAGCTTAATGGCCTAAATTACCATCATATCAACTGCCCAGTTAATTAAACTCTCTAACAAGACATTTACACAGCCATAAGCTAAAAACATGTTATTTACATTCTATATGGGTGCCACCGTGTAGATTACGTTCCCGTTTCTTATAGCAGCATGTCCCTGACTGGAGAACAGAAGACTTAAAACTAAAGCCAACTACGTTAAAGTGAAGATTAGATTTGTTTTGACGACTTCTTTTCAGCCAAAGCCATAGAGCGGTAGGGGATCTACGGCTATGACATGAGGAATGTACTTTATCCACAAAGGTGCATTACTGTCCAACCCTACGGCACTTTAGAGGCATTAAAGAGAATGGGTGATTCTGTACAACATCCAAGTGGCATTCGCCCGACGTAAACAGAATCTCCCCGAGACAGGTGGACAAAGAAAAGACGGACAGTATATGAATCGCTCGGGATCTTTTCGCTTTTCATCACCATCTCTACTTAAATATAAGTTCATTATGTCATTGTAAGGCATGGTTCCTTAAATGCAGTTTGCTTGTTGGATTTGTTTCCTTTACTTGGCTCAGAAAACACTACCCTGTGGAAGAGACATTTTAAAGAAAAACTCCAGTTTTTAATATAAACACCTTTCTGTGGGTTCAAATTGTTGAAATTCTTTCCTTAACTTACCGATCCTTTAATCATGGGGAGCGGCTTTAGTAAGTGTGCCTTGGTCCAACAAGTGGTCTTGGGCCTCTATTGTTAATCCCAAGACAAAGTCGCTTGGCACAGTATACTACTTACCAAAACACACAGAAACCAACCTCGCTTCACCTGATCTACCCACAAACTTATACTCTAACCAAACCTAGCCGCAGATTCAATTTCAGTGAATTCCAAAGCTTAGTTAAACCACGGATCCTAAGTCAAGAATGAACTATGAACATACACAGAGGAGATATCTGATGCATGCCACGTGTAGCTGCAGCTTCACAACTCGTAAGTATAATTATATATCTATCTACATCATATTATGTTTGGCTTATTAAAACAAAGCCCTCAAAAGTAAAGTAGCCTCAAATGTATTAATCAAATCTTACCGCTTCGGTTTCCATTCTCTTCATTCTGGAGAGAAAAAAATAAAAAATAAAAAGGTTAAAATACGGTAAACGTATAAAAATGTAATAGTACTTACATGCATAAATTAAGGCTTTCACATTAAGGTCTTCAATTTCATTTTTTTTTTAAAATATGTATAGTTCTACAGGCATTAAAGATGAGGAATTACACCTAAAATAAATCCCACATATTGATCATTTACGCTGACCTTTCACAAACATTAAACAGAAGCACTTATGGAAAGGGACAGGTGAATGAACCTTCACCACAGGTAGGAACGTCAGGGCCATTTCACGTACCCTGCGCTCAGCTACAGAGTTTGGGAGAGAAAGTCTGTTGGCACATCGATTCGATAAGTCTCCGAGAGCCCAGGCTCGCAGTCTTACAGTCTATCCGCAAAGAGATCTTATTCTGGGAGAACACGCAGCACGTTTGCTTCCCACGATTACACCGAATGACAGATCCACGGACAGGTAACGGTGGATTAACCCTAAAAGTATTCGTGAAAAAGAAGGAAGCCGGACACTTCGCACAATACCGACCCGGAATTTATATACCGAAGCAAAGCGCAGGCTGGGGTTGGGGAGAGAGGCAAATTCCGCAGAAGGGCCATCACAAGAATGTAAAGGCCCCACTCCTATCATATGCATTAAAGTACATATGATGGCTGGCGTGTCCCTTTAAACCAGATTATGTTTCCTCGAGATCCTATATGTGGAAGACAATCGGTGGAGAGCAGAGATTCTTTTTGTGTTTCATTATCAGAAGGCTAGAGAATTCCCAGAACTGGGTAGCCATGGCTCCTGACCGTTTGTGCCATTTTATATCTGTTGAAGGAGAAGGACAACAACGTTTCGACCTCACGATGAGGTCTTTATCAAGTTGATAAAGACCTCATCGTGAGGTCGAAACTTTGTTGTCCTTCTCCTTCAATAAATCTGCCTGATGGAACCCTTGAGTGCCAGGAGCCTTTTTCTATTTGGATTTACTGGGGAGCTGGCCCTTCCTGGCACAGCTAAGCACCTGAGTTCCTGTGGGGAGTGTGTGCAGATTCCCGATTCTGGTGATTTTATATATCTGTTGGCATACCTCCTTCCGGCTCTCTAATTTACAGACATGTTCCCTGCCCTGCACTAAGGAGAATCAATGTGTTACTCGGCAGCTTAATGATATATATAGAGATATAGATAGATGGATATTCCAATTAATTATTTTATAAATTTTCTGGCACATCCATAAAGCAGCAAAGAGAAGGGACAGACACAGCCGAAGCGGAGAATGCTTTAAGCTTGTTTATCACAGTCAACCAGCAAGCAGGAAATGTTATCACTTGTAAGCGGTTTGTAAACAGCCACATCGGGGATGTAAGGGATGATATGATTGCCGTGTACACTATAGACCAAAAATTAATCTTAATCTGCAATACAATACCTTTTCCTGTTTTCAGGATATAGTAACTAAGAATACATCCACGCTCTAAAGTAGAGGAAAAACACCCAAAGTGTGTGTACACACGGGGAAGCGCTACAGTCAAGAGTTTATCGCTTTCTTGGCAAGCACCGTCTACAGACACACATCTGTGTCACGCAAAATCAAGACTTCCGAACTGAAGAAGAAGAAAGCTCACAGTCCCGCTTCAGCAAACCTTAAGTGGCTGCAATGCGGAGAACATCGCCCCTTCCCATTTAGATAGCGAGTCTAGAAGCCACCGAGGTCATGGGAGGTGGCACCAACCCAACGGAGGAATTCAGGAAGAACAAACATTTTCTACCGCGCCAATGGCGCCAATAAATGAAAAGGACCAGCAAACAAACAAAAAAAATTCTCTCCATGAAAGACTTTATATAAGATGTATGATAAATTACTAAACCCAATTCAATGGAAACTTGTTTTACTCAGTTTGGTTTAGCAATAGAGCATATAATGAGGTTTATTCACTAAATGGCAAGCTGTAATTGTGTGGAGGTGGGTTGCAAATATTTCATCATGCATTAAACTACATATAGTATAATGGGCCAGCCTGCATTGGTTCCCATGACGGAATCTAAAACGAATCTGATAAAATTAAAGTGACCGTAGAATCTTAAAGACAAAAAAAATAAATAAAAACTTGAAAGGAATATCGCAGACTCGTACTATAAGGGGTCATCAGCATGCTCTCACATGCCACCACCACACATTATTCAACATACACTAACTCTAATACTATACATTCGTTATACCAGTGTCTCTACTACCACAGGGTCACGTCCAAAGGGGGTGCATAAGTGACCTCCCCGATCTCTCACCGGGACCACTACACCAGTACTGAGTACCACGCAGACAGTGGCCCTGCCTTCCCTATTAGCATTATGATATAGTCGACCGTAGTTAATTTTTGAATCATGGATATCTGGGCAATAAAGGAAGAATATTAGATCAGCAACTTTATGTTTCCAGAAAGTTCTGCCAGAGGCATATTCTGGCCGACTAGGACGAGGGTGGCAGCAACCCATGGACCCCTTAACTCTGAGATGATCAGGTGAATCTTTGTGTTGTGTACTTAACAATCCTGGCCACGTGACATTAAACTGGCATTTCTAGTGCCACCTGCTTGCTGAAAAAAAACCATAGGTAGCAGTTTGCCACGGCATTAAAGCTTCAGCATCATAGAAAGTAAAATTAAAGATTTGCTACAAAATGTTGATGCCCACGCACATACGTAAGCCATGCGACACAAAGTAAATACGGTTAACAAAATGCACATAAAGAAAAAAAAAACTCATGGTTTTAAGTTGTTGCGCCCTCTAGCTGTGCCCCTGGGAAACGCATCAGCCAAGATATCTGCCTAAAGTACAGCGTAAGTGTTAAAAGATAAAATTATTATTATTATTTATATAGCAGCGCTGATTGCAATACATATATCCAAGGGGTCTGACAAGACAAGAATTGACCGACTAAGACAAACCGATACATATTATAAGATATTATTTTGTTAAGAGATTATCTCACAATATTAAATAGTTTATGGGATGTTTTATACTACCAAAGCGCACGCCGATTAATTCAGGCACCGTACTTAAAATTATTTGTGGTAGATGTATTTATGGTATATGTGTGCCCTTGAATACAAATTATATCATCTGCCAGTATAAGCAACATTGTTGTTGTTTTTGTGTGGGGGGGTTTCACATAATATATAAAAATACTATTATATAAAAAAAAAAAAAAAAAAAAAGTTAAAGACTCTCAAGTCTCTTGGGCTGAAATGCAAAACTACAAATCAAACTGAAGAAGGCAGCAATGACTCATTTCCAAACACTTATCAGCAGGGCGCAGGCTCTGTAAACAATGACTAGTCACGTAAAGTATTCTGCTGCATGTACTCTGCACACAGCTAATTTAAAAACTTACCACGAAAACGATGAGGGGGGAAATACACTAAATAACGACACACCTATTCTGTATGGGTTGCGGGGGATACACGTTATGCACTGTATCAGACACTCATATCACACGTGTGTATTCCAGCCGATTCCACCAATTGTGTGCGTGTTTGTGTGAACAGTAAAACAAGTAGGTTTCATTTAAGCATCCTTCCCTCCATTGCCTTTCTGTCTTGTTTGTTAAAGGGTTTGAAGCGTGTATGTAACCGAGCGGAACACATCTCCCTGAAAGCTATATACTTACCTACAGTCAGCTCCAGTGCTGGCTCGGGGAAGTCTGCGGAAGGGGCTTTGGCCTCTTGCGCACCTGCGCGGCATGCGCTCCCATTCATTTAAATGGGAGAGCTTTCCTGCCGCTGAACGGCTGCTTTGAAAGAAGGAAGACACTCAAAGGCAAGAAATGTTGTGCAAAATAATGGGGTATATCTAACAGCCAAAAAAAAAAAAAAAAAGTTTTTCACCTTTTCATTACTTACAGAGTGGGGTTAGTTTTAGCTGTCGAGAGACCCGGGTTACTTGTTTGGGTGGCACACCTTACCATTGTTTCCACATTCCTTGGCATTTGGTATGACCTGCACTATTAACCTCTACAATAAACTGCATGCTTCACTTGGGATTAAATATTTCTTTAGTCACAAGAAAAGCCAATGCCCGTGTGATACGTCCGCGCGCCGTTTGTGCCACACATCCCTCTGTCCGTCTTCACTTCGCATTTATATCCCTCTTCGCTATGAGCTTAGAACACATGGTGGGCACAGCTGACCTACACTAAAAGTAACACCAATGTATTTATGAAGAACAGAAGATGCATTTAGAAATTATGTAGGAATTCTTAATTAATTCTTATTCCTTGTTTTTTCCCCCCATAAGCCATTGTCGTATTGCTTGTATCACAAAAACAGGTATATAATTTTCTGTTTTAAAACAATTCTTATATTTTTTGCATTTGCATATTTCTAGCGCTGTTATTTTAGTCCAATCTAGTAGAGCGGGGTCTCCATGATAAGGCTTGCAGGCCACATCTGGCTCACCACAAGTTTTTATCTGGCCCGCAGCAATTCGCCCAGGCAGCAGGGTAGGACTGGCCTACCAGGATATCGGGAAACCTTCCGGTAGGCCGCCTCACCTGGGCCGGTCTTGAGGTAGGCCATCAGAACGCGTGGCCACGGCCGCAGCCTTAGCCGTAAAAAACAGACCTGTGCCAACTGAGGGACAGATCTCCCATCCACTGCAGGGGCAGACAGGCAAAGAAAGACCGAACCGCAGACCAACAGGCTGAGCGACAGACTCTGTCAGGACACAAACGTATGCATTGGGGCACGCTAGGCAAGGGTATGAAGAGGAAATATTGCTGGGAATAGAGGTGGAGGGGAATCATTTTGGTGCAATACTGGGTGATGGAAATGATGGTGGGGAGGAATGATTATGATGAGAGATATGAATATAGTGGTTGGGGACATGACCATACCTGGGAACTCTCCGGGTTTGACCCGGAGATTGCCAGGTGAAGCACCGGTTGTCTGGGTCAAGACCTGAATCATCCGGGTCCAGGGTCTTGACAAGGCCCACTCCCCGCCCATTTGTCCTTTAAATGCAGGTGTTTCCCATTGGGCAGTCCTGGCCGCGTCGCGCAAGGGAAGGCTCCGGGTAGCCGGAGCCCAGAAGTTCCCAGGTATGGACATAACTTAAATGAATTATGACGTGGGTGGGTGTCATGATGGCAGCTCTACAGTTGTTTCTTGGTTGATCTAAATCTGCAATGCATACAGTTTCTGATTCCATGTGTTTTTTTTTTTATATGATCTACATGTGGAACGCAAGTGTAAGCACGGCATCATTTCATTTCTTTATTTATAAAACGTATTTTTTGTTCTTTGGCCTGTGAAAATGTGTATAATATATGATGTGGCCCTTGTACTGAGAAGTTTGGAGACCCCTGTACTAGAAAAACACATGGAATCCTTATCACACGACAGTCGTGTAATAAACAATAGAGCGTCTTCAATGTTTCAGATTTTATAAAGTCAGGTGCACTATAAGCAGAAGAGATAAGAGGGCACGACAACCATAGTAACAGAGGAACATGTATTAACACAAGCAGCAGAAAGTGAGCATGCGTTAACTCACCTTTGTAGATGTATGAACAGCCGACTCAGGGGGGTACACAATAAAATGCCTCAGAGTAAATCCAAACCCCCCGGAAATTCTTCTCAAGACTACAGTCTTTGGACCAGGCCAGGAAAAGACTTCCTCCTCCGTCGGCGATACCACCTCACTCTGTTCAAGCCCATCTTTATTTTTTGAAACCTTGAGGGGGAGAAAAATGGAAGAAAATGTAAAAAAAAAAACATTAAAAAAAAAAAAAAAAAATCACATGGAAAAAAAAATAATATAATATATATATATATTTTTTTTTTTTATTTACTTAAAAAGACATAAGAGGCCTTATTATAAGCTATGCTGGCTTCATTTAATGTTCCGCATGTCTATCGTTATTAAAGAGATATGATCAATATTTTTGTAGAATTCCTCTATGCTGGTTATTGTTTCTGGCCAGATGACGGACCGAGTCCCTGACAGCAGCCGTTTTTCCTTTGTTTGGCACAGTAAGTAGATATTAATTCACATCTGAAACGCATACATATTACCCCATCCAGCAGCAGCTGCCGCACCAGCCCAGCTCTGACCTTTTGGCCCCTGCCCCTCCCCCTACAAAACAAACCCACATTCTGCAAATTCTGTCTCCGCAGATAACAATCTGCATGTAGAAGAAGTCATTAACCGGCACTGGACGACCAGAAAGAGAGGGAGCTGCACCAGGCAAACCGCAGCATTACATAAAAGGATCGGGAACCGGCAGGGGGAATCCAAAATACATTAAACTGTCTCCTGCGAGTCCAAAACATCCACCTAACGCTCACAATTACAGCCAACAGCATCAGAAGCGCTTTCAATCATTTATTTTTAATGGAGGTTCAACAAAATAGAATAGAGACACAAAATTAAGTGTCTTGACTTGCAGCACAATTTACATGACAATGCTGGAGGACTTCAGACATCAAACCAGACGATAGCCTGGAGGATAGAAAAGGCTATGGCTGGCAGAGGATCATGGGAATTGTAGTTTTTAGAATCTGCCGATACCTAGTGCCTAGGACCAGGACTGCAGTAATTTCCTAGGGATTATGGGTAACCGAGACCCACGCACTCAGGTGACATGCTGTGAAGAATTACTCAAATTACTAATTGCTGGGATATTTTACAAATACGTTTCCACCAAAGCGAGTTTTAGAATTCAGTGTTTGCAAACAAAAAAAGTTTGTAATCCACCTTTCATTGTCCGGTAATCCAAGCGACGCTCACCGAGCGGTAACCCAAAGAAATCGGTGGAGGTGCCAGCGCTGCAGGAGCGTGAAACGCTTCCATTACTTTTTCCCGGAGTTTAATTTATTTTTAATTTTATTTTATATAGGTAGTGCGGTTCACCAATCAAAAACATCAATATATGCATTAGAAGCCAACCATGTGTGAATACCAAGGGAGCAGCCACCTTAACTTCCCGTTTCCTGAACTTTCAGGGAGAAATATTTTTCCCCATTAAGTCATTTCTCTCCTTTTTATGTTACGTTCTCCCTTTGGCGACTTCTTTATTATTTTGTCAGCCCCTGTAAAGACTAGAATGGAATACAAATTGAAATGCTAGCTCTGCCACACATATAAGCTCCCCTTGTTCTGTTACTTCTAAACCAAATATCACGCAGGGACGCTACGCCAGCACAGCTTAACTACGCGTCATGCAGTTTTACCTTTACCTGTCCAGGAAACGGACCCTCCAGATCTGAGCTATATATACACTAAGGTTAGTGAAGTATTAAGGCCTAGGCCACAGCTCCACGGGGGGACGGCAGCCCTTCTTCTACATAATCTGGGGAGACTGCCTTTCTGAGTGATCAGACTCCCCAGTCCGTCACAGCTCTATGGGACGGCTGCGGAGTTCGGATCTCCCTTGTAACAAGTCCATATACGCTATGGTGGCAGTGTCCATAGTGAACTTGGCCTGAGCCGGATATATCCTTAAAAACGCAGTGTGCAGGGAGCATATTATGCCCACCATGGACAAGAGCAGCCATGGGGGAAAATGGTGGGGCGCGGCTGTGTCAGGATAGCGTCCCGTCAACATATATCACGGACGAAGATGGTCTCAGAATTAGGTCTGTTGTAACATTTCCGAGGCGTATACCTTTAATGAAAACAATTTGCAACAGATTTCTTGTTGGCGTCACACGAACCAAGAATTAGTCCCGTTACCGAAAAGGGGGAAAAAATCACATAAAAAACCCCACACAAAACTAAACCAGCACGACTATGTTTACTGCCATATCCAAAGTACTGCCTCTCCACATCCCAAAGCACCCGTCACTATAAATATACATAGATTCTAAAATAAACTCTATCAGGAGTCTTGAGTGTTAAACTGCACCCTTAACCCTTTCATGTTCTGTGTAGCTTTAGTAACGACTGCTCCTTTAAAGCCGAAAGCTACAAACAAACAAAAATAATAGCAACAGCAACCCTAATGCAGGCAATTTGCAATGGTATTTATAGATCAGAATTAGCAGCCATGAGCAAAACAAGGTACACCAGCTTATTCGAGAAAAATAAAGGCAGCTGATGGTTAACCCCCAACCTTTCATTCTACTCCAAGAATTAAAAGCGCTTGGAATGGCAGGTGATGATGGGAATATTTTGGTTTGTGGTTCTGATCAATTGGCAGACAGCTTGGCCTCGGAACGCAGGGGAGAAAAAAAAGAAAAAGGGAGGAAAAAAAAAAGAAAAAAAAACACACACACACACACACCAGCAGCTCCCTAATGGCCTGATCACATTGCATTCAATCGCTATGGCAACAAGGCAGAGAAAGCCGGTGTTTGTACCGTGGTGGGAGGACGCGGCCTGTGCCAGCGCTGTGGGAAGACAGTCTGAAATCTCTGGTGAGTAGGCACACATAGCAGAACAACACCTGAGACAGGGGCGAGAGATCAGCGTGAATAGGAGCGAGATAATGGATAATGGTGACAAAAAAATGTAATAATAATAAATATAAATAAAAAAGGATGGAAAAGCCTCTCCCAGTGAGAAAAAAAATGGTTGAGTTACAAAATTAACAATGATCCTGCATTTGCAACAAAGTAAATTTTCTAACAGCCATCTGGGAGATGATCTAGTAGCCGTAATAAAGCCCCTGGCTACAGCTGTTTTACTAATCCCTCCCCTAGGGGCAAGAATTATACAAAAACCAGACAGGGCAACTCCAGACTGAAGCAGCAATGTGTATAGAATTACATCTACAGTAATGGTCATTAACAATCAATACGGCCCCGCAGATCATACAATGCTAGCTTCAGCGCACCAGATGGAGAAGCCTCGTGAAGCCACACAATCATGACTCAGTTTAGTTTTCAGTTTCAGAACTGGTTCCCCAGCCAGTCCCAGCGCTGTCATTATATCTCGGCTGTATTACTCATTGTGCAAATGGATATTTTGTACACAGCAGAGTTGTGAAACGATAGCCAAGTGAGCCAACCATTGATTCAGTAGATCCTATCCCAATTATTTTGGTAATTATATTAAAAAATGCAGGTCGTTCAAAAGTAAACTGGCTACGGATGAAAATTAGCAAACAAAAAAAATTTAATTTTTTAAAATGATGCAAAACAGATAAAACCGACTATGACAGTAAAGAAAAAAAAGGAAGAGAAACAGCTCCATGGATGATAAGAACAAAGAAGTTTTGAGTCACTGTATACTAAGTAAACACATCTATGGACTTTCCAGAGTAATATATATGTCAAAAAGAACCATTTCCCAGAAAATGTGCACTATAAGTCAATAAAAATACCTGTATAAATGATAAAGAGCCATACTCCAGAAAATGATGGCACTATATATATATATATATATATATATATATATATATATATATAAATAAAAAAATAATATAATACCTATACAGATAAAGATAAATTGTGCAGAATATGATGTCAACGTAAAAATCAATAAATACTAAGAATAATAAAATAAAGAGCAATTATACAGAATACGATGTTGGATGAGCAGAGGAGATGTTGGAAGTGTCTGTCTCATAACTTGCACCGCTAAACGGCGTATATAACGATAAGCTTCCCAGAAATAACCATTAAATAAGAAAGCACTAGAAATCAAATCAGATCTTTAAACTATTTTAATTTACAGGATTTAAAATCGGTCTGCACTTTTTAAATTAATCCCGGTCTGTGACTGTAGGGATTACACGATTCTTAGTTAAGGAATGGTGCAATTACCCAAGCGTTAAAACGGCATTATACGAGATGAGAGAGCAGCTAGCGAGGCGGGTTTTAAATAGTAATCAGCTAATTAAATCAACAATCTGAATAATAGCGAATATGTAAAAAAAACCGGCAAAAAACGTTTATAGAAAAATAAGTGAAACATGCTAAATAATAATAATAAAACATATCTGCTATCACATCAGTGTTTGTTCATATCTGACAAGTTCCACCTGCTGGAAACTCTGAGCTGGCCTTGGATACTAAAAAGTTTTGTTGGTGTGGTGACCTCTAGGACCCTTACTGATTTACTTTTCATTATACGGGGTCAGCTAAGCTTCTGTTTGAGTGGCCAAGTCGCCTTATTGGATATTCTCAGAATATATTGACAGTTAAATACCCCAAGATGACGTCTTTTACTTTTATGCTTAAGCTATTTTTTAGTGATGTATGTTTTGAATAATCATTGCAACATTAACAGCAGGTGATGTCATTTCTGAGTTATGCTTTCATCATGTTGATTTTTTTTTTGTAAACCCGGACTTGTATGCAAAGTAGATGTCTCCCTTTTTATTCTTCAAGGCTTCAAACTTCACAAAAAGAAAAAAAAAAACAAAAAAAAAAACCCCCATGTCCTCAAATGACCGGGCATAAAAAGGTTTTGCTGAACAGTCTTCAGTCTGGAGCACAGGGAGCTCCATAATGAATTCGGTGTGAACACACAGGTTTTGGTCGATGTATCCGACAAATTCTTTACAGGAGTGGTGCGATTAGAGGTTGACTCATGCCGTCTGCTGATTATAGTTGCCATTAAATGAAAGTAGGAATAAACCCGCGGCAGGCAGCAAACTCATATCAACCAACGGGGTAGATTAGGGAGCAGAGGATCTGAAAGGCTTTACCATGCCTGCTCGGAAGGCTTACAGCAGGCCGGAGAGGAGAAACAGTAATGTATTTCTTAGACGGCCTTAAAACGGACGGTGCCCTTAGTATAGATTTTTTTATTTATATAGCCCCAGCAAATTACGCAGCACTTCTTACAGTCTATACGTTCAAAGGCTATGACAAAACTAGAAATGAGAAACCAATACACTAGTACTAGAGGGCCCTGCTGCCTAGGAAGCCCTTTCATAAAACAAAAACAGAAAAAAAAAATAGATGTCCAATTGTTAAATCAATTTATTATATTTTTATTTTGATCTAACAATTGAACATCAAAAATATAAAAGCGTTTTTATCTCATCTCTACTAATATATGTTTGGGTACATATACACGCATACATACACACACTGACACATTATATATGTATAATGTGAGAGTTGGTGTGCATGCGTATGAGTGTTGTGTTTGCATGTAAGTGCATTTGGTGTTGTGTGTTACTGCATGGCATTAGCCTGTGTGTATATCATGTTAGTGTGTATTTTGGTGTATGGTGTTAGCATCAGTGTATAGTGTTAGTGTGTGTTACTGTAAGGTGTTAACGTTTGTGAGAATACAATGGTAGCATGTGCATGTCTGTTGCTGTATGACATCCGAGTGTGTTAGCGTATGGTGATGGCATGCATGTGTGGTTGTCAGTGTATGGTGTGGGAGTGTCAGTGGTGAGAAGGAGAAAGCGTGTGTGTGTGTGTGTGTGTGTGTGTTACGGTGTTAGAGAGCGTTTGCATGTTACTATGTATGCATATTTATTAGTGGAACTGAAGAAATACAGCACCCAGACACCACTAACCCTAGGCTCGCACCTGCTCTCATGAGGTGTGCTTATGGGAAGATAGTAATGTAGTGATGGGTGGAGTAATGTGTGGGACAATGACAGGGACATGGGGGGCTCAGGAATTAAGTCTGTATTGGGCCCCAAAAAATGTTATTTTCTGTGATTGTATAACCTGACATCAACTCAGAATGAAAACACTCGTAAGAAATGTCAACCAAAGCCTTCAGTGTAATAGACAAACTAAAAATACAGACACGCTGTAAATGATACTTAATCAGACAGCATATAGCACACTGTGATATCAGTTTCCTAATCCCTGGAGTTTACGGGTTCATGCCAGGCATTACTTCTCAAGAAGTTAATTCCAGCCTCCAGCCCATCAATACCCAAAACACCAAACAGACATCTTGGCTTCTGACTAGCTGATGTTTACAATCCTAATCTGTCTCGAAATACCAAGCACAGCAGGGCACAGAGCACCTCCCTCCGCACACTATTACCATACAACAGCCCGAGATACAACCTCAGCAGCCTTTGAAATGCGCCTTTGTTTTGTTTATAAAAATTCAAAAGATCACCAAGTCCCCACTACTTCCCCAAAGCCATCTGTACAAATTACTTTGGGTATGCTTCTGACTTTTAAATCCGACTCAAACTTTCAATTACCCTCCAGGCATACATATACCATTATATATTAAAAAACAAAACAAACCACACACCCCCCAAAAAAAATAAAAAAAGCTTTCAATTAACATGCCAACCAAAAAAAAGGAGTATATTAAAAGGTAAACAGAAAGAACAAACACAGATTTCTTTACTTTATACATAATTTCACTGACAGTTCAGCAGTGTCAATCTGGATCATCATTTATAGCTATTTTAAATAATATATGTGTCTACAGTCCAGACTGTAAAAAATGACTAATTTTGCAAACCGAACGCAAGTTCCTTTTCACCCAGTTTTTACATTGTAACATCACTCAAATCAGGTCTCTCTAATAGGTCACTGATCATGCATGGTATTTTCTGTAACCTCAGGAGACAGACAGCCACAGCCCCGACATACCGAATTATTGTTTCCTACATTTTTAGTCCTCTTTACATAAATCTGTATGAATAATTATTAAAGAGATCACTAAATAATAAAGTGGACTAGAAAGTCGTATTTCTGGTTCCATAGATTCCCAACGCTTTAACACTTGCAGATGTGCGTCAACCCAAGGAAAGAAACACAAATACCTTATAAATACTTTAAATGGCAAAGACCATGGATTACTCTGGAAGTAAAACTCGCAATTCCCGGTTTAAATACTTACGTATCTGCCTACCATGTTTCCTCTAATCCTCCTGCTTTCAAAATGTGAGATGTTTGCTTCCCTGCATTCCACACAATGATTAAATCAAGTGGTTGGACAGATAGTGGTCAGACATGAGTAAGTCTGACCTGTCCCTTTTCCCGTCCCAGCCAATCAGGAGCTGAATAAGGGGACTGAGTGTGCTTAGAGGTCTGTCTGACCACAAGGGACACCTAAGAGGTGCAAACCAGGCTTAACCCTTTCAGCATTGAAAGGGAAGGTAAGAGCTAGAGGATATATACCTCCTCCCCCTAACACCAAGTGGTTGACTCAGACAAGGAATTTACAAATGGAGCCAGGTTCATGCAGAGGCTCGGTGCATATCAATGGAGGGGCGGTGGGAGATGCGAGTTCTTGGCTATTGGAACTGTATGGAAGTTTAACACACATTGCCTGTAGGAGTTCGTTAATCTATTGCCCGGTAGAAAGTGTGTGTGTGTGTGTGTGTGTGTGTGTGTGTGTGTGTGTGTGTGTGTGTGTGTGTGTGTGTGTGTGTGTGTGTGTGTACACCTTTATCTCTGGTTGGCAATCAACATTTTTTAGCTATTTTTTTGGTAAAACCCTTGGAGTATATCTGGATGGAGCTTTGATATGTGAATATGCAATCTCCTGTTTCCCAATTGTAACACCAAATCAACTCTTGATTCTGCAGCTTAGAAGCTTCTCCTTCCACCTCCTTAAGGAATGTGAATGATTCACACACACAAAACAAAGTCAGATGAATTTGGGTGTGTTTGTGTCAAAGGGATATTCCCACAAGCCAACTGTTCTTCCTGTAGCCCTGACAAGCTCCTACAGAAGAGCAGAGCACATGCTCGTTATTTATGGGCCAACTCAAGACGAGGGAGGAGATCTCACACAAGTTCCAACAAGCACCACGGGATCAAAAGCCATTATTACCCAAGCATCGAAACTCATTTGCTTTTCTAAGTTCTTGTGGTTATTTTTGGCGTTTCTTAAAGTATCAAATCCTGGCAGCAAAGTGGAAGTTTGGTTATGAAATTGTCAAAAAGTGACAAAGATAGGCTCTATCTGAAAATGGGCATGTTAAAAAAGGTCAACACAAGTAGTTTTTATATACATAAAAACAGAACATTTAGATTAGATTTATGGTTTACTGTAACAAAGATGACTGAATATTAAGGGTGCTATTCCGCCTACTCTGCTGAACGCAACACTTCAGTAGATAAACGCACCATTAGAAATACCATTAGTACAAACCTTTCCACCAAATAATCCTTTAATCATGTAAAACGATGTCTTATGACACAAACCGGGAATAATATAATGTTGCCACGGAAACTGAAAACGAGTCTTAAAAAGGTTCTACATGTTTTTATAGAATAAAATGTCAGATCTGGAAATAGTTATTGCCAGAACTAGAGAGCTCAATTAACGCTGCCAACACCACTGATTTTAATCGAGACTTCTAATAAAGCCGAAGGAGCCACCTGGACAGCCTAAATTTATGGGGACCGGTCATCTAGACAAACAAGTATTTACCTGAAAGAAGAGTAACAACTCCCTGGGGAAGAATAACTACGTAAACGCCCGTGACATGCTTTTGAGATGTCTCATTGGCATAGGCGTAATGTGTTAATTGTGGCAAACATATTACTTTTATCAGATTATAAGAAGTAAAAGCAACAGGTCGCACTAGCTATTTTAAGACGATATGCTATCACGTGCATAGGCATTAAAAGCACCCAGCTCCGTAAAAGCTTTGGTTTTATGGCTTGCTAATGGCTTCCTGGGAACACGGGCGACGCAAGTAGTCTGTTTATCGAAAGATACAGAATGAATAAGCAGTTTAAAAAACATAATGGTTTTTAAACACAAAATAAAAAACGATGGCAGGACGCCCAAGAGCACATATTATACAGAACCTGAGAAGGATACTCACTGCGAATCAATAGCATTGATTTACACAGGGAAAAAAAAAAAGGTTTTAAATGAGTTGCTGCACCTCGGCTCCACGCATTTAAAAAGTTTATAATTTTGTGATTATCAAGAAGCGATTTGGAAGATTTTCTGGCAGGGGCCAAAGGGAAACACTCATCTCTCACCCGGGTCTGATCTAAATTTATGGGAGTTGTAGTGCAGGTGGGAGTTGTAGTCCAGGGCAGATTAAGAGTGAATGTCAGATTAGCTCTCAGGTCCAGACCCCTTAAATAGCATTAAGGGCTACAGAAAGGACCCAGGCACTTAGAAATTTTGAATTGAGTCCTTATTGTTTTATATAGCGCCATCATATTCAGTAGTGCTGTACAACGGGTAGACGGGACATAAGTAGTATGTAACATAATAATTTGACTTGAAGAAACATCAGGTGAGAAGGGCCCTGCTCAACTTTAGGGATGACCCAGGTTAAATTCCAACAACACTGCGTATAGACTAAAGCGCATTTTACTGCATGCAAATCGAAGCATACATCGTTAAGTTATTGGAGTTGGAAGATGGGACGCCTGCCAATCACTTTCTGCCAGCTAAATATCATTGTTGAAAAACACACGTGATTGGCTGCTGCTATTCCCACTGACCGCGGGTTCTAAGCGTGTGCAAAAAGGTATATTACGGTAGGCCCCCTGCATTCAGCTAGAAGAGGCATTTACTGAGAAAGAAGAATAACTAGTCAAGCTCTGATTTACTGGAAGTAAAACGCGTTGGAGTCCATAGTACACTTAACACGGAAATAGATCCGGCGTGCTCCTTTAAGACCACTGGAGTCCCTAAATGTCAAACCCTGTCCCTGCTCCTCCATCACGCAATGAAAAGTGAGAACAGAAGTAAGGACTGCTGCCCCTACGGTATACACACGTCGTGGGTCCCCAATATATGCATACTTATAATTTTAACCTAGAAACATCAAAGTCAACTGCATGCACCCTGTCCCAAGAACCAGAACCCGCACAGCCATGATAAGATTTTATTTTTCATAGGTAAAAATGTAATATTCAGATGAATATCAAAACTGTCGTATGAGTTTCTACAATGTATTTACACCTTATGTGAGCAATGCTTCCAAGATCTTTTATTGTTCTAAACTTGTTTATGGCTAGAAAGATAAGAGTTGCAGACACAACAAGAGATACAGGGGAGTTTCCAACATATGTATAAATGTATATATATATATACAGCATATACAGGTAAAATGAATCAATTGTGTTGTGTTTATTTATTGTTCTATATAGCGCCATCATATTCTGCAGTGCTGTACAATGGGTAAAGGGGACATTACAAATAGTACATCATTTTCACTTACAGAAACAAAAAGGTAAGGAGGGCCCTGCTCGAGATTACAAGTCGAAGTTCTATATCCCAGTTAGCCAATAAATAAACACCTTAGAGTTATTTACATCAGTTTGGTGTTTGTAAAAGAAAACACAAAAAATGAACTGAATCAAACCCAACGAGGTGCTAGACCCCATCAGTAAGTTGACCGAAACCGGCCCCCCAAAAATCATAAAACATACCTAGACCTTTCATAGTCTCCTCATTTTAATTCGTTAAACCCCAGATAGGTGCACAAACTACAAAAAAGGTCTTTTTTGAGATCATCAAAATATGCTGATGAATTGATTGAAGTCGGGAAAATTAAAGCCATTTCAGCATTACCACTTTACGGACCAATCCCCGTGGTGGTAGGTCATGTATAACGACATTTACAACAAAAGTGGTCCGACAGTTTTACATATAAAAAAAAAAAATAAAATGGCAAAAACAAACAAAACAAACCCCTCCACTGATGCATCCCTCATCACGACTCTGGTCATCAATACGTTAACCCATTACAGGAGCGTACCCGGAAACGTACAAACCTGGTTGCTCCAAGCACAGTAGAGATTGCAGATCAAACTCCAGTTGGGGTTCAGCATGCAGTCTAATATTCGGAACTGGGCCATATCTGCCTATAGCGCAGTATGCATTCCGCATCTGACTCAGCCTGCACGGATCAGGGAGATACAGGAGGATGTGTAAGCGATGCAGTGTTTGGAACTAGAGAGGAGGACCTTCCTCCTCTCCGACTTTAACCATTCAGCTGATAGCTCGCAGCGAGAGTAACAGATCCGTTTACCAATCAACACCGTCCCGGGTCTGCACGACACGCGTCTATAAAACCCAGTTCCTTCAAAGCAGGAGCTGCTCAGCTAAGTGCAAAGGATTTTAAATCCTTTATCATGCAAAGGGTTAATAGAACCATCAGCAGAAATACAAAAATCACATCATTTCTCTTTGAGCTTGAAGACTCTCAGAAGCCACAAGCTATTAGAACGTTACCGTGGGCTCCTAAATTGTGGAGACACAGATGTTCTCCTGGTTTGTAAGATGAGGTCGGCCCCAAAATCCTACAGAAATCTCTCTTTGGTGGGTTTAAACACATCAGTGAAACGTGTTCTTTTTAACTCTTAGGTTTCTTCATACAGGCACTTCTAAGTAAATGTATGGATCAATATATAAAAGGTGTTCTGCACCACTCGGGCAGCTGGTTTAACAGTTACTTGGATATCATAATAAAACGCGCATGCACGTTTGGATTCACAGAATAGCGTGATATGTGACACAAGATGTCTAATGGTTTTGTTAGTAAATCGTACCCCGGTGAAAGTGAAAACTTTGCACGGTGTGGCTTTCACATCTAAATGAGAAATGCAGTCTTGTGAACAACCGTCATCAGCAATAGATCACCATTAAAATACCATAAATACCATAAAATATCAGATGGCTTCCTAAGAAATTAGATCATGGGCTTGATAACATTAAACATTAAAATAATATTATTTATAATTAATAATAGTAATAAGATAGGTTGTCATAGCGCAAAGATGGACATTCTCCATTTACCCCACCTGGCCCTGCGCGCTGCTCCAGTTAGCGGGGTGACTAAACAGATTGCTTGCTGCCTCGGCCAGTAGGAAGACTAAACACGTTATATATATTATGCTTTGGATAACAACTTGGGGGCAATTGTTATCTCCCCAGCCCACCAGCAAGGCTTCGCTGCCAGATGATTTGACCTGATAAAACGCAGTTAACAGATGCTGCCCTGAAACGCATTCTATATTGATCGGTGTTGCCCTTTACACACAGTTTCCGATTGGTATAAGACGGCAGAAAACTGGGGCTTTTCTGAAAAGAGGAGAGGAACGTGCTACTTACCGTACCGCTTTGATCTAACGTTAATGCGGCTGGTGCTTTAAACATGTGCTATATGTGGCCACAGCCGAAAACACCCTGTCTAAAACCTATACGCGCTCTTCCCTTTAATGTCGTCATGTATAAGTAGCGGGGTGACTAAACAGATTGCTTGCTGCCTCGGCCAGTAGGAAGACTAAACACGTTATATATATTATAGGAAAATACAATCAAGCAAGGAATCAACCCACGGCCAGCAAATAATGCTTAGCCCGTCACTATATAGCCGCATATTGCTTTTAACCGCTATAGGGCCATATATTGCTTATGTCAAAGTAACCCAGTTTTGGTGAGCCCCATCTAATCCTTAACATGGCTGAACTGCTTATCCTGGAGCTGAACCCGTGGGACAGCACTGCCTTTTAAGCCACCGAGACTCTCCTTCAGTTCAAAGGCCTCTGTAGAAACCATTGATGATTTACATGTGGGTGTCTCTTGCTTTGCTGTGCGTTTCCATTACTATTATAGAGGTCCGAGGGGTAACGCTTCCATGAGAAGATTCTGGGCAGTCCCCATTGAACGTCCTCGCTTGTGGCATCACACTACTCTAAAGGATATGCCAAAAATGCCAGCAAAGGGCTAGATCAGTTGGTGTCTTCATGCATTAACAAGGAAAAATTGTAATTAAGACCACGGTCCTCAGGTTGGCGTTGTAAAAGGTTTCCTCCACCTGCCAGCCAGGAGGCCACGGATGGCGAAAGAATAAAATGGTGCAGTTTTCATGTGGATACCTTTAGAGTGGTAAGGTTGGTCCTCCATGGCGACCAAGAAGCTCCACATAGGTAGCCCACAGCGTGGGTCCACCCCTGTCACACCACCATGTCGTTTTCCTTATTAAACCATATTTATCCGCTTTGAGCAGTAAGGGCTAGAACACATAGATCCCGTGCTTGCTACAGGGTTCCATTCCTCATAACTCAAAGCAGCATTTTAAGAAGAGTGGGCAGTAAGCTACGACCAATACTACATGCACAGAAACAGAGGGCTGGGAGGAAAAACTAAACAAGAACAGATGGTGAAGATACTAAAAGATGGAATAGCTTTATTTAAGCATATTTCATAGTTTAGCTCCAAGAACATTAGCTAGTGAAGTGCTGTCACATTTCTCGGTAATCGCTTTCAAGTCAACACAACCGCCCTTACACTCTGATTGCTGTTAAAGCAACGGAACAAATACCAGACCTTCCACCGGACTGTACTTGGTGATCACGCGTTACATTGTAATTCTTCCTGTCCTTGTGGACTTCCCTGTATTAGTGATGAGCCAACAGATCATATGTGAAACATCACCATCATCCTAAAATGTGGAACTGAAATTTATTTAAAGCAGATCGGAGACTTTTAGATTTAGAACGCAGAAACCAAATAGATTCCAAGAAAGTATCTCCCATCAAAAATGATCCGGATACTCTCGGCAGCTTCCCTCGTGCTAGATAAGCTTTTTAGTGTAAATTAACACTTAAATGAAATTGAAAACCTCACTGCTATAATCAGATTAGCTTGAAGCATAAATATGGATTATAAAACAATAAGGCTCGTGTCTGACCTCTCTGAATGTTAGAGGCATCGCCATGTCCCCTCTACGACATTTGAACTGTTAGAATCAAAGACAGAAACAAAATCATTAAAAATCTATTAGAGACACCCAGAGAAGCCCAGCATGGCCACAGACACACTTTTTACAGATTTAATAAAAGGCTGGTTATAGTTTCATTTATTTTAATAAACTTCAAAACATTCCTAATCTAACCAACTGCAGTAAATCAGACATTAAATAAAAACTGCCATTGTTTTTTTCTTATTGCTTGTATTAGATTTTGAATATAATGTATTGAAGCAGGAGCATATTAGCCATTTGTGTTATGTGTTCTATTGGCCCAATCCGCTAGAAAAAAAACCCTGATGCCTTATGGTACTACATGTGGTAAACAATAGAATGGCTCAGTCTTGTTTACCCAAACAGACTAACTATTGAAATTCTATGGAGGAACAGACTTCATTAGCATTGCCATGAAGAATCCCCTTTAAAAAAGGCACTCAAAACATCACATTTTAGACAAAAGAAGTTAAAATGTCTATTCTATGTTACTGTACACAGCCCAGGACTCTATGCTCAAGGAGAATATCTTTTCTCTTCATAGGGCTCCCTTTTTTATTCTATGAAGCCAAACAAAGTAAAGTCAGTGGAAAGCGCTACCCACAATCATCAGACCAGGAGCTACCACCTGGTACCCCTGACCGCCTTACTACAGTTAAACTGGGCAACATGGGAACTCTTTTCACTACTTCTACTGAAGATGCTGGGAGAACCTTCAGGGATATCAGTTATGAAGCATTATATTACAATACGTATAAATATGGAGTGTAATCGATCTCAAGATGTCCCCCGGTGACAAAATAATCATCAAGAGTGGAGTAAGCTGTGGGTACCAGACATAATATGGACAATATGTAGGTCCAATGAGGCTGGCAGTGGGCAAAGTCACATTCAAAGAAGTATCCCAGTCAAATGTGTACATAACTAGATAATATGCTGAAGGCCCTAACAAATATACCATATTTCGTAGAATATTTTCACTAATTTTCAAACGTTCTTGAAGAGTTACCATAAAATCATAATTTCTACATCATATTTAAGAAAGAGGAAGTTAAAAACTTACAAAACCAAACAGACGTGTTCCGAGTAGTTGGCGGTTTTGGATAACCAAGCCGTTTCCTTTAACATAGACAATATTCTGGTCAAGCACCCGTAAGAAAGAAAGAAAAAGAAAAAGTACCCAAAAACACACAGAATTGGGAAACACTGCATTTGCCGTTTCTATTGCAACTATACAAAGCTTCTGCCCTATAGAACAGGAACAAGAAGCTACAAGGATCATAAGAAAAGGTGAATTCCAAACTTACCGTTGCGTTTAACATGCTTTTAAGTGTTACCACGACTTTTATTATGCTGCGTTGAATAAGGTAGTGACAAAATCACTAACAAACCAGTTGTAAAACTTACAGATCACAAAAGGGCTACAGCCCACCTCAAAGTCAATTAACAGCACTAACAAACAATGGCCGGTACTGATATAAATTATCCAGGAATTACTAAGTGGGTTATAAATAATTCCTCCGCCTTGCAAAGTAGAAATCTCTTAGCATCTATTTTCATACATTTTGTATGAGTAAAAAAGTATTCATTAAGCCTGCAATCACACTGTAAAATAATTTTTTCCCAGAGATTTCTCTTCATAGCAACAAAGAGAAGTAACAGAGAAGTAAATGTATTCTCGGTATTTATGGACGCAGAGCAAACACGCGTCTAGATTGAGTATAAAATGCTCTTCTGCGCTATGTAGTTATGCTTTCAACTGGGTGGAAGAACAGAGAGAAGGACTAAAAATCAGTGAGATCTTGTGTTATACAGTAAAGGGGACATTGTGGACCACCATCCCCTGGCCCTCCACAATGCAGCGCAACATCAACCAGCACATTGATAATAGCTGAAAACGAATCCAACAGGTCAAAAAGACCAATCCACAATATAGAGAATAAATTATTAAACAAAACCTTAATCTCTCGATTTCTGAGAAATAATCACGTTTTAATAAGGGGGGGCTTAGGACAGGGTTTATTCACACATTGCATTCAGATTACCCAAACCGAAGCATGAGACGCCTGATCCATCCAAAACACTACACTTATTCACCAAAAGCCTTACTATCACAATATCTGTTTCCATTGGTGTGTCAGTGATTTGAGCGTCTTAAATGTATAGTATAGCTATGACACACTTTACTGCTTTGTTTACTTGAACATGAACAGTTATGAAACTGAAAACGAATGAAGCCAGGAACCATGTTGACCATGACTACAGAGACGAGATGGACCTGATCTGCAGTTGTCCTGAATGAGAATACCACACATAGTTCTGACATTCCTCTCATTCCTTCACTCCATATCTTCCAGCACAGAGCCGGGTCCCAAACCGTGATTCAGCCAAAGCAGAGTGACAGCTCTCATCCCTAATTAGCGTTAAAGTCGGTACAGAAAATAACTGACAGCACGTCAACTTTGTGTAAAACCCGGAGAACACGGCTGAGAACATTATGTAATTCTCAGAATAGGGTTGGATTCATTTACTACTTGAAGGTTTTCTCTGGGAACTCTAACAGTTACCTAGAGCGTGAGTGCTTGAACAATTCACCACCTTCCAATGGAACATGAACACAAGACTGTACCTTGTGCCACCAATTTCTAAAAACAAACAAAGAAAATAAACAAAAAAAATCATGCACACTATGAATGGATTTCTATGGGACTATTTAAGTTGTGGAATACCCAGAGATCCTCGGTCTCGGATAAAAACAGCCAAGCTTTTTATTAAAAGCAAAGTTTCATCCCAAGACCACATTCTAGCCACTGCCTTGCTAACCGAACAGTTACAAACGTTACTCATCTGACATAACCCTAGTGTCTATTTTCTGGATTTATTGGATAGTAAAGACAGGAAGAGCAACAGAGAACAATACAGCGAGTAAAAGAACAAGAATGTATGGTATTCCGATGCAACATGAAATAGAACAATAAAGAGATTATATAAACAGGTAAGCAGTAGATCTCACAGGTAAGAACCTTTGTCGATCTACAGGAATACTGGACAAGCAGGAGTTACCCTGGGAAAGCAATTTAGGACCTTTGGTCAACTATGATTCACATAAGAGCCAAGGTGGAGGACACACCAAATTACCCTGTTTAAAGGTGTTGTTCCACCTATTTTGCTAAACACCTTTAACAACTAAATGTAACAATAGAAACATTCAACGCTATTCCAACCAAAAGCCCAAACACCACACAAAAGTAATCCTTTAATCGTGTTAAGTGTCGCCCATTGAGATTTTTGTCTGGTCAGATTAAGTCTAACCTGTAGTCACGTTACTTCATGGAGAGGTCCAACAAATAATTAAATAATATGCAAATCTACCAAAATATTGGAAAGCTGCACTTAGACTTTTTCTATTTATTGAGAGAGATATGATTTACCACCGATTTATCAATTTAAAATACAGTAATTCTGAAAATGTAAAAAATAATGGTGTTCTTTCTGGCACACATACATTGTACATTCACACACACACACACACACACACACACACTTATTTATCATAGATGAGTGGATGAAGTTTGCAGAGCTTGTGTATTTATATATTTTTTCTGGTGTAATAGTATAAAAATCTATTCATACCGATTTAGCTGCAAAATACTGATATTTATATATCTCAAACTGCTAAATAGGTCTAAATCTTAATCATCAGGTGCACGCGTAGCTTGCTATGCTTTGCTTCTTGTGCAAGCCTGTAAAGGGTGTTACACGAATGATAAAGGCTAAAGCAGATAATTGCTCTGTAATTTGAGTCCCTTCGCGGCTTTGTCAGTTTACATGCGCTGCTGAATATTACACTTGCAGTTTTTGGAATCGCAATCACACAAAATGCAGCGATGCGACCTTTCAAAGGCTTTCCGCATTCCCAGAATTATTAAATCCAGATTACGGGCCTGCATTCGGTGTGGGATTATGGTGCACACAACCTCGGCATTAGTGGAGAATGTGGGGGAAAAACATTAAACCAGCAGAAACTCTTAAATGTTTTGTGAATATTTAGCCTGGGAGTGAAAAAAGAAAAAAAAAAAAAATGTACCAACATTTTCTAAATAAGTGTTAGAGACATCGAAAAAACGTGCTCATCTGGTGACGTATTGAAATGTTGATCGATTCCAGACACTATCATTTATTACATTTTTAACTAAAAAATTCAGGATACCCACATCATGCATGTTAAAATCCCCTTACTATATTATCGTCTACCACTTCTGCTGGGAGAATGTTCCACTCATGGACCAGACTCTCAGTGAAGTAAATCTTCCACACATTAAATTTAAGACTCTGACCCTTAACTTTTAGACCATGACCTCTTCTCCTAACATTCTCATTTGAATTGTACTACAAGTGTCAGCAGACAATTATCTAGAGAATCCGAGCACTAATTTTAGGTTAAATTAAATCAACAATACTTGTAAATCTATAAGATTCTCCGACAATCTCTGTTGCCATGAGATACCGAGTACACGTTACTTACAGAACGTGGAAGCCTCAGATCTCACTTACAATCTAGATCTCAGTGTTCACAAAAAATAACCAGATATTGTTCTGGTGTAATAGTCCTCCCAGCGTCATTTTGTTGGAATCTGCTATACACGAAGCATGGAAATTTAATAAAACGTGAACTCTGGTGCCGAGGATATCTAAGAGACACCTTAATATAGAAAGGAATTTTTGCAGAGGGCTGAGGCAGTAAAGTCTTGTTTCTGTGTGGAAGACAAACTATCATTACAAGAAAATGCTTGAAATGGAAGCCATGGAGAGCCATTCCTGTTATCACTTAACAGACAAGATACCCAAGCGCTCATTTCAAAGAATTACGTAGTTTACGGCAGGCAGGAGCAATGGTTAGCGCCATCCAGAAAAGCAACGATCAACCGATCCAGAATGTACGGGATGCCTATAGTTTCTGTATCAATCAGCAATCTTCCCATGTTTTGCCTGGAAACAGTACAGCCCTGCAGTCTCTTTTCTTTTAAAAACCAAATTAACAAACCCTAATCAAATAAACAGTAGAGTGTTTGTTCAGCGGTGTCACCGGCTGTGTACTTTGGATCTAAGAAAGTTAATGGTTAAATTAACAAATTTGCACCCAGACAGGGATAATGTACAATCCGAATTAATCATCTTTGGGATTCCAAGTTAGATTTTAAACTTTATTCTTCCAACATAGATTTTCTGAGCCATCAAGCATAACTTCTACAGTAACACAACACCAACTCAGCTGTCCAGCCATCATTGCGTTACCCTTCTATAAGTCTGAAATCTGGCCACCAAGTCCGACTTATTGAGGGTTATTTTTTGGATTTAGAGTCAGACGACTCAGAGTTAGCTGCAGAGATATAAGTTATTTTGATGGTCAAGAAATGTGTACTAGCAAGCCAGATACATTGGCTATGAATTCTATGCATCGCTACATACTGTTAATTGCCAACTAAGACAGGGTTCCAAGGAGGCTCTCAAAAAGGAGCTTCCTATTCACATGACTTCCTTACACAACGGCTCAAAAAGGAAACAGGTGAGTCAGGGCATTCCAAGAAGTCGTACAATCGAAGGAAATATGCACTTTGTGAACATTCGTGCAACGCCGACATGCCGCTTTCCACCATGCAGTAAAGTCCTCCCGCACAGCATCACTGCCCCATCGATGGCGCCTGTGAGGTGCACAGGGCCAGTAAACGCTTAAAGCTCTAATATTTAATAAATCCATAAAAACAAAAAATATGGGTAAATCTTGTGGAGGGAAGATGGGCAGAACCACAAATATTATACAGTACATAAATACATTAATCATGTCAGCAGTAGAAACCAGAAGCGTCGCCCCCAAATCTGGGAATGAGCCTCAACGTCTATTTCCTTTTATACAAGAAGAAACAACATAACCAATATACGAGAAACAAAAACAACTAGGACACTATAATTTGTGTTTTAGATGTTGTACGTGAAAACAGATGCAGAAGGGCCTTGGCCGGAACACATTCTTAACCGGGAAGATGAAAGAATGAGAAGGTACCTTCACATATATGTGCATATCATTTTATATATATATATATATATATATATATATATTATTTTATATTAAATGATGCGTTTCCATAAGTCATCCTTTAAAAGTCCAATAACGCTGACGTTTAGTAAAATATGTCCAATAACTATTTTATATAGAATAACTGGTAGTTTAGTCAGTATGGAAACTATGAGTGAGTCAAGTGATATGTTGCTCTAGCAATCCAAGTTTGCCTTCATACAAAAAAAATGTAGAAACAATACAAATCCTTGTTTCCACATCATTGCTATTTCTAGTCGAATCGCATCAGCAGAAAGTGTCAAAAATAACTTGGAATCTGTACAATTAAACGGAACATATTTGGTTTCCAGAACAACTGTCGGAGCAGAATGCAAACACGCAAAATAAACAGTTACCGCGTTTTTTGTAAACATTCACAGCAGGTACTCGGCAGAACAATGGGGAGCGGGTTTATGAGGAGTCCGCGGCTCCAGCTTCCGTACAAGGAACATATCACGGCCATTGTTTGCTTGGACAGTTCATTGAGCTCCAAGAAATCCTCCACTGTCTCTAGGAGAGCAAAGCAAATATACATCTACTGGCCTTCTTAAAGGGGAAGCCCCACCAAAAAAAAGAAAATGTATAAAACACAATAAAAAAAATAAAAGAACAAATACAGAAAAATTCAGAATGACATCTCACATCCAAAAATCCAGCCATCTTTTTTTAATCAATCACTAGCTGTAAACTAATCATTCCAAAAGACGCAATCCCGGAATTAGAAGGTAAAAGGTCACATTCAAAAGAGCCGTTTAAATGTGAACTTTGGACTGGGTGTCAATGAGCCGCAGACAGCCCAGGGAGGCAAATACATCAAGAAAACAGAAAATCTGGACACTAACCACAAGACAGCACCTGCTAGCAGTTATGCAAATAGTTTCCAATGACTAATGGCTTGCGTCGGTCTTTGCTTCATTCGCACCTTTCGTAGGAAATTCTGGGTGAAGAAACAATGCCCTAATTCAGATTTACTCGGAATCCTACAGAATAGACAAGTACTATCCCGACCGCCGCGCACGCTGAAAGTTTTTCTTTTCTTCATTTAAACATCAAAAAGGTAAAGGATTTACTAATGGGGTTTCTAACATATTTAACTCTTTAGACTTCACGTGGAACTTTCGTCCATAAAACCGTTACCAGTTAAGGCTGAAGCCGCATTCCTCTGGGTCTACAGTCCTGAGTGAAAATACTAAAAACTGGAAAACCATCAAGAGCACATGCAACGTCTATTCACACCAGCCCAGTACTCCAAGCTTTGAGCCACACAGCCTAGATAGATCCCACGTGTGAGAACCAGAGAAGAGGGTCATTCAGACAAAGGAACACAATTTTCCTATAAAAAAAACCAAACTTTCATCTATGGAATTAAAAGCCATAAATGCGAGCCTGAAGAAGACAGCATGCGGTCCGAAATGTTTGAATGAAATTAGACCATTTTTAAACTTGTGGTTACCAGTAATAAGGAAGGTATTGGGGTGGGGGAGATATATGAAATTGTGGGTCACAAAAACACCCTGGGATTTGTTTTTATTTTTTATATGCCTATATTATAAGCCATCACTGATAAAGTGATGATCTCATACATGATAGAGTGTGAAAATTAGTCAAAGTGCGAGAATAGTGCAGTTGTCTAAAGCTTGCACTCTCCAACAGATGTTGGGGTATGTTTTCAACTTCCATTCCTCATTAATATTCATTCCCTCGCTAGTACATAGAACACAACAGGAACCCGGGACAACATTAACCATTAGACACTTCTTCTCACCTTCCCAAATTAAAAACATCCTCTTGCCTGAAGATGCCATTTCCTTGAATAGTAGCCATTTACAGTAGCCGTCTATCCACTGGGAATAATCAAATGACTCTTACAAGAACATACATCAACCATCACAAGCAATCCAGCTTTGTCTCAATAACCTCCGACCCTAATTAACCTCATCCTGACACGCGCTTCCTTTAATTGTTGTCCTTTCCATAGGAATGTCATAGAATATTACAAAAACAGCGGTCTTTCACATCTGCGGGATCAGAGTTGGCTTATCTTTGTCACATTTGGAATATATACCGTATTGGCTCGAATATAGGCCGCACTTTTTTCCCCCACTTTAAGTTTTTAAAGTGGGGGTGCGGCCTATATTCGGGGTCTAGCGCCCGACGCCCGGGACATGCAGTCCCGGGCGCCGGGCAGGCAGCGGGGTTAAGATACAGATCCCCCGCAGCGGTGCAGGGGACCTGCATCCTTCTCCCCGATACGCTCAGACAGCCTCCCCTGCCAGCACTTCCCACGGGGGGGGGTGCCGGCACGGGAGGTTATCTAAGCGTTTTACCTCTGCCCACCCCCGACTTACCGGAGCAGACTCCCGGGTGTCTTGCGGGGCCGGCGGGAGACATTTACGCAATACGCAAATGCAACTTCCGGTAACGGTACCGGAAGTTGCATACGCGTATTGCGTAGATGTCCCTCGCCGGCCCTGAAGACACCCGGGAGTCTGCTCCGGTAAGTCGAGGAGGGGGGGCAGAGGAGGACAGCGGCAGCGTATCGCGGGGAGGGAGGACAGCGTATCGCGGGGAGGGAGGGCAGCGTATCTCGGGGAGGGAGGGCAGCGTATCTCGGGGAGGGAGGGCAGCGGATCTCGGGGAGGGAGGGCAGCGGATCTCGGGGAGGGAGGGCAGCGGATCTCGGGGAGGGAGGACAGCGGCAGCGTATCGCGGGGAGGGAGGACAGCGGCAGCGTATCTCGGGGAGGGAGGACAGTGGCAGCATATCTCGGGGGGGAGGACAGTGGTAGCATGTTTTTTTTGGTGCTTTTTTAAAGAAAAAAAACTTTTTCTTTAAAAAAGCACCAAACTTTTAGGGTGCGGCCTATATACGGGGGCGGCCTATATCCGAGCCAATACGGTATATCTGGTGTAGAGGGCAAAGATACATTGTGCCTTCCGCTCCTGGCATGTAACAGGCTGTTAAACGACATGGCAGGGGATATCCCACGATGACGCCAACCTGTCAAGGAAGGAGCAGAACCAGATACCTCCAAGTCTTCAATCTTCTAAAGAGTAGCCACGGCTATCCGATTCAGAACTTTTTGAGCAATTTGATATTGATTTCTTTGGGGGTATCGCTTTCTAGCGCCTAAAAAGTTCATCTGATTGGGCCTGCCCGGCTTCTAACTTCCGCACGAATTTGCGGAGCCCCGTTCTGGGCAGAACATGGGTAGATCAGCGTGACCGAGCCAATGATTAACACATTCGGGTAGAGGATCAAATGCCATCCTGGGGCAAAGTTTGTACAGTGGTTTTATGACTGTGGCAACAAGCAGAACGATCGAGTCAGCAGGTGCATTCCGTTGGGGCTATGGTAATAAGTCCACATTTAAGAGATATAGAGAGATATATATATTTTATAAAACCACCAGTAAAAAAAAAAAAGGCATATCTTCAAATGGGACAGTAAAAACCATTTCATACCACACTTCTCTGCTCTATGATGGGAAGCCTAGGCTGGGTAACACCTGCCGTCTGAACTGAAACTTGCCCGATCACCTCACCAGAGAAATCTTTTGCCCCGAGGTGCAACAATTTCATTACAGCCAGCAAAAGGCCAGCTGGTGCACCAAATGCAAGAAGGGGGGGGGGCGCAAGGGAAAGATAAAATGATATACATTTATATAAAAATGATCACTGAATGCTTCTACGTCCTCAAGCGCAGCCAGGAAGACCCACAAACTTTACTAGGAGGTATACAGAGCGATGTGCAGGGCGGGAAGGAACGCGGTCCCCATAGCGCGAGGTGATTAAAAAGCCTCCACATCCTTACCGATACATAATTACCGATGCAAGGTACATTATTTTTGCATTAATTAATAAAGAATTATATAGGTAAAGTAAAGAATACATTTATCATTTTTAAAGTAAAAGCTTAGAGCGTAAAAATCACTTCTTAATACCACTGGCGGCTACGCAGCTTCACACGGCGCACCTTTACCTATTACTACGGGTACTCGGGGCAGGTGGTCCCGAAAACCCCGACATCATGTATGTCCTAGCGGTGCCGGCAGTTGCTGGTGGGGTATAGGAGAAACAGAACACATTTAAGAGCGAAGCGGTTTTAGGAGACAGCTCAGCAATCTTTGGGAGACTGGGTGGCACAAAAAGAGACAGAAGTAGAACATGTTGGGTACCAGAGGTAACACGGCAGCTACGGTTACCTGGCAACGGGGCAGGTGGGGGGTTTTGAGGACCTGTAACGACTTGTTTTGGATTCCATATCAGTCTCAGGCACTACTATTCATATTAACTCAAACCTAAACGTGGGGGTTTATCTATAAAAAAAAAAAAAAAAAAAGGGAAGGCCTCTCAAACCGTGCACCCAAATCACTGCACACGGGAAATGGGATATTAAATCACACGGACGTTCTAAGGCAGAACTTCCAGAATATTTAACATCTTCAGAATGCGCCCGTCAAAACGCAACATGCTTCCTAATCCAGACCCCTACAACAGACCGGGCCAAGTTCATCCCCCAGCAAAGAGCGACTTACTCGTCTCGGGGGCTATTCTGTATGGGGGGCTTCATGTCAGGATTTTAGCCGGTAATACGAGGCGGCGAAAGGCAGAATGAAACCCGTCCTGTTTGTAAGTCTGTTGGGCCAAACGGAATTCCCCTTTGATGTCAAAGTCACGTGAATACAGCAAGAAAAGAAAAAGAAGCTCAGGGAGAAGAAACCGCTGGCGGCTCCGACACCGAGAGACAGAACGCACACATTCACTTTAACGCGATAATGTGCCAGATATTTTATATACAGCGCCATCATATTCCATAACGCTGTACAATACGCAAACATGTCATAACAGGTAGTAAACATAACAACCCGACTTACAGAAGCAAGAGGTAAGGAGGGTCCGGCTCAAACGCGCTTACTACCTAAATATCAGCAACACACAGAAGAGCAAGAATTCCAAATATATAACCCAGAAATCGGCCAAGCCACAGCTTTTTATTACTCACCCAATAAGTGGTTTATATTACTCACACCATGGAACACTGACGGCAGATAAGAACCATTCGGCCCACCCAGTCTGATGCAGAGACACATGCATGTTTAAATCCCCTCACTGTATTAGCCTCTACCACTTCTGCTGGGAGGCAGTTCCTCTTATCTACCAGTAAAATAATACATTTTTACATTACATTTCTCGTCCTTTGAAATAAACTTTCATCCTGTACTTTGTTAAGATACTTTATGAATTTAAAGGTTTCTACAACATTCCCCTCTCTTCTGTCCTCAAATATTTACATATTAAGTCTTTCCTGATTTTTTGCGGGATAAAAAATGTAGATGGCAGGTGCTTTATACCGTGTTTGCTTCTCAAAGCAAGCTTGGCTTTAACGGCAAGAAATAAGAAACGGTTGCACGGGCACAGCCCAGGCGGAATTCAACCGGATATTTTCATCTATACGTTCGAGCCAAACGTACAGGAAGCAAAAACTGCGTTTGCTGGATTTTAATGAAAGAATCACTTATTCCATTCTGCAAAGAAAAACATATTTCACTGTAATTTTAACACTTCGCAGAAGTTACGGGTGTTACCCGAGAAACCAAAGAGCCGTCACCACACTCTAAATATTCACTCCAGAGACTTAACCCTTTATGGTAATATATATACAGAAAACGTGAAGATTACAGTCCATACAAACGACACGGTGTGATGTCATAACTCGGGCGCACCAGCCAGAGATTAAAAATAAATTCAAAAAACATCCATAAAGTCAAAAGTTCATCCCCACCTCCGTGACACGCGGGTTCAAACAGCGCATATTCACCAAATCTTCCCCTAACAAGCCTGCACAAATCCATACAATAACACCCCGGGCGGGTAGAGTGCCAGAGAGGCGTGCGATTCCCTCGTATGCAAACGAGAGCGGAGCTCTGACATCACAGTGACGCCGGCAGCCGAATCGGTCAGCATTAAACTTGTTTGCTTTCTTATTGCAAATATATCCGAAGCAGCAAAACAAGTCGGGTAACAATCGGCTGAAATATAACGTATTATAACATAACGTACGCGCATTCACACATCAGCAGAGATATCCAGAGGTAGTAACAGTATCCAGAGGTCACACGGGAATCAATAAGGCGGCCAGAAATCTGCGCTGCGTGTAACATATGGTAATATCACGGCAAGAATAGCCTTCGCAACACGGAATATATGATGAGCGGAGAGGACAGACACAGCTGGCCACATCGGACCGCCGAATGACAGACTACAAAAACCCCTGGAGGACCTGGCACTTGCCCCCGAGGGGGAGGGGGGATTATTGGGGCTGCCAACAGATCACAGAGACAAGGCTAGCAAAATCTGCTCAATAGGCAAAGAGCTGATGGTTAAAGAGGTTCCGCAGCTGCTTCGCCGATGAAGACACATATTCATAAGGATCTAATGCAATGTAAATAAGTTTTGCTATACAGAGAGGGTGGCAGATAAATGGAAGATCCTCCCAGCAGAAGTGGTAATACATACAGAGACTAATACATGAGCAGGACAGGCATAAAGCTAAGACCAAGGACTGATTAAGGTGTGAGTCTTTACATCGGGAATAACGGGCACACTAGGTGGGCTGAAAGGGTCCGATCTGCCGCCACAGTCTACGCTTCTATGTCTTGCAGTGGGTGGCCTGGGGATGGTGCTCCCAGTTTCATTACTTCATGCAGCATACAGGGTTTAGCAGCCACATGCCAGGACTGAGTGAGTGGGCACTGCCAGCTCTGCAGCTGCACACTCACCCGCCGAGGCTCTGCAGCTGCACAGGAACAAAACTCAAAACTCCAAACTTTCCTGGAGGAAAACTACAGGGGCATTTAATTCAAACTGCCCTGGCTAAGGGCAAATGCTGGATTTATATTCCCAGACATTATTAGTAGCACCGCATGCACCCCCTATACGCCTTTGATAAGCAATTGAAACTGAGTGGAGGTTACTTGGGGTCTCATGAGAGGGCATGTGGGTATGACCCCGGGGTTTGGGGCAGTTATTGGGAGCCCCCTAAATCCGGTCATTTAATGTCAGGGCGCAGAACCTGGAGTAACCGGCCCCCGCTCTTATTCCGTACCCCGGGAGCTCACCTCATTGCCCGGGCTGATGGGCTTCTGTAGCTGCTGTTTCTTCTCGCCGTCCTCCTCAGGTGGAGCTGTCCGGCGGGTCGCCATGATTCCCTGTGCTGATTACAAAGGAGGAGCGAAACTGCTTGGGGAGTCCACATTGGGGAAGGAGACAGAAGCCACGGAAGGGGGAGGAGAAGGCGGCATCGGGAGTAACAGGACGTCGGTAGAGTTAGACTGTCGACGAGAGCGGGGGGCGCTAGAACGAGCCGCTTTCACCGGGACACAGTAGGGAGAAGTCGCTGAACAGCCGCGCTGAGACCACGCACCATGTCACCGCGAACTGGGACTGGGACTCGGGAGAGAGGAGGCGTGCCAGGGCGGGCCAATCACAGATTCAGAATGCAGTACAAGATCCCGCCCTCAACCTTAACCCTCTCCGCGGCCACAAGAGTGACTCAATGACTTGGAAGGTAACGTATCAGCGCTCTCTCCAGCAGCCAGGTAGTTAATGGAAAGAGTACGTGACGTTGTCCGGCACGCCTCCAATATATAAGGCGGGCAGCCACAGGTTTCGTGTTAGGGAATCCCTGGGTTTGCGGTGTTTGTGTGGCGCTGAGGCAGTAGGTGGCTGTTACAGGGCGGTGCTCATCTGGCCACTTTGTGTCATAATACTAAAGTATACAACGCCAAGCAAGGCGCCATTCATTTACCGTCACCTGTCTCTTAAACGCTGAGAAAGTCATGTATTTGCTGTGTTATGTAATATATCATATATAAAACATTTAAAAAGGGTCACCGTCACCTAGGTATTGTAGATGATTTTACTATAGATATAAATATAGAGTTAACATTAACACCTGACTTACTGTTGGAAGTTGTTGAATCTGAACTCTGGAGGAAGAGATGCTCTGTTGGAAGAAGAGCTGCTCCCTATGGAGGAAAAGATGCTCTGTAGGAGGAAGAGATGCATTGTGGGAGGAAAATATATATATATTTTTCCATAGGAACAGCATGTATATATATTGTATAGTGTTAGCGCGTGTATATTATATGTACAGTGCCCTCCACTAATGTTGGCACCCTTGGTAAATATGAGCAAAGAAAGCTGTGAAAAATGTTCTTTGATCTTTTCTTCAGAAGAATACACAAAAACTCTGCTCTCATGGATATCAAACAATTGCAAACACAATGCAAATGTGAAATATATGTGTGGAACATTTATTGACACACCTATGAATTCATGAGAAGAGTATATTTGAAGTATATTCCCCGTGATATTTCACATTTTTAGTACACCTGGTTGACTAGGAACAGGAAATCGTTTAACCATAACCACACGGGTATAAATATTAGGTATCACATAGGCCAAATTCTCTCAGTCATTCATCACAATGGGTAAGACCAACGAATACAGCTGTGATGTGCGGCAAAAGGCTGTTGAGCTTCACAAAATGGTGGCTATAAAAAAATAGCAAAAGCATTGAACATCCCCATTTCCATCATTCACGTACTGTGAGAAGGATGGTCCCAGTGGCCAAAAGATCTCCAAGGATCCCATCTGGAGAATTGCAGAAGTTGATTGCGTCTTGGGGCCAGAAAGTCTCCAAAAAAGAGTTTCAAAAACAACGCCTCTACTCTCATCCAAAAACAAACTCAACCGTCATCAGTTTGCCAGACGCTACTGGAACGTAAAATGTGATCAGGTTCTGCTGTCAGATGAAACCAAAGTAGTGCCTTTTGGCAATAAACAACCAGAGGTGGGTTTGGCGCACGCAGAGAGGTAGCCATATGGAAAAGTACCTCATGCTCACGGTTAAATGGATTACTGACAACAAAATCAAGGTCCTACCATGGCCATCCCAGTCCCTTGACTTGAATGCCATAGGAAACCAGTGGGGTGAACTGAATAGGTGAGTCCACCAGCATCGATCTCGGGTCTGGAGAGATTCTGTATTCTAATGATCTCAGATCCCTTGCCATGTATTATCCAACCTCATCAGGCATTATAGGAGACGACTCAGAGCTGTTATCTTGGCAAAGGGAGGTAGCATAAAGTAATGAGTAAAAAGGACTAAAAAGGTGCCAATGATTGTGCCACACATATATTTAATATATATTTAATGCAAATTTGAACAACGATTTGAACAAAATAGGTCAGTCCGTTTTTTGGCCCATTTGGCTGAAAATTCAGGGGTATTTTTAATTCGATTGGAGGATCGGGGAGAGGACATCACCGGAAGCACCACCTTATGGCACTGGGGGCAGTCGTGTGAGATGTAAGGTTGGTACCCCTAAACGCCTTACAAACATATACATACTAACACAAATGAACTAACACACTTACACACAGAAACATACTGTGTGCACACCCACAGTATCATACACACCCACAGTAACATATACACACATATAGTAACATACACACTGTGCTGGGAAACAACGTCATATCCTGTCCCTCGGACTCAGCATGTTGGGCCTGAGGAAACACATCCTGGGTCACCGTCCTAGCGGTATGACTGAGGGGGGTGGAGCTGGTTTGGGGGCCTCCGTTACACCAATATCTGTAATTCATGTTATGCGACTCCGCTGGCCGCTTCAGTTACCCAGTGCCTGTCTCAGCGCAACCCTGCGGCCAAGCCCCCCTTCCCAGCCGTGCCCGGTAATCTGTACCGTGGGTACCCCGCTGATGGCGGCCCTGATGGAGCTATATAAGTAAAAACTAATAATAAAAAGGCCTCATAAAACAACAGTTCTTTTGTTGAGTAATAAACAATTACTAGTATTGTGAGCAACCATCACGACGCTATAGGAGGTTACATATAAAGTAAGTTCTGGTCCATATTGATACCAGAAGAGCAATCAGCAGGAACATTTTGTTGCCGTGGTGACTGTACTACTTTGGGCTCTGTGTCGCATAAATATACATAAACCCATAGTTCTTTCGCTCAGGAAACCTTAATGCATTTTGTAAATAAGTAAAATTCCGATTTCTATGAAATAAAGGATTACACATTTTATTATTAATTATTGATTTTTGGTATTGTGACATCATATCCTGGTTCCTGCAGTGCTGTACAACAGACTTATTTAACAAGAAACACTTTTAGAATATTGCACAGTAAGTTATTTTTCCTTGTATTGATAATTCAACAAGTTTATTAGAAATATTAGTGGAAAGCAAACGTATTTAGAAGTTTTCCATGTTGACAATAGAACCCACCCTTTGAAACAAACACAAAGCCTTCTCCGGTTCAGACGCCCTCATTGCCTCCTGCTCCCAAACATCCTTAGGGAGTAGAAGACTGGGGAAAAAAGAAGAGACTGAGATTTGGGTCTGTAAATTAATGAGGACAAATAACTTTCACTTCCCTGCCTCACAGATGATCCCTTAGAGCCTGCAGATGTCTCTCCTCTGCTAAAGAGTTATTCCCCCCTTAACTTATTAACTCTTGTATGCCTGAAAGGAGTAGGTATTTGCGCTTCACACTGGTACCCAAAGGGTTTATAGAAAACAAAGCCATATATGTTTCACTTTGTCACTCGATAAAGCGCTTTATGACACATTGCACTATAATTTTTTCCGTTTGATTAATCACTTGATGCCAGAGGGGACTGCAGCAAATTGCCTTGCAATATACTCCAAGTGTTCCCATAGTAGATCATATAAGAACGCTTTAGCCCAATCTGACACCTGCATATAATGCCTTGGAACATGGAAAATGTTATAGTTGTGTTACATTTATTTATATCTCGCCAGCAGATACCGTCGCGCTGTTAGAATAGAGGACAGTGAACCTGCGAGACAATTTAAACATTAAGACAAGTTACAAAATATTGGTGTAGAAGGAGAAGAGGGCCTTGCTCTTGCAAGCTCAGAATCTATGGTTCCAACATTTACACAATGCAGTAGCAGATTCTTTTTGCTGATGAATGAGTTAAAGATGAATTAACATATCAATGCATTGCGGGCTTCAGAAATACAGAGGGGATTAACTGAGCGCGGTATAGAAGACCCCCTGACACCAGTGGTCTAGCGAACAATGTGTGAACAGAAGCCTTTTGGAACGTTGAATGAGGGTATGAACAATTTAGTAGGAGTGTGTTCCTGAAGTGGTGAAGGCTGTGTTCACACGGCTGACTTTGTCTTTGCCATAGAACTGCAGGCTGTATGTCCAAAAAAACACGTTACGTTTACAGATGCCATTATAACAAATAATATAATTTCGGACCACCTTATAATTATATTCTATATAGGATTATAGTGTTTGTTTTTTAAAATGCCAGAAAAAGCCCATAGCTTTTTTTTTAAAATATATACATTAGACTTTTGCGTTCATCTTACAAACTAAATATAAGTTCTAGTAAGTTCTAGCCAATCAAAATCATTTGTGGCTATAACTATTTTGTAGGCTGCAGCAAGAAGATGTCTGTTTAAAGAATTTAATGCACACATTTTATTTGGTAAATGACCCATACACAGCGAAATCACACAAAGAAGAAGTTCAAGTTGAGTTTAGGTGCGGACAATTACCCATAGATATATTAATGTCTGTACTTAGATCCAATGGGCTGTTTGCCTCTAAGATTACGTGCATCTCCATTGACACCCACTTATCACTTTTTTTGTGCAGTGTTAAAGTGACCCTATATTTAGCAAATAGATGGAGGGCTGCTGCATGTTAATTACTGTTTTAAGTTTCACAATCATGGGTTTTATACCTACAGCAAAGCAGCTGGTGTTATGCATGCCTGGAGCACCCCACCTTAGCGATAAGCGTATTCTGGTCCTAAAAAAAACACCATGATGAACCCCTCCAGTACCA
The DNA here is from genome assembly GCF_027358695.1 of Spea bombifrons. NCBI lineage: Eukaryota > Metazoa > Chordata > Amphibia > Anura > Pelobatidae > Spea > Spea bombifrons. Next base: position 12,213,610 of record NC_071091.1, on the reverse strand, counting down.
GAAAATCTAGGCGCTCAATCAACCAGGAACTGGTTTTTCCAATACCAATGCTACCTTTGCAATGCATTTTTGCCCATTCAGGGTGATAATCTGCCTCTGGCGTTCTCTAGCTGCTTTAAAAGTGCAACCCAAATAATGATGAATGATCTTTAGATGGCCAGGCTTAGGACAATGCCCCCAGGAACGTCCTCCCTATGCATTCTGTGCTGATTGCTGGGAAGTGGCATCACAATTCAGAAGATCCCACCGTGTAGGAGTGTAGGTATTACAGAGGATATGCCGGCTAGGCACATGCTCCTATATTGTAACTGAGCCAATTTGCAAGATATCCCCCACAGGCCCTTTGGGCAGTGGTGTGCTGGTGAGCCCAATTGCCCACAGGACAAGCTGCACTCTTTAATGTGGCACAGGGGCTTCTGGTCCACAAATTTGCCTCCCTAGGCCTAGTATGCCTAAGCCTAATTATATCCCTACAGCTGAGTTGTAAAGATTCTACACATGTAACACCATTGGTTTATTAATCTTGGATTTACCATGCCCATGTGAGTATCACATGCCTCCCAAGTGTCTTGCTTTAAGGTGGACCTGTCCAACCGTCTCAGTAAGCTGTCCCACCATGTTGCTTTTGCAGACAATGAGAATCATTGGATGGTTAGAGAGAGCAAATGATTTTCCACTGACTGACTTTTGCAACCCAGACCTCAATCTCCACTCCCAGGTGGCCACTTTGGGAAGCGTTACAGCAGAACACAATCCCTGCTTTAATATACTGCAAGATAACTGGATACGTTTGGTAGATAGACATCTGTGCCCCAGAACTACCATGATGGTATCCCACCTTGGGTACCTGAAATGTTGGAGATATGGCATCAGGGGGGTTGCTGAACTCATATAAGATGTGGATCTTGACCCTACAATAGATTTTACTCGTTTATTACTAAAAGCATGTCTGTTATACCCGCTTGTTGCTATAACTAAATAACTATATGTACACATCATGCTAGTGTGTTGGTAGGACCCCTTCCACTTAATGTAATTTTGTAATAGTCTCTAGGGCCATATGGTTATTATTTACTATTAATCTACTGTTAACGCACTGTAAAGTATTTGACAGCTACGAGGTTCCTTTTAATCTGCCTGGTGTCCCCCTTGCAAAAGCATGGCGGGGTTTTGTATGATCTCCATTTTCATTTGCCTCTTTTTCTACCCCTATTTTCCATGCAGGACATGTAATATACCTACCACCAGTCGTCTCCAGCAGTGGCTCAGCAAATTTCACAAGGGGGCTTAATGAGACCCCCGCATGTGCGGAAAGCATTCCCATTGATTCCACTGTTATTGCTCCTTGTTTTCTTAGTCAACTTGGGCCTCACCTCCACATCATCTGAGTATTCTCACCCATATGGCCCATTGGCAAAATGTATTTGACTCATTCATGCGCACAGCAATTTAGTGCGGAAGATACGTTGGTCCATAATAATTGCTCCACGATTTAGGATAAAAATACACATTCTCCGGTCCTGTCTTAAACACATCTTGTGTCACAATAGTTGCACATGTACTGCTAATTAATGAAAATAAAACTTTCTGAAATACATCACCTTTTATTTAAATAGATACAAAAGTATCTATATTTTGATTACAATTCTGGATTTGTAACCCTTATCTGTCATGTTCTTAGCTAAACCATTCATAAAGCATCAGTGCAGTAATACCCTGGAGATCCTTTTGAGAATTGCATTGTTCTGCTCCAAATCGATACTACATTGCTGAAATGTCTGTATGTTAACACTTTTACACCCGGAGATGGTACATCATGAATCCACCTAATACAACGTCAAGTAAAAATAAGACAAGCAAAGCTGCCTTGAGCAACATCATACAAATTCATTCTCTACTGTCAAAGTAAAAAAATGAAAGAATGTGGTTTTACCGAGTGAGTGCTATAACAAGCCTAAACAGGCTGAGTGGGGATTTTATTTCTGGCTTCTCGTCGAAATACATCAATCCATACATGTCTTCTTACATAATAAACCTAAATTAAAAACAAGGAAACACAGGAACAAAATCAAATGCTCATGAGAAAAGCATTCAAAAATGATAAATATTTATAGATGCAGCATTAGATACATCATTCCTAGTTCTTACTGTTTAATGTCCAAACAGTTCCTAGAAATAATTATTTAATCAGATTTTTGCTAAGAACACTTAATTGTCACACAAAACAAAAGCAGACACAGATTATTGACATGGCATCTGGAGAAACTTTCTGTTTTAAGAGTTTAAACATAGAGGAAAGAATAAGATGACTGATACGGTAAGGCTTATTTGGTTAGCATACTATGGAATGCAATTGATGTTTTATCTTAGTGGAACAGAAACTTTAAGGACCAATATAGTAAAAGGTAAACTTTCTTTGTTTAATGCATATATAAATGCATATATATCAAGTAAGTGAACTCACCCCGATGTCACCACATGCGCCACCATTATAACGGAAGTTCCAGGCGGGTCATGTCCCAGGAGATGTGGACAAAGAGAGAAGATAAAAGATAGAAGAAGATGCGGAAGCGGTCAGCAGAGTAGGTAGGAAAACATTTAGAAAGAGTGAGAGTGAACGAGAGTGAGTATAAGAATGAATGTTCATTCCCGAATTAAAAATGCCCCCGAATTTATTTATCAGTGTAACATAGAGCATCTTTTTCCTGTATAATCCCAACTATTCACGTAACCTGTACTTATTTAATTATTGCTGAAAGCTTGTGTACTTTAAATTGTGTCTCTTTAATGGATTGGATTTCCCATTCTGCCAGTCAGAGATAAGGCTTGTCCATCCAAAGACAAACTAGCTGATTGAGTACAGACTCAATTGAGTATGACACTAACATAATAGTGAACCAAGCATGATCTGCACTAGACACTGTTGCCTGCAGTTAGCTCTGTAACACCTCAGAAACTCAGAATATTTCTACTCCTAATTAATGTTTTCCTTCCTGTATTTCATGTAATGAGACATATACACATAACACCATTTTTATCGGCAGGAAAGTTGCTTACAACAAAGGTGTGTTGGCAAACAGGAATTGTTTTTTTCTGGATACTATATAAACTCACAAGACAACTTCCTCCATCCAAGGCTACATGGAATGTCTGGAAACAGGATATGAAAAAAAATCACATCATTATTTTAAGGTCAGGGTATTAAGAGTTATAAGAGTGGGACAGGGCACCGGAAAAATGTATTTATCAAAACAGTAAAGCTGTAAGGGCACTGGGTGCCAGATCAGGTATGATCTGGGGCATGGCCAAAGACAGACTGACGATGGATCCTGTTCAGGACTACGCTCCACTTTAGCCCTAGTCTTCCTCTTGGGTGCCATCTATAGGTTTTTTGGACACGAGCAGGGTGATTCATCTGGAATCCACAATGTTGCTGGTTCGAATCACTGCGGATCATGACAGAAGCCTGTTGAGCCATGACCAGTGTGCCACCATGGATCCTCCAACTAACATGTACATTTATCTTACTGAGGATCAGAGGAGTTGCAGCCCATGCATGGCTGAATTAGTCACACTCCAAATAAGACACGCCCAGAGCAAAATGTATAGAGACTATAACTTGATGCAAGTTGAACTACCCTCTTCTTGCCTATGGCCAGCCCTAACCCAATGTGAAGCCTAAAGTTGAAACTCTCACTTATGATGACTACTGGTGCTTTTGATGGTTATCTGTTCTGGTGTCCATTAGAAGCAACCTTCAGGGACAGGTATTTACTAAGGTACCCATTGAGTTGGTATTTTACCACCAGTATACAATAAAAATAACACATTTTGGTCGCAAGATGATTAATACGTGCATGTTAACAGTGATCCAACAGTTGTATCTGCATGATGGCAAGCTGATGAAACAAGTATTTAGGAAGCTTCAGGTTTAAAAAGAATACAGTGCAAGGTCTTTAGATAAGAGTCAATACTAGAACTACTACTATTGATAGTAATACATCACACTCTAGTATTACTCTCAAAAGAAAAAAGCATCCAGAATTGATACACAAATAATGAATTAATAATCTATTACTCTTCTTATAAATACATGAAAAACCACTAGAATGTACCCTATAGTGTATATGGTCATATGAAGGGTATGAATTTAGGCATCCATCCATGGTGAGAGGTCCACAGTAGATATTCATGGCTACATATTGTTTTATGGATCACAACTGTTTTATATACAGGACAAATTGTCAGGGGCCTTAGGCTGGCCTTTATGGTATATGGAATCCTTTCAATTATTTTAGAAATCATAAGCTGCAGACGTTACTAGTGTCAGCTTCTAGTGCATCTAGAAAAACTTTGTTACAACCTGCCTTTCATCTTTCATTTTACATATATCATGCTATTTATCATTTTTAAAATTCATGAATTACTTAACATTGCATCATCACATGCCACGTTCATTATTTATGTGCTACAGGAAAGGCCCATTCAGTTTCCCTCTGTGTAATTTCAAAACTACAGTACAAGCTACTTTTTACTGTCCACAATATACATAATGTATGATCAAATTCTGTATCCAGTCTTGTGGAAGACAAAAAATAAAGAAAATACTTTTATTTTTTAATAACATTATTGATATATGGTTCACAAAACTCACACTGAGCATGAACATATTTAGGGGTTTATTGGACGCGCCATCTGAAATCTGGATTTATTAAAAAAAGGAACAAATGCTGAAATCATACACAATAGTAAGCGATTCAACTCCCAGGGCACAAAGACAAGTAAGAAGCTGGACTACATGTACACATTTAACGAGCATTACTCTGAATTTCCTCCTTTGAAAGCTATCTTCAATTTAAAATCATTATCTATGCAAACCTTTGCTCAGGCAAATGAGTAACCAATTAGGTTTTTGAATGGTAAACTAGTTGCAAAAATGTGTCTAGATCCCCTTGATACTAGACAGTTACAACCCTTATTTAAAACCATAAAAAGTATAACTTTATGTGCCAACTGTATTTATTTTTTTAACTTCATCTTAAATGTATTTCTGGGACGTTTCCAGCAACTTGCTACAATGTATCAATGTGTAGTACAATGGCTATTACCAATACGAAGACTTATTTGTCTGGGCACATCAAAATTCTGTCTGGCGAAGCCATCTGGTACTTAAAATTGATACATTGTAGCACGTTGTACATTTTAAATATGCACTAAATTAGTTCAGATCTGTCTACAAGTTTTTATACCTACTGCATGAATTTTTCAGGTCTGTTTAAGCCATGACTCATTGCATTGCGTTATATATATATATATATTAAAAAGTATAAAGAATTTAAACACCTTTTCCGGGTAAGTGAACATATTTCAGATATTTCAATTGCAAATGAATGTAATCATATAGTGCCCCTGGCCAATTTACTATTTCATTTAGCTTGCGCCCCGACCAGGCATGCATTTTCCACATGTCTGTGCCTGCCATTCTTCATTCTATCCATTTTTCTTTTCAAGAGTTGTCACAGTGAAATCGTCTTTAGTCACAGCAAACTTAACCTTTGCATTATGCACAACCTCTTAGCACATTAAATGTTTGGGTCTGCAACCATTTTTGCAACAGCCATTAAACAAAGCACTAGGAAGGAAGACAGACAAAACTATCTACAGGCAGTAATGTTTTTTAGTAACTCAAATGCCGGGATGTACAATGAACCAAATGACTCTTATTCTTATGCAAGTGTGACCCAGCAGGGATTCTAGGCTTTGCCTTAATACCATAATTCCAGTATCTAAGCTATCTAAAAGTTTTTGTTTTATCAAGAGACAATGATGTTTGGTAGCCTCTCTCTCTTTTAATAGGACCAATATTCAGAGAAAATAACAATGGGGGTTTATTCACTAATAGGAAAGTTGTCATTTTAACTCTCTCATATCATAGTTCATTGTGATGGGCCAACCCTAGAAAGTTTCTCTAGCATGAAGGGCTGAGCAGGCCATGCATTATGCATAATTTAACGTGTAAGAAGACTTCTGATTTACTATATATTACTCAGGACCAGGCAAGCTCTTCTTCCAGCAGAATCTCAAGAAGCTGAAACCACAATTCTCCTGCCAACTCTCCTTTCTCCTTTCAACTCTCCCTTTAGTGAATAAACTATCATATATGTTTTAAATGCTTACACACTCAGCACTATTACAAAATGCATTAGAATAAAATTAATATACTAACTATAATATTTATATAACACTTTTATAATATATTTATATAAAAGTTTTTTTTTTTATTTTTTTTAACTGAAAAACATTGTTTGATTACCTGGCTGTGTATCAGATTTTACACATTGCTGTTGGATCTAGTACCTGAGAACTGTCCCGGTTTGACCAGGAGTCTTTGGGTTAAACTCTTCTTTCCTGGGTCTTTCAATAACAGAATTAAGTAAACAGAGGGACAGCCAGATATACTGCTGATTCCTGATTGAGTAAAGAGATTAGAAGTGTTATATTGAAAACTGATTTAGCCTACTCTCTAAACACTGCACACGGTTCTTGTTTACAGGCCTGGTATATTAAGAAAAGATTGGAAGAAGCTCCCGGAAATTGGACTTAAACACCAGTGTCTGCTACAATGAAGATTTAAAGCCATTACTAAATACTACATCATCAAACATCATTAGCTCATTACGCACCCACTCTAGGATGATACTCATTGTGCGTGACATACAGTATATACATAATCGAAAGGAGAACTCAACAAGTGGCTAAATGCGGGTATAATTACATACGCATTAATGTGTGAGACTGTCTTTGTGAAGATAGCATAATCCTCTCTAATAATCACCCCGTAATCAAACATCTTTTCATTTTATTTGGAGGAAATGCTCTCTGACTCACGAATACTCACCCAGCCTCCCAGTTTTTTTTTTAAGCAAGAGTCCCTCTTTTGGGCACAGATACGTTTCCCAATAACAGATTAGGAATAAGGTTGTATAGCAGACATACACGTCATATCCGTAAATATCAAAATAATGTGTATATTGAGGTAGTGTGTGTAAATTCATTGTGTACACGGAATACTTTTTCAGACTGATATCATTAGAGAAATAGCTACGAGTAACAAAACCAACAGTTTCTTACATCGAAATCACCTGGTCTTGTGGTCTTGTTTTTTAAGTCTTATTGTGGGGGTTGACAAAATTGCTTATTGTTATTCCCACCAACATTTTAAAACCCCCTAGGTCATAAGGACCTTCAACTTCAACTGCCTCAAATTGCATCTGAATTTTCCCTATAGTACCCTACTATTAAAGCTGAGCCATAAATAGGAGTCTTGGCACCGTGGGCAAGGTCAAATGTTACCCCAGGCTAATATCACATCCAATCATAACAGAGGGAAGCACAAAGAGGTTCCAGACATCAGGCAGGGAGATCTCTTTAAATCAAGGAGCACTGGGATATGGCAATATACACTTCTGCCGCGAGGACCGCCGCTGTGGAGGGGGCAGCTGGGGTACGGCCCAGGGGTCAGGCCTATTCTCCAACTATACTTCCTGCCTCCATTCACTACTTGAAGTGGCTTAATAAAAATATCCCCAACCCATTCATTGGGGGAAGAAATGAAATAATAAACCCTTCTACCCCTCCCATGCTGCCACCTCTTACCCATTGTCACCTATGGGGGAAAAAAGATGATCTTATCTTTCAGAGCCCGTCCAGTAATGTCCTGAAATCCTCATCTTTGAGCCAACGAATAATAACTGCTAAAGAAAAAAGTGTGGCAAAAAAATAAGCAATCTCACAAAGAGCAGGGTGGGGGAAGAGGGGGATAATTACTAAATTGAATATTAAGGTATCAAAATCAGCAGCTGTATTAAAGGTGTATTCTAACATAAAACTATTACTTTCACAAACAAAGATTCCAATTCGGGTTCAAGCGCTCTTTTGTTCCTAGGGTAAGCATTTGCTGGGCAGAGTAAGAATGTACTTATTAAATAAAAAGGGGATACTCTGATATTTAGGAAAACCTAGTAATTAAGAGGTTCAACATATTATTATTATTACTATCATTGTGTCTTCGACACACAGTGACATGAAATTGAAATAATTTCCAGCAGAATTAATCAGTGGTAATCTAGGGTATTGTAGGTAGTACTTTTGTTCTTCAAATATAAGAAAGACAAAGAAAAATAGTGTGATCATTCCACATGACAAAATAAATATTGTTTAAAAAAAACCCCAACTATTATAATTCAATGACAATGATTGAAATCGGGCAAAAACAGACACAAACAAAACAGTAATATTGTACATATGTTTGCATATACATTAGATATTTTCTAGGTGTTATTCTCTACGCTTCTTTCAAACAGCTATGGGCAAGTCCTTGTATACACCCTCTACCTTATTGAATTTTGGCTAGTCTAGGACCACAATTATCGCTAGTCGCTCTGCTATGCTGATTCCCAGCCTTAGGCTAGCGTGCCACTGACAAGTAGAAAGTGTTGGGAGCCATAACAGAGTGGACACCAGATCTAAGGGAAGCCTACCCTTACTTGGCATACCATAACATACCATTAGCTCATATTTTGAGCACAATTGCATTTATTTGTGCAATAATATTTAGATTCAGGATACATATGTGGGGAGAGGGCCCTTAACAAAACTTGTCCAGGATTTAGTGTTACACCAATGTTAGGAGCACGCACAATAAACATTACAGTGAATTAGTGGTTGCACTGCGTGTAATATATAATTTTTTTAAAAGAGTGTTTTTATTTGCTCCTTATGGTCACATTTGGGAAATGTATTCCATCTGTGTTTCTTTAGATCACAAGAACATACAAAATTAAAATTTTAAAAGACAAATCAAGTGATTACAGACAGGGTGTAACTAAAAACAACATTTCACAAGAGTCAGTTTTCTGTTGAGAGCACTTCGAAGTCACCTAAAACGCTCAGTGTATAGGGTCATCGTGTGGTTGAAATAAACACATATCATATACCGCCAAACTGTCCAGTTTTTCAAGGGGAATGACCTGCTGTTGTTGGTAGCTGCCCAATTGTCCCACTTTTGGAGGACCAGGGAGCTTTAAAGTCAATGGAGGTCTGTGGTGTTGCAGCCATTGCTAGCCAGCTTGAGACACTGGGATCACAAGGTGGCTATTTGGGTAAGGCAGGCTGGTGGCCACTTCTCCCACCGTTATACTATACCCCTTAACAGATGTGTCCTTCATGTATTCTGTAACTGTATACTTAGAATACCGCATGCATTTTGTGCTTGGTAAACTTGATCTCTGTGTTAAAATGCCGGTGATAGGTTTGGTTGAACATTTTGCTCGGTGAAGATATTATGGCCACTTACAGAGAGCTCTGCCAATTAATATCTTGTTTATGAAATATCTGAATTGTAAATAATACTCCAGTCCAGGCAGCTCCGCAATATGTTCCACCCTGAATGAAAGTAATTATTTCTGTTCTGAGCCACTAAACAACAAGACCTCTGCTTGATTGATGTGGCTCCTCTGCGTTCATATACGTTTATTCGCATCGTTTTGGACTCATAACCAAATATGACATGCACAGCTTTCTGAAAATAATTTCTAAATAATTACAGCACAGCAGTTTACTCAGGAGTATGTAATTATTTAACTAAATACTATAATCAAACACCTGCTATTCTCTGCTGAAGTGTTTCTTAGTACAATTCCATCCATTTATATTATATCCATTCTATTGTCATGTTGCCATCAGAGATTTTATTCTACCCTTATTATTGTTAATTATGTTTTGATGGTATTAAAATTTCATCCAGCAGTAGTTGGTCTTAATTAAAATTTCACTGTTCGTACTCAGATCGCACAAACAGCTTTATGGGGATGCAATTATCACTGATCTAGTGATCCTTTTACTTTTTCTAAAAACGGGGCATATTCTTAGTGGAATTTCATACTTCAAACAGCGCTTGGATGCAGTTGGCACAGTTAGGTGGGGAGTCATTCTCATATTTGTTCTTGAGATTCCCTTTGTTACGCTTGTGATATTTCACGTAGAAATGCCATTCTTCTTTTCTAGTGGCTGCTTCTAATTTCAGTTTGGTTCTCCTGGTCCTGATCATTCTTCCCTCGTGGCAGGGTTCTGGATTGCAGTCAATGACAGGCCACTTTACTAGGTATAATAAAGTGCCACGAGACGGAAAAATTTAGCGTTAAAATTACCCGCAAAGAATTTTACACCGCAATACAGCCTGTATACTTTTACAAAGATATTAATAGATTAAGAGTCAATTAACTTATACTGGGATGCCTTGGTGAGAAGGCAATATTATTAGAGACCAGTTCCTAAGACATATACCGTAATTTTTAAAGATCTTGGGGATCAGGTGGTTGATTTTCTTAGTAATCACAGATTTGATTATATGTATTTCTTTTTTTTATTTGTAACCATTGTTGACTTTTTATTGATTATTTTTTATAAAGAATATTTCATGTTATTTTTGTGAACAAATATATTGCTTGGGGCCACCAGTTGCACCCTGGCAGAAACAGAAGAACCCAAAACAAAAGAAAACCTAACCATCGTCTATCCACTAGAAAAAGATATTTCAATCGTAATCAATTATAATTAATTCTAATGTTATTTCCCCTTAAGAATGTGTACTTCTCATTTCTCAGTGTTTGACGTTTGTGGAGTGTAGAGTCGGTTCATATACACAAGATAATAAAAATAGTTAAAAGGAATATTTGGAAATTCCTTGGTCTACATTCTGTTCTGTGGATTCCAAATTCTAGACAGGGCTGTCGCATTCTAAAGGGAGGGCACACGGAGTTCAGCCAAAGTTTGCTGGAGTAGAAAATAAAAGCATAGATTTGTAAAGGAAATGAAAAAAGGAATATGTGAAATGGGAATATATAAAAAAATACACCTCTTCATCCCTATGTAAAAAGGAATTTTTGTGTTTTTTTTAAAACCAACCTAAAATGCTCCCAATTTCTATAATTGTCTGATACTTTGACGATCTAATTCCTTCTATACAAAGTCTTTATCAGTAAGTACCAACAAATGATATATTATTATTATTTATTGTTTTATATAGCGCCATCAAATTCCGTAGCGCTGTACAATGGGTAGACGGGACACAACAAGTAGTATGTAACATAACAAATTGACTTACAGAGACAACAGGTGAAGAGGGCCCTGCTCAAACGAGCTTACAGCTTGTATTAAATAGTGGGACATTTCAGGTTGTATTTTGGAATCTCACTGTGAAGGTGTTATCATATGGGAAGTATAAAACATATAATAAATATCCACATTCTTCTTCATCTTTACAAGTACTATCAATATTAGTTTGATGGCTTAAATATTCTACTTAATAAAACAGTAAATTAAATGTCTTGGAAAAAATGAACAACTAGACGAAAAGTAACAACTGAAAAAATGTAATTTTGGCTTGGACCCTGGTCCTCAAGAATCAAGTGCTGTAACAGATGAGTTGTACCTATACCTTTAATACCTCTATCCCAGTACCTTCCTTCAATCTCCCCAGCAGTATAGTGTATAGATTAATATTTTTTACTGTACCAGACAATAAACATATAAATAAACATCAATACATTACAATAAATATACCACAGTTCCATGTATTTGTCCTAATAAGCTAGCACAAAATGTAACTATAAACCCCCACATTCACACGCGCTCATCAGGAGGTGTATCCTTTAGGATTTACTTGAATCTATTTATTTAGGGATACCAAATTATTTTGAATTTATCACATTTCTCCATATTGTTCAGATTCCATTTCATTTCATTTCATTTAGAATTGAAACACAATCTACAATTAAATCCAGCTCAAGAGCCCCCCCTCCCACTTGTTAACTATGCATTTGTTTCATGTATTATTTTGGAAAATGTAAAAAATCATATTATGAAAAAAAGTCTATATTAAACGTCTTGTCCAGATATCCTTTGCAGTACAGCGTATCCCAAAACACACTACTAAGAATGAGTGAAGATGATTTAATGCATCTGTTATGCAGTGAGAACATAGGCATGAGCTTCTGCTTAAGTTCTGCACTCTGAATGGCAAATGGACTCTGTTGATGAATAATTGTCCTCTATGTAACAATGATTGCTGCTGCCAGTTTTTTTATGAAAAATGTATGACATGAATGACTGTAATGTTGCCCTAACAATATTATGACAATGATTCCATTAGAGCAAGCTGGAGACTGATGTGTTCACCCAGGCATTTGATTACCACAACACCAGCATGCTGACATTTCCTGCTGAACATTCTATATCCCGCGGCATCTGATCTTTTTATCTTTTTATCTTTCCTCTGGCTTCTATGAGAAGCAGGAATTATTCAGTAATTTCATCATGTCTGATATTTATTTTTAATACTAAGGTAACATTAGCAAACGTGTGACTCTTCAGTTGTAAACTTATGGTCATTGGAGGATCATGGGAGTTAGAGTTACCTACCTATGTACAGATATGTACATAACTTGGGCCATTGGAAAACAACCTTGATTCTACAGATACTGCAGGGTTATCGGGTATAAGAGATGAAAAGGCAATTCAGCCCCATGCCAAGCCAAGTATTGCATTTAGGACTACGCTTGGATATAGCTAAAAAGACTGGTCCATGCACTGATTTTTAGTCCAACAAATATTGCCCCATCTCAACACTTTGTGGTCTATTGTTTTAAACAATGTGCACAAAAATGGCTGAACATGTAAATAGAGATACAATGGTAACTCAAAGTAAACACTTTCATCATTAAACAGTATTACACTATTTCACATGATACCCCTTTTAATGAACAAGTAGACCTTCTTCCAAAAGCTTTATGCCCCGGGGTATTAACATAAATCTGCATTAGACGTGGTACAACTAGGGCAGTTATTACTGAGGCCTAGACCAGCTCGTGCCGCCTGTACCACAATGCATTGTCAACTATTTTAAAGGCCATTTCAGTACATATTGAAGATGGTAACACTGTGCTTATTTGTAAAGTCGCCTTCATTAAGGTCCCTGGATCAATATTTGGGAAGAAAGATGGGCAATTATTGAATAATGAAAGAATGCTCTTGAGTGCTTCTCACTTATACATGAAATATGTGCGTTAAGTGGGCTAACCCAGTCCTGGGGAAAGAAGTGTTTTGTCACTGTGGTAATTCAACTGTCCATTTGGACATATATGAAAAATGATAGAGCCAAATAGGGGGATTTATCTCCAAATAGTTGCTTAGATAAAGTACAGTAATTACTGTCTTCTAAAACATTTTATATTGTATGAAAACCTTCCCTGCACCAAAGCTGGAACGAGTAGTGGAGTGGATGTCTGGATTAAATAATAACAGCAGGTGCATTGAATACCTCTATTGTAATGTAAGGCGCAAGCAAATAATCTTCCATGCGGAATACAATGAGGGGTTGTTAGGAATATTAGTGACCAACTTCTATGGTATTTGCTCAAATGTAAGCTTTGAATCGAGGAGTTTTTGGTCTAGCAAAGAAAGGATGACATCAGACATTTATTTTTCCTTATGTGGAAGTGAGAGGGATGGCATCTTCTGTGATTTTAATATAGTGGGTGCATGGGATAGATGTATAGCTATTCTTAATCTAGGATGAGACCAAAGAATGATTAAAATTTGTGATTTACATCAGGAAAAAAAACACACAGACTAGATGGACAGATTGGTTCGTATCTCACGTCAAATTCCATGTTTCTATGTTAAGATAAACTGAAATCCCCACAAAACTACTCAGATTTCACTTAAAAAAGGCCTACATAACAAACTTCTTCACGATTCTGTATCTCGATAATAATTTGGTACCTTTGTTGGAAGCTTCAAATACCAAGTGGAAATAGAACATTGAACAAATGCCTTAAAACTATTACACTGTTTGAGAAAAAAAACTATAAAACCATAAATCATGTAAAAATATATTAAATTTCTAAGGGTAAAAGGAACGCGAGGAAAGCCTCACAAGTGACACATCCTCTGTCATGTTTTTTTTTCTTAATATTCCTCTGGTCTTTGTAAGTATAATGAGAATAGAGCCTTTTTATAAATATTATAGGCAGATGGTAGCATTCTGGCACTAAATGGATTACATGCATGAATTCCGCTTGAATTTAATTAAATACTATACTAGGAGTTTATCTCCTCTCTTCAAATGAATTCTAATTGTAGCCGCTGAATATTTTAGATAAACAGTATTTGCTTTTTTTAGAAGGTTACTTTATAATTTATAATAAAATAACTAAAATCCATAATTGCACATAGTGATCTAGAGTCTGTTTGCACGTCCGTATTATATTATACCGTAGAACACATTGTGTTTAGTGTGACACTTAGCATAAGGTTAGCTTCTGCAGGACAATTCTTTACTACCCAGAGGGCAAATTTACAAGCTGCAAGGAGTGATACAGATTGTCCTTTCCTTTCTATGGGAAAAAACCTCTGTTTTATATCAAGCTAATAAATGATACATCTGCTCCGTCACCCTTTTACAGAAATATATTATTTTCCCCTTAAGGCCTAGGGTTTGAATGTGTTTCCCTAAGTCTGACTAATAACATGCTTGGAGTCTAGACTTTTGTTAATTAAAAAATGCTTGAATAATAGGTGGTAAAATGCTGATTTATAATCTGGCAGCCTTGCGCTGTGTAATTGTATTCGGAACTGGCTTTACTTCTTTACTGAAGTTTTATTGAGAATGGCAGAGGTTTCATATGATAAATAGCTTATAATAAGCCAAAAAAAGTCACAGTCACAGCAAAACCTCAAAAATAAAATGTCCTTCTTTGGCCATTTAAAATGTTGTGATGTTTGGTAAAGTAACTTTGCTAAAAAAACCACAATTATTTAATAATAATAATAATAATAATAATAATAATATTTAGTGTTTAAGGTTTACTATTGGAGTCAAATATTTTGAAACTTTATTTGGAAAGGTGAATATAGTAAAAAATAAGACAATCCTTTTAAACACATTGTTCATCGTTTTTTAAATATTGTTCAGTTTTTTGTCCAAAAATGTTCAATTAACCTTTTATGTCTCAAAAATGCTTTTCTCCACTATTATGCAAGTGCCTCACATCTGGTAATTTAATATTTAATCTAAAGTTTTAAGGCCAAAAATTATATATATATATATATATATATATATATATATATATATATATATATATATATAATATTTTTGGGCCATGGTAGTGTAGGAGTGATTTTGCGCCTGTGAAGCGTGATTCTTTAGCAGTATGTGGTACGCACTGGACCCCGTGGGATTGGTGCAGCTGTCTATTCTGTTCTCCACTCAGGAGATTAATCTTGTCATTGTTTCCAGATTCAAGCTGCCAGGCATTGAAGCAGGCAAAATAATACCCATGTGTGTTGGTGAAACAGGTGCCCCCTGCTTATTTCTGGTATTTACGGAACTGGTTTTTATTTAAAAAATATACCTAGAACCTAAATCCTATTTATATATATATATATATATATATATATATATAAATAGGTATGATTGCAAAGACTGCTTATTATATATATTTTTAATGGATTTAACATTGATTTGATATATATCTCATAGAACGTTATATTGTTATCTATGGGGCCTCTTAAAACCTAAATACCTCCCTGTAAGAACAGGTGGGTGGATTTAAACCATAGATTTTGTATTGCTTGTTTCATGTCACTGTCTCAGCAAACACCCACTTATGTTCTTCTTGTTATCACAACAACGTTAGGCCGATCTCAAACCTGAAGATCAGAACCGACCAGGATGACATCCAAAAGGGAACCAGGAACAAAACCCAGATCATAGTAGATATTAAAAGCCGCAGCTCAGCAATGGGCCAGGTGGAATCAGGAGAAAACTAGGGGCACCCAGAGCAGCTGACCAACATACTGAGGCTACAGGGAGAGGCTTTATACCTGAGCTAGTTAGGTACCACCGATGGAGAACACTGATCTGTCCATTACAGCTTCTGAGAAGGTTGCCAAAGGCCGTAGACACAACTTCCAATTTCTTCCCCATGCTCTCATCTGATGCGCGGGATGTCCACGCAACAGGTAAGTCATGGAAGAGTATCTGCAGGACCCTCCAGCCAGGTACACGACCATTGGTGTAACGGAGGTTCTCACATTGGGAGTGAGTTGTGAAATGTGAGGTGTGAGGGAGTGATGTGCGATGGGAGCGATGTGTTATAGGTATGAGGGAGTGAAGAGTCATGATTGATTGAGGGTGTTTTAGTGAGTATCTGTCTGTTATGGTGAGTGTGTGCTTTAGTATATATATAATATGGGATGGAGGGCACACCAAGCTATATGATGCCTGCCTTTCTCTGGTTATTCTGTTAGTATGTGTGTGTTAGTGTGTAAGTATGTTAATGTATGTGTTTTTTGTGATGCCACTGTACATAACACATTGCTTTAATGGGTTTGTTAGGAATGGATCCCCTTTGGTAGGTTCCACCATCCATTCTAGATGACCACAAGTGTGGTGTGGATGACCACAACCCCCAAGGTATGTGCTAAGTGGAACATGTGCAAAACCATACGACATCATTCTTTGCCAGATTTGGCCCAACCTAGGAAAAAAGGAATCAATTGATCATTTTCTAAAAATTTTGAAATTCAATTTATTTAGCTTACGTTGTAACATTTTCCCTCTGTCCTCACACTGTTTATGTTACCTCTGCTGTGTTTTTGTATCCATGGAATTTGCTGGTAACACCAATTACTCTTTCCATATAGCAAAAGTAGTTCTTTCTTATACTAGCGGAGGAGAAACATCGTTCTCTGCTGTCTTTAGTCCAGTTTCCCTATTAGCATAATGATTTGGAGGAGAATCGTTTATGGGTGGGTGGATATTGTACTGAAATGGGGGGGGGGGGCTAAAGTATTTCCTGATCCTTTCAGCGTCTTTGGTTGTTGAGTCATTTTTCTTTTCCACTGCTGTTACTTGCTGTACTCTTATCCTCACGGGAGACCGATTTATTCAGCTCATTTTAGAGACATGACAAACCCATTAAAAATATATATATTTCTCGCTCTAAACACCTCGCTGTATCCCACAGACGTGTTTTGCAGGAAGCGTGATGTTGCTAGGTAACAAGTATGGCACTTCACCCACATCTTTGCACTTCCTAGCCGAGTATAGGCCTGGCAAGGCGACGTTGTGCCTGCGCATGCAATTATCTCCTTTCACACATATTCTGTTTAATGCCTACAAATTCCACTGAACTGAGGAACATTTTTTCCTCCCATTTTTTAATTACATTTTCATCCATTTTGTTTTGCTTTATAACAAATGTATTCCGCACCTAACATGAGGAACTACAACTCCCATAATGCTCGACTGGCATTGTCAAAGGAAAGTGCATCTGAACAAGTATTCCTGATAGTCCCACAGCTGTTTCAGAACTCACTACTGGCTTCTCCTCCTATAATTAAAATGTGATATCTGCCATAGGTTTAGCATTTTGTTTACAACAATAGCAACTTTTGATTGGTTATATTGAGGTATGGTCTGTGCCGCTGTTTAGTAAGTGTAACTCTGTTGCATCTGTTTTTGCTAATTTGTGTGTAACATTATTGGATTACATGTTAAAATGAAATAAATATATTGTAATAAATGTACCTCGCAGAGAAACATAGATCCGTGACAACATTTACTTGATTCTATGATTTTCATTTTAAGTATTTATATATATATATATATATATATATATATATATATATATATATATATATATATATATATATATATATATATATCTAAAATAACAAAAACCCTTCCATCTAAATTTAAGGGGTAGTAGAAGTATTACCGCTATTAAACACTCATCTACAGACACCAGACAAGCCAGAAGGCTTGTTTTTTCTCCAGAATTCCCATGGTGCTGCCACAACCACAAGGGATTCTGGGTAGGCACATGCAAATAAGGTCAACAATGATCACCTTTTATATATATATATATATATATATATATATATATATATATATATATATATATATATATATAGTATATATATTACTCTGTAAAGCCCAAAGGAAATGTAAATTTACTTCTATTTTGGTTCTTAATTTTAAATTTGTTATGGTTGATTTCTGTGTCTCAATGCAAAATATTTACATTTGTGTTTAGCACCCGGCAGTTGTATGCAGACGTTTGAGATCACTGGCTCCACGGTAATATGACTAAATATTTATCGTAGAAAAATTGTTAAGGAGGCTGTATTGTAAAAGTAAAGTTCTCAAAAAAAATAAATCAGAATTCGATAAGACATTTGCATTTTGTGGTGTATTCTGGCCTCTCCACAACATAACACAGAGCCAGTTGCCCTTTTGGGTGATCAGTGCCACTGCATAACGGGCCAGTTAAAAAGAGAAATCACTGATCCCCTCAACTGGCATTTTGGAGGGGCGACAGTTTGTGCTGCTCTGAATTAAGCCTACGGCAGTCCCAAAGAAGAAAGTTGTGTTAAGTCTGAAAATCAGTATAAATTCAGTACATTTTCATTGTAATAGATATATAATACGTATAATGTAATATAATGTGTATTACCATCTGACAAATAACTCTGGGCAGCTCCGTCCTCACCATGGAACGCCAAGATATGACATCATATCCTGCTGCTCTGTGTCTTAAAGGCGCACAGCATCTTTGGATGCAGTCTATGTAACCAGCCCATTGAGCAGCAGCACACTGGGGGGCCAAGAGGATGATCTGCCACCTAGAAGGGGGACTGACACCCCTCTGGTCCTGCCGCCGCAGGTCTAGGCCTAGTTGGCCATGTCCAGAATACATTGCTGCCTGGTTGATGACTAAAGCATACAAATGTTTCTCGATAATAAATATGTCATTATTAGATTTTATTATGGAAAATGAAGAATGAAATCATTCTGGCTTTATATATTCCATACTTATTTTGATCAGGAAAGGTTGGCCATCTGACATATTTGCAGTTGACCGTAGCGTGAACGGGACATCAGTGACATCATACACATTCTGTTTCCTGCCAAATCAAAACAAAAAAACAGTGCCCGCACAATGCGTAGAGACAGAACATTCTTTCTCTTTTTTTTTTTTAACAAATTTGTTCATTTTTTTATAAATGTGATGCACCACTCTATTTCCCACAATAAATTGCAGTTAGTTTAATAATTTTCCAAGTATGCTTTGAATATTCACAATTTTGAGGGGTTTTATCTTCACATTCCCATTTTACAACTCAGTTTGGAGAGATTACTTTTCCAGAAAGGTCATGGCAACATTCATATATTTTTACCTGGAAAGCTAGCAATTTAGAAAATATGTGCTTGCTGTTAATAGTCCTTTTTAGAGCTAAAAAAACAAAAAGTGTCTTGCATTTTTTTATAGTATTTTTTGGCTCATTGTTTAGATCACAAAATGAGCAAAAGTAAATATATAAGGATGCCAATAACTAAATGCAGCTGTTGGGTGGGAACTTTTTATGGATCTTAGATTCCAAAGCCAAAAAAGAAACTCAGAACCAAGAGTTACTGCGAAAGGATCCTGCATGAAGTAGACAACGACATGTCAGAGTATGTGAAAAAGCTGAAACCTGAATTCAAAGCTATAAGTCGCCAGAAAGTACATTTCTAGCTGACATAGAACTCAAATCAACTGCAACCAACATCAACGGCAAGTTAATGTCAACAACATCTGGAGATGACTTTTAACCGCCATTTCCATATAGATTATCACATTCAATTTATAGTTTATTTGTATAGTAAAATGCACCCTTCATCGGAACCCGTCAAAATATTAAGAACAAGGGAAGAGATGTCAAATATGCTATATGGGAACCCCTCTTAACAGCAACATATTCTTGTCTAGGGCTGCAGGTCCAGGGGAGTGGGTGTCTTCAGCCACAGATTTCCCCCGGCTGTGCCGCTGCTCAGTGAGCCAGTTGCAAGAAATATCTCCCCAACTCTCCCAGTTACATTATGGAAGACTGTGCCTCCATTGGATGCATTGGAAGGTCCTGTGTGCCCTTCAGACACTGAGTGCTGGGATATGATGTCATACACTGGCTCTCTGTAATGGCCATGGGGGGATCAAGCCTAGTGAGCACCCAAGGTAAATAAGTCCCTTCCCCTTTAGTGGATTTTTGTATCTGATTTTAAAAATAGTTGTTATTGTAACTGGATTGATAAAATGGGCTTTAGAATTAAAAAGCACCAATTCATATAAAAACTAATCACACAAATACCTTAGACCAAGCTGTGACCTTAATACCACCATGAGGTACCTGCAATCTTGATGATATCATGGCCATGTAAGCATTACCAGCTTTCCAAAAAGCACACTTGGGTTGAGCATGTTTCAAGATGAATTATTTCGCTTCGCCAATGTCACATTTTGAATTTTTACTTTTCTCCAATGCATGAATGCCAAATCCCAGATTGCTCCAGTACTTGCATGCAGAATTACACATTGTTCCATTTCTTGGTTGAAGAATATTAACACTATCATATGATGGACGTGGCAAATGCTACTCAGTGCTAGTGGTGTTACTTGACCCTTTCGGTTAACGACATGCCAAGATAGTTTCCCCTAATGATTTATAAAGAGGACATTGATTTATAAAATCATTATCTATACCTGTCTCCTACAGGAAGAATGAAGCTAGTTCGCAGATGGTTGGCATAGTGTGCCGTTATGTCAATTGTCACCGTGCCATAACTCCTCTCTGCCAGACCTGGATTAATTCCATTTACTGTACCGGATACTTTTTGTAATGACCTTTAGTTGACCGCTTTAATCATTTTGTAAAAATAAAATTTTAGTGCTGACTAATACTATGTAACTAAAAAAGGTGATCATTATAATAACCTGTGTTACAGATTTATGTACGTTTTCACACAGCTCAGTAATCGTTCATATGGTTATTGCTGCAATAAAAACAAAGTAAGAAATATTGATCCAGCCCTGCAGCAAAAGGCATCATTTGAGAAAATCCAATGCAAACTGCTGTAGTTGCTTCTTTTTTCAGATTAGCCTATAACAAATGTATGTAATTTATTCATATTTTATAGATGGTGATACCACAAAACAAATGGGATGGCAAGGAAAAAACATCAGTTTATTTACAACTAAAACTTATCATAATATTATATTAATATACTGTATTATTCTTAAGAAGTTGAGATAATGAAAATAGTTGATGAAAATATCCGGTTCAACGATTCTGATTTCAAAAGATTTAAGAAGAACTAAACACAATTTTGTGTTACATTGGAAGGTCATGTTCATCAACATTACCGTTTACTAATTCTGAGATCGCTCTAAAACACTATCCTACTCTGAGGAGGAGAAAAAAATGAATCTTAATATTACTACTTTACAGATAAAAAACCCACAAAGAATAAGCGTGTATCCAGAAAAAAACCATTTGAAAGCCCCTATCTGAAGCAAGGAACCAGCACACAAAATTAATGCTTTTAAGTAGGTGCTGACTCCGTGCTTAGTTGTATGTCAATATTTTATATGTAAATGTATATATATATATATAAACAATGTACATATTGGTGCAGCACCCCAAATGTATATTTGAATGTATATACTTTTAGGGTGTGCTTCACTTTTTTGTGTATATTTGGAGGCTTTGACTAGATCTTGGGGGTTAAAAGGCAGTGCAGTCCCACTGATTCAACTCCGTGGGGGTCAAGCGATATATGGCCATATAGTGTGATGGAATCCCCAATATTTATCTCACATAGGTGCTTTTATGCTGTATTTGATTGGGGTGTAATGATTCCTTGCTTTGTTGCATGTGCATATTTGAATGCTTTCATTTATGTACATTTTAGAGAGTGCTTCTCTTTTTCTGCTTCCATATAGATGTAATTTGAACAGACACGATTTGAGTGATTTTTGTCAGACCTAATGCATAAACTTGTAATATATTCTTAAACAATGAGCATAATATTCAGGGTACATTCACAGCCATGTAAGTTTGAATGATGTATTTCCAACAGGCTAGACATCTGGTCCAATGTCCACGCCAGCATACATCACCTTTACCTTCAGCAGGTTGCGTCCATACACGACATTGTTACAAAGTGTGGCTGCTGCCAAATATATATACGTTGGTGCACTGAGAAAGTTACCGTATTTGCTCGATTATAAGACGAGGTTTTTTTCAGAGCAAATGCTCTGAAAAATACCCCTCGTCTTATAATCGGGGTCGTCTTCTAATCAGACCTCAAATAGAGGTCTGATTAGTAGACTAAGATCCAGATCCCCCGCACCGCTGCAGGGGACCTGGATCCTCCTGTCGTCGCCCCCCCCCCCACACACACTTACCGGTGCTTCCGGAGGTGAAGTTGGCAGCGGGGGTTTGTATGCGTCCGTCGCAAATACCTTCCCCGACTGTCAGAGACCAGAGTTCCAGAGTTCCTGATCTCTGACAGCCGGGGAAGGTATTTGCGACGGACGCATACAAACCCCCGCTGTCAACTCCACCTCCTTCCGGCTGCCGCGGAATGAGACGTCAACCCGCTGCCCCGGCAATACAGCAGGAAATTGGAAGCACCGGTAAGTAAGTAAGTGTGTGTGTGTGTGTGTGTGTGTGTGTGTGTGTAGGGCATTTCTGGAATGCCTTACACCCCTATATGCCACTCTGGCACTTAGGGGGTTAAAAGGCATATTATGGGGCAGAGTGGCATATAGGGAGGTATAAGGCATTTCAGGAGGCAGAGTGGCGTTAAGGGGGCATTTAATAGTGCACTCTGCCTCCTGAAATGCCTTATACCTCCCTATATGCCACTCTGCCCCATAATATGCCTTTTAACCCCCTAAATGCCAGAGTGGTATATAGGGGTATAAGGCATTTCTGGAGGCAGAGTGGCACATAGGGGGTCAAAAGGCATGCCATGGGGCACAGTGGCATATAGAGGGTTAAAAGGCATATCATGGGCCACAGTGCCATATTGGTGTGGCAAGCCTGGGGGCAGATGTGCGTAACTGGGGGACAGGTTGGAAAATACAAGAAATAAAAACAAAAAAAAATATTTTTCTCAATCATAGCTTTTATTAAAAAAAATAGTTTACATGAATTAACATTTACTGGTAAAACTTTTTTCCTTTAGGGTCGTCTTATATTCAGGCTTTTTCTTTTTTTCCTAAGTTAATATTCAGATTTTGGGGGGTCGTCTTATAATCAGGGTCGTCTTATAATCGAGCAAATACGGTAATTTGATAACTGTATTACTTCAGTAGCGACGGACAGATTTTAGGGTTGCTGTTTCAAAAAGATAAAACCAGGACCCGACATTACATTACATTATTTATAAAGCGCCGGCCGATTCCGCAGCGACTTGTTAGTAACAGCATTCCATATCCATCAAACGGCATCATATCCATGCACCAGCCATCTATATGGCACATTGCTGACATTACTCCATCACACTAAATTCTGCACTTCAGTACTGAAGATGTTAAACACACACACACGTTTTGCATTCCAGCATTGCTAATAATAATTACACAAACAGCTAATAATTACACAAAAGTTCAGACTCTGACATTAAAGAGGCTATCTATACAACATGGATGTACGGCACTCTTGCGCTTAAGAGGTAACCACACACGTACACACACGCACACAGGCACACGCACACACACCCACATGCACACACACGCACACATGCACACACACAGACTGTAAAGGCAGAGGTTACTGCTTAGATAGCTGTGCTACAAATCTTAGTTAAAGTGTATCCACTACATTGTATCCAGTTTGCTAACAGAGGAATGGCTGCCTCCTCCCTGCGAACATCGTTACACTGCGTCTGCCTGCAATGAGCCAGCTATGCCAAGCTGTCGGAATATAGCAAAAGAAAATGTCTTTCTATAGGAACACTGAGAGTATCGAACCAACAACCAGTTTCACTTTTAAAGAAACTTGCAAGCTGGCCAAATATTGGCCACTTAGTAACCCTACCCTGGTCTATAATTTTTATTTTAGGAATAATTTTCATATAACAACTTTATCAGCGATTTATTATTTCCATTCTGCCTCCATTTATGTTTTTTTTTTTTAATACTGTGGCGTTTCCTCCCACACACAATGTATTTTCATGAATGAAAAGAGATGGATTTGTGAAGGAGGAGACGTTATTTTCCTTTCTGGGCTGGTATGCCAAAAATAAACCCTTTCCACCCTTTCCTATTAATATATCAAGGATATCTTTGAAATTGCTGCTTCTGTGTACATTGGAGGTGGCTCAAAATAGACCAGATTTAATAATTGCTCCCAAAGATGTCATTTGGAAAACCGACTGCCAAAATAACAAACCCTGAAATCCAAGCCGGTTGTGTGAGTCATTGCTCAGTATTCTTGATAAACATTTGGGTGTTGCCATACAAGTTAGCAGTAAAAGTTACACCAAGGTCATTTTTTATTCTTTTTTTTTTAATTAAAGCTCATATCTTTAGTGAAATAATTTTGATTTTATATCATAGCTAATAAACTGCGGCAGAACGTTTAATGTTAATTATATAATGACAGGAAATAGTTACTCAACTGTGATGATGACCTCATCACATTCCCAATTACCACCCCTGTCCTCTTAGTGGTACTGGATAAATCGTTCCACCTCCCAGTGTTTTCTTTGCACTTTGCTCCAGGGGCGGGCTGGGCCGGGGGGCAGGGGGGCAATTGCCCCCCAGGCCGCCCTAAATCCGGGCCGGTGGGCCGGACGGACGACCGGCAGACAGACATTCAATGCGGCTGCGGCCGCAAAGTTAAAAACTAAGCGGCCGCGAGCAGGATTGAATGCGGCCGTCATGCGTACCTGGCGGGGGAGGGAGGGGGGCGGTCCGCCCCGGCTGCCGCTCATCTGAGGGGTGCCACCATGCCGGCACGCCTCCAGAAACGGTACGCGCGGCAACAACACTGAAGCCACGCCCAACATTTTCCGCGCTCAGTGCACCGGAAGGACAGGAAGAAGAAGAAGTAGAAGAAGAGGAGGAAGAGGAAACATGAGAGTGAAAGAAGAAAAGGTAGGAGAGAGTGGATTAGTAAGTGTGTGAGAGTGATGGGTGTTATGCTGAATGTAAGTGTGTGAGAGTGATGGGTGTTATGCTGAATGTAAGTGTGTGAGAGTGATGGGTGTTATGCTAAATGTACGTGTGTGAGAGTGATGGGTGTTATGCTAAATGTACGTGTGTGAGAGTGATGGGTGTTATGCTGAATGTAAGTGTGTGAGAGTGATGGGTGTAATGCTAAATGTAAGTGTGTGAGAGTGATGGGTGTTATGCTGAATGTAAGTGTGTGAGAGTGATGGGTGTTATGCTGAATGTAAGTGTGTGAGAGTGATGGGTGTTATGCTGAATGTAAGTGTGTGAGAGTGATGGGTGTTATGCTAAATGTAAGTGTGTGAGAGTGATGGGTGTTATGCTGAATGTAAGTGTGTGAGAGTGATGGGTGTTATGCTGAATGTAAGTGTGTGAGAGTGATGGGTGTTATGCTAAATGTACGTGTGTGAGAGTGATGGGTGTTATGCTGAATGTAAGTGTGTGAGAGTGATGGGTGTTATGCTAAATGTAAGTGTGTTAGAGTGATGGGTGTTATGCTGAATGTAAGTGTGTGAGAGTGATGGGTGTTATGCTAAATGTACGTGTGTGAGAGTGATGGGTGTTATGCTGAATGTAAGTGTGAGAGTGATGGGTGTTATGCTGAATGTAAGTGTGTGAGAGTGATGGGTGTTATGCCGAATGTAAGTGTGTGAGAGTGATGGGTGTTATGCCGAATGTAAGTGTGTGAGAGTGATGGGTGTTATGCTGAATGTAAGTGTGTGAGAGTGATGGGTGTTATGCTGAATGTAAGTGTGTGAGAGTGATGGGTGTTATGCTAAATGTACATGTGTGAGAGTGATGGGTGTTATGCTGAATGTAAGTGTGTGAGAGTGATGGGTGTTATGCTGAATGTAAGAGTGTGAGAGTGATGGGTGTTATGCTAAATGTACGTGTGTGAGAGTGATGGTGTTATGCTGAATGTAAGTGTGAGAGTGATGGGTGTTATGCTGAATGTAAGTGTGTGAGAGTGATGGGTGTTATGCCGAATGTAAGTGTGTGAGAGTGATGGGTGTTATGCTGAATGTAAGTGTGTGAGAGTGATGGGTGTTATGCTGAATGTAAGTGTGTGAGAGTGATGGATGTTATGCTGAATGTAAGTGTGTGAGAGTGATGGGTGTTATGCTGAATGTTTGTGAATGAGGGTTTCAGATAGCATGGATGTGTAAGTGTTGGGGGATAGCTTGGCATAGGGAGTCCGTAATCACATTCCTTTCATGCCCAGATTCCAGCATGTAGTGGCTGCCTAGGCATGATAGGAGTGTGATTGCTGTTATAAATTATTTTTTGGTCCAACTTCGGTGTGTTAACACTTTTATTGGACAGAATAATTCAATGACAGTATTAATATATATATATATATATATATATATATATATATATATATATATATATATATATAATTGCAAACAGCAATCACACTCCTATCATGCTAAGTCAGCCAGCACATGCTAGAACCTGGGCATGATAGGATTGTGATTGTTGTTATATATATTTGTATATATATATATATATATAAATATATATATATGTTAATATTGTTGTTGATTTTTTTTGTCTAATTTTGGTGTTACTTTTAATAAAGTATTTTAAAGGTTTTTTTTGTTTGTTTTTTTTTCAGTTTTGGCCAAGTGAATGCTGAATTTTTAGTTTCAGTCCAGAATTTTCATTTCGGTGCATCCCTACTATATACTATGCCAGTCACTAAAGTGGTAAGCCTACACCACATCAATGTTTGGCTTAGTATATAGTGATAGGGGTTGTCAGTGTCTGGCTCAATGTATAGGCACACATTGACGGTGGTGCTGCGTAATCCCTAAGTATATAATGATAACAAATATGCTGTACCCCTGTCAATGTTTGCCTAACCATAGAAACTATGCAGTTTTAAAGTGTGGGGGGTGCCACATACAGGGTCTGCCACAGGTGCCAAATACTCTAGGTACGCCCCTGCATCATGCGGCTGTCAGACCCAATGGCCATGCCTCAGCTCCTCTTCCCTCGTCTTAAAAGGGGTGTGATGAAGAGCTGAGGCATGCGGTGTGTGCACGCCGGCCACTTTAATTTCATTAGGCGCCGGTGGAGTGACTGCCGCACGACGGCCGCTTTCAATGTCGCTCGCAGCCGCTTTGATGGTGCAATGGGCCAGTTGACTAGACTTGCCCCCCAGGCCTTAGGCTGCCAGCCCTCCCCTGCTTTGCTCCGATCCCTCGGGAGGTGAAACTAGACAAAGCCCTTCTAAAATTAGAGCTCAATGAAGCTTGGAGGAACTGAATGACGTTTTCAAAAAAAATAAATGTTCTACTGTTTGATACATCAGAGAAATAATAATAATAATAATAGTAATAATAACAATAATAATAATATTAAGCTTGGTTCTTCAGAAGTGTTATGAAAAAAATACAGAACATCTGGAATCCTGTGACTTTCTGTGCTCTTGGACTACAACGCCCATTACCTCCAGCCAATGTTAGAAAGTCGGTTGAGTGTTATGTGAATTTCAGACTTAAAGCTGCTAGGGGCGATTCTAATTGCCTAATCACGATTTAGGCAGGTTACTGAAATTCGTAAATCTAAATTAGAAACAAGGTCACAGGTGTGTCGCTAGTATCGGTAAAACACCATAATTAAATTAATGAGTATTCATTACGTATTGAAGATTTTTATGAAGAATAACACCCACTTAGCAATTTCTGTGTAGCAGGAACGTCTGGCACCAACACACTGAATATAGTGTGAATGTAAGATGATCAATACATTGTGCTAACAAAAAAACACAAAGATCAGATTTGGGGATTAACTGTATTCTAGAATCAATTTATCATTTTATGCAATTGACCCCTTGATTTTGCCTGGATATGGATTCTCTAGTGATTCTTCTTTAGGACCGGAATGTAAATAACATATGTGATTAAAAGCAAAAGCACCACAGAGATTTTAGTAAAAAATAATGATAATCTTTAGTAAGAAACATAATGAGATCAATCCTCCTCAGGCAGGTTTAAACCTCTCACTGGTTTATACTGGGAAGTTGAATGGAAATGCTGGAAACTCCACATTTACATGTATTAGATTCTTTTCAGGCATATAACTAGACTTGGGCATTTGTATTCGAGAGAACATGAAAGCATAATATGGCGGCAGGTAAACGGACACAAAGAATCTTCGTTTCTTCGTGTTTGTCTTTGTAAATGTCCCCTAGCTAATCTCCCTGGTCCCTTCCCACTGCCTCTAGCCTACCTTAAGTCTTCGTAGCATAGCAGGGGTTAACAGGAACAGGAGGAGCTAAAGGTCCGTAAGAGGGACTCTATTGGCTGCCAACACGGGCCTCCTCCGGCATCAACCAATGAGGGGCAGCTGCCCGTTTATACACCAAAATCGCCTGTGGGATCTCTCCCGGGGAAAATGACCAAATGTGTTTTAACTTTTAGTGATGGTTGATGTTTCCCATATCTTTTTCATTAACTGGCTATCTGCTAGGGTTGCCATGTTGCCACATTTTTCTTGCTTACTGTGGTGTTAAACCAAATATAAAAAATATATCACAAAGGTACACATTTACAACCATCTAGAGTGTGACCTTGCACTATAGGGGATATACTTTTTAAACCCACAGAAACAAAAGGCGTGCTATGGCTGTGCCAGGGGTGCATGACACCCAAGCGCCCAGTAACCAAGATGCCCAGTAACTGAAGCACACATTAGGGTCATGTAATGAGTGTTACGTGACCCAGCATTAGTAGGTAGTGGTAGCTCCAGCGGAGACTGCAAGTTGCAGGGAAAAAAGGACTCCGCAAGAGGTAAAGGTGAGTTGTGTGAGCTGCAACGAAATCCTGTTCCAATTAAACCACTTACCGAGCTCTACCAATAATAGATTGGTATATGTAATATTTACTATAAAATACTAATCGAACTGGCTTGTTTCTACTTTAGGCTTCACCACTAATGGATATTTTAGCAAAGTACGCATTTCTTTTGAAATAAGTACCACTGTTTTTGCAAAAAGTTTTGAAGTTAAATGATGAGGAAGTGAAATTACTTTGAAGGGTGAAATATATCAAAATCTTTAAGAAAATATAAAAAAATTTGGGCTATTTAGAGATATCCACGTTCTTGTAAATAAGGAATCTAGAAGCCAAACTAAAGTGTAATAGGATATCCACCTTCCTTACGAACAGGGAAATTATTCATATTTACTGGTATCCCAAAAATACACAATTTTAACAATAACTGTATGTGAGGGGGTGACCTTGGTGAAAAAAAATCTGAGAAAGAACAGAATTAGACACTATGAGTAAAGTTTCCTTTTTATTTATCTGTGTATTATACTTAATTTCAAGAATTTGCATTTGTTGTTCTTTCGTAGCCTTCACAACTGTGCATGTTCATCATGTATAAATGACATTGTAACTTTTGCTAGCCAAAGTGCGCATTTCCAAAGTTTCCGGTCTCTATTGACACTCCACTCCACTGGCATATTTCACAGATGAAATACAACATGATGTTTGTTTAAACTTCAGTTTACAGGTTTTAAAAATGTAAATAGTTTTTATCTTGCTCCAAATTATTTATTCAGTCGATTAAAGCAAGGCCATGAGAAGGCCACAAGCTTGGGCGGAAATGGAGATACCTATGATGGTCCTGGTACTTTAAGTCCTACCAAATGCTAGCTCCACTTTAAGGTTTCATACTAAATGCAGCGTGCAGCCAGGCATATGCAGCCAGCGGCCACAAGTTGCAGCAATCGAGCAGTTCGAGCCCCGTCGGCCAGCGGAAAACTGGGCATTCGCCTACTGTGTCAGATGGCCAGTCAGGGCCTGGTCAGAAGAAACTGTATGCAGCACTATCTTAAATACTAGGGTCCCTCTTACGGAAAATGAAATGTTTGGGGAGATCCAAAGCTGAGACATCTTAACATACAGTGCACAAGGTCACGGCTTTAATATTATATCAGAAACTCCAGCTCTAGCTAAATGGTAGCCATTCAATTTCGAACTTGTTCCTCCCAGCTGATATAAAAAGCTGGTTACATTTTAACAAGCGATAGATTCCCTAGGGGAGAAAATCTCTCTTAATCCTTTGTTTCTAATTTATAACATTTCAATCCGTGCGTATTTTTAAAATTGATAATTCTACTTTATAATTAAATCCCTAAATGGCCTTCTTCCTGCTGTAAGGCACTGGCTGTGGAGCTCTTGTTAGCTCCTGATCTGCAAAAGGATTAAACATTCATTCAAAACTCAATTTACCATAATGTAGTATTTATTTTGTATCTGTGGATATTGGATGACATTGAAAAGCTATGTACCGTATTGGCTCGAATATAGGCCGCACTTTTTCCCCCTACTTTAAGACTTTAAAGTGGGGGTGCGGCCTATATTCGGGGTCTAGCGCCCGACGCCCGGGACATGCAGTCCCGGCCGCCGGGCAGGCAGCGGGGTTAGGATACAGATCCCCCACAGCGGTGCAGGGGACCTACTTCCTACTCCCCGATACGCTCAGACAGCCTCCCCTGCCAGCACTTCCCACAGGGGGGGGTTCCGGCACGGGAGGTTGTCTAAGCGCATCGTGCGGATGCGTTTTACCTCTGCATCTCCCCCCCGGACTTACCGGAGCAGACTCCCGGGTGTCTTACGGGGTCGGCGGGGGACATCTACGCAATACAACGTATCTCGGGGAGGGAGGACAGTGCCAGTGTATCTCGGGGAGGGAGGACAGTGCCAGCATATCTCGGGGAGGGGGGACAGTGCCAGCGTATCTCGGGGAGGGGGGACAGTGGCAGCGTATGTCGGGGAGGGAGGACAGTGGCAGCGTATCTCGGGGGGGGGGACAGAGTGGCAGCATGTTTTTTTGGTGCTTTTTTAAAGAAAAAAACTTTTTCTTTAAAAAAGCACCAAACTTTTAGGGTGCGGCCTATATACGGGGGCGGCCTATATCCGAGCAAATACGGTATTTGAGTATAAACTGAACTGCAATAACCAGACACAAATACAATAGGCCTATTTCCTTAAGGTCCTCCAGGTGCAACCGGCAGTTAGCTTCTCCGACGGCAGCATTTCTTTCTATTCGATGGAATCTACCGAGTCAAACAGTCCCAATCTTTATGATTAAGCTGCATTCTATTTAAAAATCTGTTAGCAGTCTCCTCGGATAGGTTTGTTGGTCAGCCAACTATTCACCTGTTATTATAGTGTGCGGACATCCATTAGGCTTTCCAGTAGCTTAATAACCCTTGGTTAATCATTTAAACATACATTCCATGTTATCAAGACTGATAAACCCGCAGCTGATCACGAAATATTTCAACATAGTATAATCTAGTTTATAGCATTACATATTGCTGAAATATTTTACCGTGGATCAATCATCATTACAATTATTCTGTGTCTTCCTTTCACAGAGGATGCATTGTAACCATTAACTGGTGAAGCTGGGCTTAGACTGAGTCCCCCTCCGTGTTTTTACTTTGAAGGGGCTGCCTTAAGTAATTCTAGACAATTGAAAGTGGCCGGTTGAGTCATTTTTCAAAGGGCTTTATTTACAAAAATGCTTTAATTTAGGGCAAAACCTTAATTATTTATTCATATTCAGTTAGTACTTGGGTCAAGTGGACAACATGAAGTAATGACTTCATAGTCTTACATGTGCAATCATTTCTGTTACCCCAAAAACATTTAAACCAACAACATCCAACAACCATCAATTTTCTTTGGATTATATACACTACATGACCAAGCATATGTAGACACCATCACGCTTGGTGGACATCCCATTCCAAAGCATTTATATGTAGTTGCCTCCACTTTTTGGCTATAACAGCCTCTATTCTTCTGGGAGGAAGATTTTTGAGTGTTTCTGTGGAAATTTGTGAAGGAATTCATCTCGTGATCCCTTTTATCTGAAGAAAAATTTGTCTGGGTTGCCGAGACAAATTCTGAAAAGACCCTTGGGCTTCCTGATGTCCATAACCATGTTAATTAATCCATAATATTTTATTAAATTGTTTTCTTCCCTCCAGATTGTACTCTACTATGGGTCCAGGAGAAATGTACAAAGCTCTTTATTGGGTAAAAATAATGAGATGTGGAGATTATTCCTAAAATTCTAAAAACATTTTGAATGCAGCAAATAGTGTCACATAAAAATAACGTATCTTTTACGTTATCTATTTTTTTTATGATGTACAAATATTTTAGCAAAACACGCTATGTAACTGTAGGGGGTCCAGCTCCTCTTCCATATCCGTACGGATACTCATGAGGACCAAACAACGGAAGTAGGGGAGATCTTTGATCTGGCTTAAGAGCTAGTCCATACCTGCCAAGGTATTGATATAATAAAGTGTTAGTGATATAGTCCAATGCCACACAATTGTCGTAATACCGGTAGACTGACATGTAATGATTACGGTAGTAACCAAAACAAAAAAAGCGGGGGATGGGGAGGAAATGTTTCTCAGGGATAGAAGTATAATTAAATTAAATTATCTCTCTTTTCCCTTTATTACAAGTGGTTATTAAATAATTTGTAATGGCATTTAACATGCAAAAACTTATCCTAGTTCCTGAAGTTATTGCCACGGAAGAACAGCATTGTGTAATTACCTAAAACAATGAAGCAGTGTGGTTTAGAAATAACATGTAGAGTATTTACATTTCTCATAGATATTTTTAGTCATTGGAATCAAAGCTAAAATGAATGATGTCACTGTTCTTCGGGGCAGTTAATAATTACCTATTAAACATCACAAAGAATTGATCACATTTTAAACATTTTTGGGGTTGTTTTGGGTGCTTAAAAACGTACCACCCCCAACAAACATGTTCTATTCTGGGACTTTCTACAAGTAAAAAATGCGTACTTATATTAGAACGGCATTCAGGAAGCGGGATCCTCTAATCTGCCTCTGCAGACAAATAACTTTTTTGGTCTGAGTGACACTAAAGATACTGAGATGTTGTAAAGCTGTCACACGCATGTAGCAAGAGCTTATTTCATGAAAACTCTAATTGTTGTTTGCGTTAAACCTTGTTTTGTGGATTTGCCATTTGGAATTCTGACGCACAAATCTATAACTCATTGGTAACATAGTGAATTAGCGATATAGGATCTCAACAGCCTGGAGGAGAGACGAGAGGCGATGGGATATAAACATTTTAATAAATAAGGGGATTCAGGAAAGTACCAACATGTAATGTTAGGATAAGAGGTCATAGTCTACACCTAGAGCTCTGGTGCTCTATTCATTAAAATAAGCTTAGATGTAAGGAAGATTTACTTTACTGAGAGGGTGGTAGATAAGTGATACAGCAGAAGTGATAGATGGAGTAAATACAGCAAGGGCTATCCTGAATATTATAGAAGGAAAGAATACATTTCTAAAGAAGGAATAAATGGGCAGACTAGATGGGTTGAATAGTTTTAATGTGCTGTCAAATTCTGGCCCAATAAATAAAACCCATAACTGGTGCCCTGCAATACATAAGTAGCATGACAAATAAACTACATATAACATATAAACAGTCTAACATCCCGATCATTTATTGACATCACATTGGTCTAATTTGTAAAATAGTGACACCTTTACAGAACTCAGTAAAAATGTATTAAATGTATGTAAACACTTTCAAAATGTTGCTACATAAGATCCATCTATCAACCTATGAAAAGGTAATCATATATACTGTATAAGGCCACCCAAATGTAGCTGCCTTCACGAAGAAGTCCAGAAATACTGGTATATTTGTGAAGTTTCTTATTGCGACAGAATACAATAAAAGTTTTATAACTGAATTAGAATGGAAACAGAATCCCATTTCCCGTAGATCTCTGCTTTATGTGTGTATGTCCCTCAAATAGTAAGAAATGCATCTGATGCCACAATAATTGTCCTTAATCTATGTAATGTCCTTCGTATCATTCATAATAGCTTAAATATAATCCAGATGCTTGCTTTAATGGATTTAGTTCCATATCTGATCCAGAGAAGAGTGGACTGTGACTTTATAAAATGGAGCAGAACGCGTATAAAAATAAGATGCCATGGAATTGTTTTGTTTGTTGTTAAAGGGAAAGTTTAATGTTCCTGGCAGAAGAATGCAGATTTCAGTATTGAGTGGATACTTTCATATGCATTCTTCAGAGACAAAAAAAAAAAGAAACTGCAGCCCTGCAGCTGTCCTCCTCCATGGTCTGTCGAATCTTTCCACTAAAACTAATAGAAGCACTTCACATGCTATGTGCACAGGAGTTCGAACAGATACCCGTCGGATTGTTCGCCCAATGCATTTACAAGGGGCACACCATGAGTGTTGCTTAAATCTGTTGTGTTTGTTTCGCTAACCTATATATTTAATTAAATAAAGTAATGTTTTGCTGACAAAGGCTACTCTTTCATTGCGCATGCATTGGCATTCGGAGTATGTAAACAAGGATAAGGAGATTTCTTTTCAGTAGCAGAGCTTTTCAGTCACTCTGTAAGGTACTGTCGAGAACTGTATTTATCACATAAACACGACATGACTGTTTAAAGCAAAAAAAATGAAAGGTATTACTTCATTATTCATCACTTTTCATCTCGTAAGACAGGGCTGTCCATGCGCTCACTTGCAAGTAGCATGAGCGAGATTGCAATTGCCCCCTGGCAGTGGTGGAACTACCGGGGTCGCAGGGGTCGCGACTGCGACCGGGCCCTGGAGTTCTGCCAGTCAGGGGGGCCCAAGGGGTGCCGAGCGGTTGCTGAAAACGACCGCTCGGCAACTCTTGGGCCCCCCTGACTGACAGAAATCCAGGATGCCTCCGCTCCCCGCCGCTGCTGCCTCCGTCGCTGCTGCCGCCGTCGCCGCCGCCGCCGCCATTGCTTCATATGGTGACATAAGCATAATATCTTCAGCACAAATGCTCTTATACATACATTATATATATATCTATATATACATACTTTCATCCTGTTTTGGACTGTTTGGTTCTTTAAGAAGAATATTTTTTTGTCAACGTGAAACAAACTTTATTATTCTGTGGAATGTATTAGTTCAGCTAAAGCTCACAGTTGTACTTTGAGTTAAATTACCGGTATTTCATTCTCAACAGGATCTATTTAAGGCCTGTGAAATCTCATCACCTTTTTTTCTTACAAACAGTGATAGGGAAGACAAAAAATAGATGTTCCCAGAGCTTCCCACTCAAAGTGACAAAATAATACTTCACAGATCCAGAAAACACATGTAATTCATCAATAGTTGTTTTTGCAAGCTTTATTTTTATTTTGTTGAATTACTGACATTTCTTGAGGCTTTTCCTTTTCAGAATGATTATTCCAACCTAATTCTCTCCCTACTGGGGGTCTGAATATTTACATTTATTTTCCACTTTAATGTCAAACAATAACATTACTCATTTATAAACCAATCTTACCACTTTCTACCTCTCACCCTTTCATACTTTGTTGATCTTCTTGGTTTCCAATATTTTTATAGCCTAGTAGGAAAACTTCGTAATACCCACTCAACCCCCTTTTACAGAATTGTCCAGCCAAGTAAGACTAATGGGGCGCCAGCGTTCTAGGTTTGATGGGACTTTTCCGGTTCCCGAACAACGGAGAAAAGCCTACTTGTTTAATATTCCTCTAGCAGAAAGGTCAGTGGATAAAATAAGGTCCAAACAAGGTTTACCTGGGGGTTCAGGGTATTATGGGACGGCTGGGAAAGTATTTAAGGTTGGGGCAGTTAGAGTTCAGCGCCTTTTTGGCACTTGCCCAGCCAGTGATTTACCTGCCCGCCCAACCTGGAGCAAGTATTTGGGTTGGCGTGGCTTTGTCATGGCGTTTAGTGGGAGTAATGCCTTTGGGGAGTTAAGGTGTGTAGTACACCAGTTCTGTTATGGTGGATGATGACGGCACCAGCTGTGCCTAGGATTGGCTGGCGGTGTTTCCGGAATTTACTATGGCCCATGTGGTTTTATGATGTCCTAGTTTAAGAAGGGGTGGGGCATGGGGAGGGGGAACCTGGTAGATGTTTCATCACCTTGTGCTTTAAGTTTGTTAATAAACGCTGTGGCCATTACATTCCAACCTGTCACGCGTTGTGTCTTTATTTTAGGTGTTTGAACAGGGGAGGGGGGTTCTTCAAAGGGAACGACACATACAATTGTCAAGAATATTCCTATATCTTCCTCTGTTACAGGCGCACATGCTCTCTAGAGTTCTATAAATATAACAAAAAAATCAAATAAGGTTTTATAAACCCTCATATTACAACAAAAATCTGTATCTTGTATATCTGTATTTTTTTACCAACATATGTAACATTTTTTTGTAAGTTTAGTTAAAAGTCAGTGTATTGAGATAATAATACTCTGCTGCAAGTAATAATACAGGAGATATTGTCCTAGCAGTGCATTCCCATGTTGATTTTTAATTTAATTAGTATTTTTTTAAATCTCTGTAACTGTAGAATCCATATATTTGATTTCCAATACAAACATGTATTTAATTCTTTAAGGACTTATTGAAAACCCATTGCAATCAATACTGCTCAGGGTTAGACTCATGTTTCATAGAAATCTTCTGCCTCTTCCAATATTGAACTATTTTAAAAACAGTTTACCTAAGTCACAAGTAATGCTCTGGTCACCTGTTTATAGAGAGTGGTGGTTTTCCAGGGCCTGATATCTCCGGTGGTTATGGGCTCGTAAGGAAACTTTGCATGAAGGAGAAGATTTCTGCCACTCCAGTAGACCACCAGGGATAGATGTCGCAGACGGTCAAAGGTATCCGATGGTCACAACTCCACCACCATGATAATTGTAGTTATATGACTCTACTTAAAGTATACACAGGTACGGTATTGTCCAAAAAAGACCAAACAATAAAGAAATCCTTACAAAATACAGAGTTAAGATATCTAATAACTTATAGCGTAAATAACCATCTGAGAATCAGTCTGCTGCTTGTAATCCATGTAAACTGTTGCACTCTTCACCCATTAATCAGTAATTAGATTGTAACAAAAATTTTATTAAGCCGGTCTCAGTAAGATGCCACATATGGTGCTAAATCACCTGATACAACCGCATCCTATTGATGATGTCATAAGGAAACACTGTGGAGGTCTGTGCTTATAGAACTATGGAATTCCTTAGTAGGTACAATTAGAGAATGCAGTGAAAAGGTGATTTCATATCTGCAAGTGTGGTTTTATTGTATTACCACCCATCTAGAGCAAAAGTTAAAACCTCATGGACGGGATGCTGATATTTACCCCATTAAATGAGATATGCTGTATTTATTGACATAAATACAGCATTTCCTTTTTTGGGGAAACACTAATGGGGTAATCAATTTTAACCAATATTTTATGCTTACCCTCCCTTTACACAGTGTTCTAAATTATAACCATTTTTTAACCTATTAATTAAACATGAGAACAGGTTAATTGATTTTTCCCTTTAGCTGGAGATGAGTTTCAGCTAGTGTGACCATATTGATCATTCTTCCAGCACACGGATACAAATGTCTGGAACATGTAAGGCTCTGCCCTGGAGTATGTGGGTATATAACTGAGTGATTCCATTCTGTGAACCCAATGAATTGCTGAATCACATTAAAATGTATTATAATTTTCAACTTTCAGTTCAACAGTGTTGTTTTCGCAGTCAATTATGAACCATACAACCACAATTCAGTCTTCAAATGGGCGGAACATCATCAAATGTATCCTCTCAATAGTGTGAAAATTAATTAAAAGATATTCTGCACAAAGATCAGAAATATAGTCAGTTAAATCTCCCAGGGGACTGCATTTGCCTCTATTTTTTTTATTGGGGCTACTTAGGTTACTTTCTGTTTAGAGATTGAATGATGATGTAGATCTGAAAGCCAGGCTCCCTCTATATCTTCTCATTGTGCAACCCTTAATAATGAAAATGCCAGTTTAAGTGCAAAACCCCCAGCTTATCTGTCAATCCTTAAAATGAAATTCAAACAGACGAAAATCCCACTTTCTGGTTGATTGACGGGCGTCTATTACTTAAAGCATTTTGAAACGAAAATCAAACCGCTTATTAATCTGGAAATCATATTACATAAAATGGGATATAAAGTAGCGTTATCCATTACATCGGTAGAATAAGTGAATTGGATACGTCTTCCGATCTGCCGTTTATTCTAATTTCTAAAATGTGATCTAATAATGATATTGTATAAATGATATAT
Organism: Spea bombifrons; assembly: GCF_027358695.1. Taxonomy (NCBI): domain Eukaryota; kingdom Metazoa; phylum Chordata; class Amphibia; order Anura; family Pelobatidae; genus Spea; species Spea bombifrons. The sequence goes on along the minus strand of NC_071091.1, from coordinate 12,175,279 downwards.
TGTAATGGTTTGTTTCTGAGCCTAATGAAGCATTCTCGGTTATTATTCACTATGAGTACTCATTTGCTCTGCTTGGCAGTGATGTGCGCAAACACTGGCTTACAATATAAAGGTCATTCGTGTCCTTACTTCTGGGCTGTAGCCAAAACGTGCTCAGATTTTCCTTTCAAAGACAAAGAATATCAGTTTTTGATAATTAATCACAATTGAATAAGTATGTAACGTATAGGGGGATTTCTTCTTTAGATTATGGTCCGGTGAGCAGAGGGCTTTTAGGCACCTCTAATTATGCAAGTAATTGTAAAATACTATGTAATAAACCTCTTCATTAAACTAAAATTTAAAGAAAATGTAAACATAATGTGTGTCTTACAACAGCGTGTGTGTTAGTGTGATTTGTGTGGCGTGTGATCTGCTGAAAGTGTTACAGTATATACACACAGCATACATATAAACATACACATGCAGTACACACACCACATTGCACACAAATAGACAGATCTTCGATTTGGATGTGGTTACTGATGGCATGGTGGTGTTGTTTTTGTTGCCAGGCCACAGCCAGTACACCTCGCAAGGTAGTGACGCTGAATTCTGGAATATGACATCATATCCTGGCATACAGCATCACTACATCATAAGGAGGCCATGTAGGAACTACTACCAAGGTCTGTGCGCAGCGTCAATAGGTTTTGTAGCTCAATGCACTGAACATAAGACTGTTCTGCAGAAACTAGGGCACTTGGGAGGTATGCATAAAATTGACATCCCACGGGACAAATATAAGCCATTTGTAAGGTTACACAATGGACTGCCATGAAATAAACTCTTTAATCTAACTACAAAAATTTTAAGCATCTACATCTGCTCTGTTGCATAATCTCTTTTCAACAAAGTGGAAAATATGGGAACGATATGCACAAGACATGTTTGGAAGCAGCTTCGCTTTGGGTTGTTATGCCAGAAGAAATACATTTTATTTTCATTGTTATAACATCTAACACTCTTTGGTAGCAGTTAGAAATTTAACACACAGATTATATATATATATATATAAATATATTAATTAGTGTCTATTATGACACTGCGAAGAACCATTCCATTGTAATATAAATATTTCAGCCTTCGATAAACGTGCAGAACGCAGCGCGAGTATGTGAGCCGCTGATAACATGGATTGGTTTGTACTGCTTTTTCATAGGCTTTACCTCGTTCAGGAAAAGAATAATGTTTATTACTGGTGTGGATTTGCAGGCACGGGACCCAAATCCCTTTGTCACCAAGAACAATGCTGAAACGTCTGGGCTCTTCTGTAATTTGTATGGGTTAGTGGTGTCTGTGCTTCCGATAACACGAGGCAACTGAAGCATTTCTAAGACAATTTCAGATTCCTAATATCAACAACTCTATTAAAAGTAAACACATTTCTTCCCAGGCATATAAAGGGATTTGTGACCATCGTGCATGGGTTTTTCTGTACTTACCTGCGCAAGATCTTAATCCACACCGTCCAGTAAAGTCTCTGGGTCATCAAGTTTATTTTCATTTGAGGGTCTGAATATTTGTTGGCAGGATCTGATATACTTCTCAGTGCCCCTTCTAGGGGGTGTTTGTTATTTAGGTAAAAAAACTACACAATATTGTCATCATTAGATAATTGGCACAGGTTTCCGGGCGAAAGCCTAGGGCATGTGTCATAAGCAGCTTTGTCCAAATGCCTTCCCGCATCATTATTAGACCAACTAAGGGCGCCCACCTAAATTTACACTATAGTGCAGTATTTTTACTCAAATGACAATAAGGACAAACATAGCAAATATCATTATTTTACTAATTCAAAATAAAACTGAGAACAAACTATTCTGATTACTGATAGTCTACAAATAAATATAAGTTGCTTACCTCTATAGATATACTTATTATGTAAAACACAAAACCTCACCTTATAAAAAATAAGTAAAATTTAAAGCAGGAGCAAACCTGGTGATTGGGACCCAGTACTAGGTTTCAGGATACACAGAGTTGAGCCATGACCTCACTGTGCCGAGTACCAGGATGTGATGTCACTTCTTGGCACACATGGTCAGAATAACCGAGTGAGGGAACCGAGGGAATGTGGCCTTTTGTTGTAATAATGGTCATGAAGCCAAACTGGAGACATTCATTAACAGTTTCCTGACTTACTCGTTATATGATATATTGAATTTGCTATAGTGGGGGTAAGCGCTCTGAATGTTTGCTACAAATGGTATTTTAACACTATAATTGCAATTCAAAATAGTCTTAAAGGTACAAACACTCCTGGGAACGTTCCAGGTTTGATTTGGAGTCTTCAATCCCATTCCCCGACCACTAAATGCAGAAGATGAGAGCCCGGGTACCCTGGGAGGTTGAGGCGCCACTATATTAATGGGCAACTTGGCTGGGCTTAAACCAACCTCCCCTGTAAACGCACAAATACGGTGTATAAGATATTGCTGCGCTGGGTCCTGGGAAGAACAGAATGCCGATTTAAAGGATCTGAATAATAAAATATTATAATACACACTCATTTAAAGTAAATATTTTATTGTAGTATCAAATCTTCTCTGTGATAAAAAATCATTTGCAAAAGTAGTCCGTGTCAAGGCCTTTCCATTCTTCTGCGTACGGCAGCGTTTTCTGTTTCTGTTAAAATCCACCAGGTAGAAGATGTCTCACACCTTATATTTTTCTTTGCCGTTATCATTGATGACACATATATGCTGAAAAAGAGTAATAACGGTTTATAAAATGTATGGAGAATATATACAAACATGCAGTATGCAATTATAACAAGGACCATAAAAACACTTGTAGCAATAACAAGGATCATAATTATATATATATTTACTAAATATATCTGTACAATTAAGTAAAAAAAAAAACGTTTTATTTCACAGAAGTAGAAATTATCACCACTTAGAAGATCTGTACTACTCATCTCACCTCTGAATCACTTAAACTGGACTCCGAGAAAATTTACCTGTGAGTTCAACATTTTGACTTCGCTACGGATTATGAAGGTCCAACCTCAGAGTGACTCTTAGTAGAAGAGTTACATTGGTGCTTAATAATTTATAGTAACTAAGATTTTTGGAGGAAAAACTCACATAACATTACGTTAAATCTTGTATAGGGTTCAGCAAGATGCCCTCCACCTCATTGTTCATTGTAGTTCATAAAAGGTACATATTCTCAACATAGTCCTTATTGTCTTTGACTTGATGAACACCCTACTAGTTCAAAATGCTGGCATTTCCATGTATTGCAAGTAAAACCTTATAAGGTTAGCAAATTGACATATATGTGTGTATATATATATATATATATATATATGTGTGTGTGTGTGTGTGTGTGAACACAACTAACACACAAGTAACAAACTAATTAATAAGCCAGATGCTCATTAGTGAATATCTCTTCCCACTTGCTCTTGGTTTCCCAGGCAATACAGAAAAAAGTGCATTGCCCTAATTATCAAAATAGCATATTCCTGCTAAGTACTGCATTTTTGGTATAATATGGAAGACTTCAAGACAGAAGGAAAAGATTGCTATCGGAAATAAAAATTAATTGAAAGCTTTTTTTTTATGAAGAAAATGCTGCAATATAATTTAAGTGAAACAAAATGCTATGATGTTAGAGTAGATTCATTTCTAGATAGAAATAGAATTAGATTTTCCCCGATATCAGTATGTGCGGTACTTGTATCACATCGCCAAAAGATGGCAATGTTGCAGTAAACCACGAAAGGCTTTAGCAATAAGTAAATGTCACCGCAACTGTAGGCTCTGTGATGTGACAGTAATACATTGGATTTTTTTTTGTATTCTGCATTTGGGTTACGTGGTACCTGCCAAGAAAGTTAGTAGAGAATAAAATATTCCGACTCTCCTTGCCAACAACACTCATATTGCTCATTTTAGTGACAGCTCCCAGAACCCCCTGAACCAGTACAGCAAAAGATATTATATTATTATTAGTATTAATAATAATAATAATAATAATAATAATAGTCAGCATTTGTAAGCAGCAAAAAGCAATTTGTTAGGAGACCAATGATTATGTCCGAAAGACAAAATGCATGTGGCAATGTTCTGCAAACCCTGGGCTTTAACCACATTGTGGTCCGCTGCATTTTACATATCTATGCATTAACGGGATATATAAATTGGATTTTTCACGCTACAATCGTCTTCAAGCAATTTAGTATCCTATGAGTCCCTGGGTACTGTATTATTTTACTTTCCAAGTATTTTGAATTCACTGAAAGAAACTCAAGCACAACCTGTTCTACTGCCAACAAAGACTGGATGAGAATTATTTCCAGTAACCTCACCCATGGTAGTAAAGGGGTGACCTCAACGTGCACCCAATAGCACCCATATGCCTTTGCCCATTTCCCATCCTCATCCATGTGATGTACCTACTGCCAGACAGCTCCAGTGCTGCCTTGGCGAGCGTTCTGGAAGGGTCTAATAAAACCACCTGTGCTCATGCACAGAAAAACAGTCAGTGGCATGAAACATCGAACCACAGAGACGTTACTCTGAAGCTGCTGCTTCTCCTTAAGGTAAAGTATTTACATTCTCTTTCGCAGGTAAATGACTGCACATAAAAGTGCTTGCATATGCATTCATTGTCCAGGGGGCTGCCTTTAATAAATAAAACTCTATAGTATTGAAATAAAAATGAAAATAGAAATGGTTCAAGATGACATACCATGCAACAATTAAATAAAATGGAACAATTCAGGCAGACCATCTCTGTCCATGCACACTGAGAGAGCGCTTCTAACGGAAGGCCATCAAATGCACTCATATTCTTCAGCTATCCACAGTCCTAACAATCTTCTGTTCAAGTAAGACTACAGCGTAAAATGCATAGTGCCCGATCCCTGCGCCATACATGCTATAAAAAGGGAGGATTTGAGGCAATTCATGGGCAGAGAGCAATGTGGTTGGCCATGTACTTTGGGCAGGGTCATGTAAGTAGGTTATTTCATTCTACAGATAACTATATTTAAAAAAAACACTAAAAACTATGGAGCTCTTACCGTAGGACATCACACAGGCTATGGTTTAACAAGTAATACTGAAAATAAGCCACATCTGGGGTGGGAATTCTTGGGATGCCCAAGGCTGACTGCTTCACTTGGCTGCCCCAAATGTCTTTCTAATTTACGTTACGCAATAAGTATCAGTTTCTTGGCTGTTGTCAGTTAAAGACCTGGCACTCAAAGGGTTACGTTGTTTCTAATACTTACATGAAGGTCTCTAAAGTGTTCATTGTAGTCTAAAGCATAGCCAACCACAAATATGTCAGGAATTTGGAATCCAGTATCTTAAGAAAAAAAGACATAATACGATATATTATTAAACAATTTACTTTAAAAATGTCTTTATACGTACATTTCTTTCTGAACGCAATAAATAAATTACTAAAGTTCTGCCCCACTGGTTCCAAAAAGATCATCCAATAATCCGAGGGCATTAGTAGTTTCAACTTAAAAGGGGTAGGATAAAAGCGCTAAAAGCAACAACAACAAAAAACGAGAGAAAAAAAAAAAAAAGTCCTTTTTAAAACAAAGTTATTATAGATGATGATGTAGCAGCAGAACCACTTGCCAAGGTTTCCTCTTCTTGGCTTAGACAGGTAGAGTAGTTCACAAGGGGGTTAGTGGCTGCGCTCTCACGGATGTGTATGAGATATATAAAAGAAAGAAAAACACAATAGTGCAATATGTCTCAAAGCTTATTTTTGTTTGAAATGAAGGCCACAAAGGGCTACTCACATTTGGTAGGGGCTTCTTCAGTTAGCCCCAAAGTATACGCTTGGGCGATATAATCCTCGCCTTAAAGATTTCTTTGGCAGCACTATGTAATATGGGCTTCTTCAGTTAGCCCCAAGATGTGCATTTAGGTGGTATAATCCTTGCCTTGGAATTTCTTTAGCCTCAGCCTTTGAAGCAGTCTGGAGTGTCCACAGTTCCTTTTTGGTGAGCAATGGTAGAGTTGCTCACTCCTGTGCTAGGCGAAACGCGTTTGTGTATTATTAACAAAGGGTTAATATAAAATAATACACAAACGCGTTTCGCCTAGCACAGGCTTCCTCAGAGTGTATACACTCTGAGGAAGCCTGTGCTAGGCGAAACGCGTTTGTGTATTATTTTATATTAACCCTTTGTTGGTTTTTATTGTTTTTTATTACCAAAAGTTTAAAATAAATAAGTTTTTTTAAAAACTTTTTTATCTTGCTCCTGGACCTTTTTTAATTTATAAGACAAAATATCTTGTCAGCCACAACTATATCCTTGGTGGGGATTTTACCACCTATGCGCTGAGGAGTGAGCAACTCTATCATTGCTCACCAAAAAGGAACTGTGGACACTCCAGACTGCTTCAAAGGCTGAGGCTAAAGAAATTCCAAGGCAAGGATTATACCACCTAAATGCACATCTTGGGGCTAACTGAAGAAGCCCATATTACATAGTGCTGCCAAAGAAATCTTTAAGGCGAGGATTATATCGCCCAAGCGTATACTTTGGGGCTAACTGAAGAAGCCCCTACCAAATGTGAGTAGCCCTTTGTGGCCTTCATTTCAAACAAAAATAAGCTTTGAGACATATTGCACTATTGTGTTTTTCTTTCTTTTATATATCTCATACACATCCGTGAGAGCGCAGCCACTAACCCCCTTGTGAACTACATTAGTAGTTTCAGAGCGAAGGTCTGTATGTATTGATTGTACAATATATATATATATATATATATATATATATATATATATATATATTATATACACAATTTGTATATTCTAGGATTGTTTTTGATGCAAACTAAGTGAAAGTAATGCAAAACCATTTCATTTAAATTTTTTATAATGTTATTACTACATATAGTTGGGTAGCATTGATAGATTTCCCATAATGCAATTTTTAGAGCACTATAGGAGGGCTGAGTGGGTAGTATGAGATTAATGAGCATTCGCTCTGCAAAATGTAAGATTTGTTTTCCCCAAGCATAAGTTAGTAAGGGGTAATATAAGTTATGGTGCCTCTGATATATGCATTTTGTGCTACGAGGCAGTTGGCATTTATGTGCTCCTGTTAGTTTAGATATGTAGATTATGAAGATTTCGAAGGGAGATGCGCCATGGAGTACAGGAGGTGTGTGTTACAACATTGGGAAGGGCGCTGTTTGTGCCAATTTCCTAAATAGACTAGTTAGCTCTGTCCTGCTCTATCCATGCCCACCCACCTCAGTAATCCCCCAATTCTTCATCCCTAAATTGCTCAACACAGGCAAGTCCCTAGAGGTAGTGCTGATCCTGGGGCAAACATGAATGTTGGCTCCTTTATTTACCCCGCAAGCCTCTTGCAACAACAATCCCTATGGATGCGAATGAGTAACATAATAATAACTAGGGCTTTATGCTGAGGAGATCTCAGCTGCAATACCAGATGGGATCTAATATGGGGAAAAAAACTACTTACAGTCCGGTCTGTAGTTATTGTTTCCCGTTCTCTTGACAAGCAAACTGTAAAGAAATAAGAGCCACTTTAACATTACATATAGGTGCCGTGTAAAGAATACGGGGTGTCTATTGTATCAGAGGAGGCGCTGACCAGGAAGGATTCACAAATACTGTCACCATTCAAAGGAAGCAAGTGGATCTCACACCATAGCTTTTTTCTTTTTAATATTTGTATTACTTAAAAATATTTTTAGAATATAGGGCAATTTTCCTTTTTTAAAGAGTTTTCACAAAATACCATTTAAAATCGGCTTTTCAGTGCGTTTTGTTTGTCCCGGAATGGCGGGACCTTCTGGCTAATTAAGGTATATGGCAAAAGGGATCCACCGTGGCAAAAGGGATCCACCGTGCAGTGTTTGGAGTATGAAATGATAAATGGGGGAAAAAAACCTAATTCTCAGTACATTACTGTTTACAACGCTGGATTTACAGTAACTTATCCCCATGAATTGAAGGTCCATTTAATACACATATACGTTAATTTCCATACACAACGCCATTATATAGATGTGTATTCATGTGAGATGTTGATAGGATGTGCGTTGGAAGGTACCGACCTCGCTACTTTCACCATCTTTGGTTCATACTTCTCAATATGACTAAGCAGAGCCTTCATCGTCTGCCCGGTTCCGACAACATCCTTCAGAATGCAAAGACAAGACAACAGACCGTTTGCAATAAACGATAAACTTTGTTTAACAAGAAAACCACTTAAAAGTACCTAAAAAAATGCTAGACCACAGCAGGCGTTTAAACAACAAAGGGAATAGAAAAACTTAGATTTGTATCATTCTAGAACACGGGAGAGATGCAGTTCTGCTCCAAAGGGACGCTTCCATTTTGAAGAAGAAAAACAACCACTTGTTTAGACGGTAAGCTCCTTACATTTTGTGTCTATAAGTCTAATTTGTTATGCACTACTTGTTATGTCTACACACTGTACAGGGCTGCAGAATATGATGGAGCTATAGAAGAGGTTGAGCCTAGACTTTCTAAAAGCACGAAGGAGCAGTAGTAGAAGCAGAAGCACATCCTGGCAGTCGGGAGTGCAGATCAAGCGGTGGTCAGAGAGCAGGCAATATCATCAGAAGTCAGAAAACCCATCATTCAGCACTCAGGACTTACCGTTAAATCTTAAACAAACTTACTTTTAAACCATGGCTGCAATCCTACCTGGATCTGCTCTTGTGCTCCCTCGCAGTCCTCACACGCTGCCCGACTCTGAGCACCAGGGAATGACATCATATCCCGGAGTTCAGACTCATTCAGTTTGCTGAGACCGAGCGCCAGGAAATGACATCATATCCCGGAGTTCAGAATCATTCAGCGCGCTGGGACTGAGCGCCAGGGAATTACATCATATCCCGGAGTTTAGACTCATTCAGTGTGCTGGGACTGAGCGCCAGGAAATTACATCATATCCCGGAGTTCAGACTCATTCAGTGTGCTGGGACCGAGCGCCAGGAAATGACATCATATCCCGGAATTCAGACTCATTCAGTGTGCTGGGACTGAGCACCAGGGAATGACATCATATCCCGAAGTTCAGACTCATTCAGTGTGCTGGGACTGAGCGCCAGGAAATTACATCATATCCCGGAGTTCAGACTCATTCAGTGTGCTGGGACCGAGCGCCAGGAAATGACATCATATCCCGGAATTCAGACTCATTCAGTGTGCTGGGACTGAGCACCAGGGAATGACATCATATCCCGGAATTCAGACTCATTCAGTGTGCTGGGACTGAGCACCAGGGAATGACATCATATCCCGAAGTTCAGACTCATTCAGTGTGCTGAGACCGAGCGCCAGGAAATTACATCATATCCCGGAGTTCAGACTCATTCAGCGCGCTGGGACTGAGCGCCAGGGAATGACATCATATCCCGGAGTTTAGACTCATTCAGTGTGCTGGGACTGAGCGCCAGGAAATGACATCATATCCCGGAGTTCAGACTCATTCAGTGTGCTGGGACCGAGCGCCAGGAAATGACATCATATCCCGGAATTCAGACTCATTCAGTGTGCTGGGACTGAGCGCCAGGAAATGACATCATATCCCGGAGTTCAGGATCATTCAGCGCGCTCTGACTGAAGGAACGTGATGGAGAGAGCATTGCTAGAAATATGAAGTTAGCTTCTATTCCCCTGACTGAATAACTTCACATTTTAAGTCATGCCTTCAAGCTCAAAAAATAGTTAGTTTTTTTGCTTATTTTACAACGTTGATAATGTGTGTTAATCATTATAAAACCTGCTCGTAGAATATAGCTAAAAAAGCAAAACATTAATTTAGGTTAAAGAATATATTAAATAAAACAGGTCAGAGAGCTACGTACCTCTACGATCAGCACATTCTAAATTGAAAGGAAAAAAAAAAGGGAAAAAAAAAATAAATCGCATTAGCTGTACTGTCAGCAGTTTGGTAAATGTTACATTAAAATAGCCGTTAAGCTGTGGGCTGCAGTAATTAGCAATGACTAAAATAATTTAGGTTAGATTTTTTACAACATATGTTACAGGGAGAGGTTCTGTTTTATAATAATTTTATTGCACCCGCGCTGTCAAAATGTGGTGCTAATTAGAACATACTTGACTTGGAGCTCTTATTATTTCTTGATGTTACATAGAAAAAAAAAAAGTTCCACGTAATTACAGAATATAGACAGCAGGTAAGAGCTACTCGGCCCATCTGGTTGTTCTACGTGCTATAAGATCTCACAATTTATTTGGTGCTCGACCTTGTCTTAGGTTCAGAAAACCATTCTACTTATCCCTTGTGTGGTTAAATTCCCTTATTGTAATGACTCCTGCCACTGAGCATCTTTTCTGCTTACCCTCCACCCTTACAGAGAAGATATAGTTTCAGCGTACGGATCGCTGGCAACAAATGAGAACTCTAAGGTTTGGAGAAGAAGGAAAGTCATTGTAATCGTTCACAAAAATAAGAAGCCCGGAATGCTCGACAAGACCAAGAACCCGATCATGGTCAGGCAATCAATTTCCACGTTAGACTGGATAAATAACAATCACAAGGGTCCAGGCATGGAATCGACAATATTATGTCAGAATACATGAGGTCACATGTGAAACTGCGGCTTAAAACAATAAGAAAACTGACCTGCTAGCCTAGACTTTTCTTAAATATTGTTTAACGCCTCGTGCCAACGGTAATAACCAACCCTAAAAGGGCCACTCATATTGTATGAAACAAAACTGATTCACGAGCTACTTCATCTGGATTTAAATATCTGATTAGGCAAATTACACAAAAACAGTGTGTTGGTGCAAGCGGAGCAATTAAAGGGGATTAATTTCTTATTAACACATTTAGTAGTGAATTAAACTACCTTTCCAGTCAACTTTAACAGCTCCTCTCCTCCAATGATTTCAATCTCATCGGTCGACTTGTCATTCTTAAGAAAATAAAACATTTATTTGGTTAAATAATTATTATTTACATACATAGTTATTATACATACACACTTAAAAGGAGCACTTCTGCCCAGTTTAAGGCATATTGGATCCCATTTTGTATGGACTCCAGTACATTTTATTGGGTCCAAACAGGTGTAAGCAATCATTAGTTTCTAATACTTAGAAAATAAGACTTTTGTCTCATTTAACTCCTCACAACCTCATGCTGACGAGTCTCATAAAGTACGAAACAGCTGTCCATGAGCAGTGATCTGCTAACCCTTTATATTGTACTTCTAAACCATTACAGACACAACAAATGTATAGAACAAGCACTAGAACTACGCTGCACTTACACAATAACTTCTGAGCCTGATGAAGTCAACCCTCATGGAGATGAATCTTTCGGAATTCCGACTGAGGTTCTTAATGTGTTCAACAAGGTCCGCGCAGAACTTGTAGCCTCCTTTGAGAACGCACAGGACGGTGATGTGATTATCCCCAATGTCCTTCATTATGTCGCTGGCCAAGCGCTCTATCCTGGAAAACAAAACCGTAAGTTTCCTGGGCAATTATCAGCGCATCAGCAGCCGGGAGGCGATCCAGCTATTATAAAATATATTACGAGAATTTTACAGTAAATTAAACAAAGGTAACTGGAAGCATTAATAACCTTGAAATGGAAGGTATAATAGTGGATACCAAACCAAGTGTACTCATTCTGAAAAACACACTCTCATGGAGTATCCCTTTTTATTTTTTAAACCCCTTCATCAAATAAATAAATAGCATTCATTAAATAAGCATAATGTCTGGTCTAGTTGACATGTAGTGTTACGTTTTCAGAAGGCACAGCTATTTTTTAAGATTTTAAGAAACACATTATGAAATCATCAGATTAATTACTCAGGTGGCTTTTAGAACTGACATCAAAGAATCCGAATGCCATCTGATTTTGTAGCACCGATATACAGCACCTTGTAAAGATTTAAAGGGTAGGGGGGTCAGGTGGTTCCTGTTAAAAAAGCAGTCATGCCCCTGACCCGGCAGTACTGTTTGGTTATAGCCTCATGATGGCAGTCAGAGACTATTGCACGTTGCTGTACAGGGACTGGGCACATCCATCCAGTACACTCACCCGGCTTGCTTTTGGCTCTGTAGCCTGTGATCACGGAAGTGGTAGAGGTTTACTAACTCGGCAGAGCAATTAACATAGACAGGCTTACTAAGAGAGATATATATATAATCTCATGTCACGTTTCCCTAAAAAAAAAACTCTTGTATGCATCTCAGCAACGCGTCTATGTATACACAGAACACCAGGGGGGGGGGTGATCTGGGTACTGCCACAGGTGTATAAAATCAAGCACCTAGCCGTGCAGTCTGCAGTTACTGCTTGTTATTCCACAGTCATCTGTAAGCGGTATTATTGGAGTGGAAGAGTTAAGGAACAGCAGCAACTCAACCACGAAGAAGATTTCCAAACTTCCACTGGCAATACCAGTTATACCAGTTTAACGAGGCAAGCTACTGCTGACCGGGGGGGACCCCAGGCTGTCAAACGACACCCTGATCGACCAGAGCAAAAAACCTAAGATGTTCTATTAGAGGACCTAATACTAAGTCTGTGTTAAAATTCACATGTCAAGGCTGTTATCTGTTATTATCTTGCCCAGTGGTGTTGTCCACATGCTGTGTGAGTGTAATCTGGGGTCCAAATTGTATAGGCCGAGTATGGCTCAAGTGTCTGTCAGGTGCCAAGTTCAATACGCCCAACTGAATAGCTTCAACCAGAGGCGTATGCTAGAGTGGCAGGTCGAGGAGGCGCACTACTAGGGACAAATCATCCTATGGGCCATCGTCCTACTACTACTGTTTAATGGCCTGGTTAGACTGTGATCTCTCTTGTGACCGGCTCATTGACAGTATAGAGGTCTGTGCCTATCTGGCATGACTCCATCTCTTCCCCCACTCATCATTCTCATACAGAACAACGGATATGACATTATGTCACAGTGCTCTGCACAGAGGATGGATTTTGGAGGCAGTTGAAAGCTCTGCAAGTGCTGGTCCTAGGGTGGTGACCTCTATGCATGAACTGGCTACAGCTAGGTTTATTGAGTAGATCTCACAAACTAAACTCTAGCTTTTTAGATGTGGTTTTAAGTTTCCTAGGTTCTTTATGGCTGAGAATTCTAAAGTGACTTGCAGTCAGAAATAGCTGGAATGCCACCTAATGGATTCACCTCCTCAAGCGAGTTCACTGGAGGTTTGCTACAGTGAGCAGAATTTCGTTTAAGCAGATACTCTAGTTTTGTGCTTCAGTGACTCCGTGCTACACACACACAAATACAGACAATTGCACATACATCACAATCATGTACAATAAGTATTTTGTACAATTCTATTTTTAAAATACCTGTCTACTATTACACCATGGGGTATGAAAACACAATCCAAATCTTCACAATAATGGTTGGGCAATGTAAACATATCCAGTTTAAATCCGGTCCAAGAATCTGAAATCTAGAAACATAAAGTACATACATTTTGCATGTTATTAAAAACAATAAAAAAATACATTTGGATTATCTTGTAAAAATTCCAGATATTCAGATGAATATTCTAGCAACAAAATTTGTTTCACGTATGTTTCATAAATCATTGTTCATTTCATTCATTCGCTGAACTAAATATGCCAGTTTAAATGCTTTGTGGACCAGGCACTTAAAGGTTAGTCCGGTTTTCCTAACCTATTAACATTGAGAGAAAGCATGAAAGTGTCCTCAGCTCATGCGCATCACATACTTTGGGAGGTAGAAATAGTGATTAAAGAATCCTTAGCAATAATCCCTCAGTAAAACTTGGCACAGTTCCGGAGTATTTACCAAGGACTGTTGTGCGTTTGTATACTAACTCACATCCCACGCAGGAATTTTCATCAGCACACAATGTGGTATAGAACACCGTGTAAAAGTGCGGTTTGACATTGTGACTAGGACATCGACCGCGAAAAATGTTTTGTCTTCTAAGTTAGCTTGGGCTGATTTTCCTTAACCTCTCTAACACTGAACGGAGCATAAAAAACTCCATAAAAGGTTGTGGTAATACTATTACACCATAAGATAGGGTTAAACGGGCACCTATATTACTAATTTGTATGTATATATATATATATTTACAGTTGGGCAGGCCTCTGCTGGCTCTAGTACAGCTCCTGGATTGTCAAAAGGAGACCAGTGATTCTTTTTCACGAGAACCATTGTTTTGAACAAAAAAAAAAGACAACAATTAAAAGTTAAGAAAAATTTAGTTACCACAAGTCCATGATGTGTGTTGCTGGGCGATGATGATGGTGATGATGATGATGACGGTGATGATGTTGATACATTGTCTTCAGACATATTGAGACAGTATCTGTGAGGCACCTTGTGCAGTTCTACAAAATAAGAGTGTGTATGTAATATAAATGGACGAGTTTGCATGTGATAGTATTATTATTATTATTATTATTAGGTTTTATTTATATAGCGCCAACAATATTCAGAGGGTATGACAAAACTGGAACTGACAAAGACGAACAGATAGATTAGATAAAGAGGGCCCGGCTCACATGCTTACACTCTGGAGGGAATGGGGTGGAGGGAAGGTAGGTGGAAAGGGGTGAGATAACGCCGTATTGTATTAGGGGCAGATAAGTTCTGGCTGCACAGATTGTTCACTCCTCTGAAGAAGTGGGTTTGAGGGTTTTTCTTGAATATTGAGAAGGTGAAAGCTGGAAGTTCGGTGGAAGTGAGTTCCAGAGGTAAGTGGGAAGAGGTGATAAGCAAGGAGGAAAGCCTTAGCCCACAGGAAAACGTAAAGTAAGGAAGTATTTTGTTATGAAGGCAGAAATGTTAAGAAGAGCAGTTACACTCACAATAAGTGAGTGAGAGTTCAAATAATAAATGGTCTGGATACCCTTTATCACAACGCTCACATTCACCCTTATTTTCACAGACACAGTTTAGCGGACATGTGCTTCTAGAGACCATTAGTCTGTCCATGGTTTCAACGCTCAAGCGCAATATCACCCTCCTTCCATTGCTCCCCCTGAGAGAGGCCACCTGGACCCAAGGCCTGCAAGGGCCCAGACATGGGTATAGGGCCATGACGGCCAGTTAAAGGGCCTGGGACAGATCAGGAAGCTAGGTCTCTGTGCTTTCCTGGGCACCGTACACAGGCACAGATTGAACCGACATGATGGTGGTCCTGTATATGTACACATACATGTTCCATACTATATGATTTAGCATTAAGAAATATCACTGGCCAAATTGTATGTGAAAGCATCTTAACACATTCTGGCAGATGGTCTAATTTGAGAATTCTCATAGCAATTACCTGTTGGGAGACAACATGTAATAATGTGAACTGATCCTGTGTAAACTTGCTAAGTTTATCAGGTCTGTTGAAATGTGGCAACTAAAACAGCAAGTAAACCAAAAACCCAAAGTAAAAACAAATATCAGGCAAAGCATTTCTTCAATAGCTTAGGTTTAGCTATTTAACCATTCTATAGAATGCATTGGCACATTCAAAATCTAACAGGATTTAGAATATTTTCACCAGAAATCAAGAATACATTTCTGCACAAAACAGCATGAGCACAATCTTACTTCCAGGCTTCACCCGACAGCCAATCACAGCCTCGCACAAGAAAACTGCCCCTTACTATTATTCATTCACACTCAGGAAAAGCCACGCTGATCACAAACACCCTGTGCGGACACAGCACACGAGTAATTCTCAGGACTCCATACAATTTACACCAAAAAGGATCACACTCATTCACCAATTTTCACCATTTCCACGCACAGAACCCGAGCCACGTGGGTTCATTATATGCTTTTCTTGATCACCCAAAATATATCACATAACCTTCCCTCATAGAACATTCACACTTTCACTTATTCCATTTAGAAGCAGGTCCCAGGCCAGATGCTCACCTCTCAGTTTCCTTACCGCCCCACAGATCCTTAATGTAGGAAGGGTGAGGAAGCCAGCTCCTTGCTAAGCTGGGAGAAGGAGGGCTCTGTCTCAAAGACAGATTGTTCCCCTGTGATGTTCTGGCATTCAGAGAAACTTTTGGTAACCCTTTCAGTAACACAGAAATGTGACTCCCAGTCCTGGCACACGTGTAATGCGAGCTATCTTGTCGTGGAAGGAGTTAAGTGGGACTGGCCGCTATTCCACGTATTTCAAAGACTAGGCTTTGCAAATTGAAACCTCAAAGCATGTCTCCTCTTAACCCATTGTTTGCTAGAGAGGATTTATATGCCTGAGGGTTCTGCCAGAGCCTTTACTATTCCTTCACTATGTAAACCTGCAGCTCAGGATACTGTAAATCAGTGTTAACACTAGTAAAGTTACTCTGAGGTTAGTGTAAACATTAAGGATAAATGTCCCTCCTCGATTCTGCTTAAAGCGGCCACTAGTGTGTCCAAATAAAATGGATTTATGTAACAACCATATACAGGATTATAATTTAGGATACTTTTATTATTGTTATACTGAATGGAGGAACCAATGCTGGTCATTTTGCATTGTTTGATAAGTGATATGACTTAGTGGTGGCCTAGTGGTGATTACTTGTTCTGTGTTTACCTTGTTATAAATGATGTGGCATTATGTGTAATCCAAGACTAAGCCAACAGGTATCTGGATATTTTTACATATATACTATACCTATCCTTCAGTGTGCCCTCTAAGAACAGCTGTACTCCATGTTCCAGGCCTTCAGGATTAACCTAATAAGATCCTAGCCAGTGATCCCTTATATCAATGTAGACCAATATCCAGCATCTTCCCCATAATCCATATAGAGTATTTTCAGTAGCCACTGATAGACAATGAGCTCCTCAAACAAGTAATGGTACATAAAGAACTTTTATTTGCACAAATCCATAAAATTTATTCATTCAACAACTCCCTTTTTATCTACTAGTTGTGGTGTTTCAGTAGTCGGTTAGTTATTTGCAACATAGATAACCCTGTGTCTTTCTAGTAGGTCGATGTCTTGTTCTAACAGCTTCATTTCCGCTTCCAATCTTTCTTTGTATGCCTTTTTAGTAGGGGTATCAATCACAACCGACAGAGCTTGATAGTCATGGTGCAGGCTATCCCAATTTCTCTTCAGACCCTAGAAAACAAATCAACTGCAATTCACAACCTGATAATAGGTTAAATATAACATAATGGGGATCCTGAGAGCAGGAATTTAAGACGGCTGCCCCCATGTTACGGATGTAAATATTTTGCTTATTTTAACCCGTAAAAACACTAGTGTGATGACTGATAAACACAGGATTTGGGGAAAATTACAGAAATGCAGTAATTAGCAGCAGTGTGCATAACACCAAAAGTCATGGGACCCATGATGTCTCTTGTAAATTTCCTGTCGTGTTCCATAACCCACATGACCTAAACTGAAATTGGAAACATACTATTTCTGTTAATACTATTATACTAACAAAATATTTATAGCATCCCCCTTGTTATTTATCTTCATGAAATAGTACAGTGAAGCTTGATTTTTAGTTTGAAAAGTGAAGTATTTTTACTGCTATACTGAGGGTTTTATCCCAGTATGTGGACTTTTTATTGAATTAGATTTCTAAGCTGCTTCACGTCTGCTCCCTTTATCTTTTAGTATGCCTTTTTCAGTTGGGGTATTAATTCCAGTTGAATAAACACATGTTCCTTTCCACCTCAGTCTTTTAATGAACCTACTAGTCTTGCTATATGTGGATAAAAAGACCAACTAGCTTTGGCTTTAAACGCACCTCAAGTGTAGACTGCTTTTCTTCCTCAGAAAGCTGTTTCATTGCGCCCATCTTAAGACGCTCTTTGATATAAGCATCATACTCTTCTTGTGCTCTTCTTACCTCCTCATTTCTCTTCACTAAGTATTCTGGAGTGGATCCAAAATCCTGCAGGGAGAATGCAACATTACAGAACCAATAGTCCTTAAAATACACAGTGTTTATCAATATCATAAAACGAAAAATACATAGAATGCTGAAAAATGTTTAAAACCACAATAATGAAAATAAAATGCAAATAAATAAATAAAAAGGCCTTCTTGTTAAGCATGTTTCTGGAACAAAAATCCCAAAGATCTAAATAAATATAATTTGTAATTTATCCCCACCAACAAAGAATGCCTATCCTATGCAATCTCATTTCCTAAAAGTTAATTGGACCAATGGCTGCTCAATACTCATACTTCTCCCAAGTTAAGAATAAGTAAATAACTTATATAAAATCCCTGGCTACACCTTGAAGAAGGAGGGTCATACACTTTCTTCCCACAAGTCAGGAATAAATTAGGGTGTTGTATTATTTATGATTATTACCCTATCATTTTTTATTAACCCTGTCCAACAACACTCTCGCTCTGATGATCTTTCCAGCTCATTAACAAGCACTGTGTTGGTTAGGAAAAGTACGTGCTTGCTCCTTTCTGTTTAATTAGGGATCTAGTTTATGCTGGGGTGAATAACAAGAACTAAAGCAAAGTTTCATCGCAAGTTTATACAAGTAGGGTTTCTATAAATACACACGTTGGTCTTTTTTCATCTTGGTGGATTTTGGAGCTGATTAAGTTTAATCATGTTTTACAATTCTGTATTTCCTCCCCCTTTTTGTGAAAGGAAAGAATTTATGCAGCTGTCAGCTCGGATTTTAATGAATCACAATATCCCTTGAATCTTGTACTACATTGTGTTGCTTTCTCATTAACATTGAGAAATTTCACCTTTTTCTTAATATATTTAGGAGTTAGTCCTGAAGTTTCAAGCAGGTGCTTATCCCCCTTCTTGGTATCCACATAGATAGGTTGTGGCTTCTTAGGCACAGCCATGACAGCTTCCACCACGTTGGTTTTGATGAAACTCTTGTTTGAATGCACTCCCATCACTGGCTGCTCCGTGTGCTGGGGAACTGGGGGGCGTTTATTTCCTTCATTCAGACACTTGGGGGCTTTTTCTGTGGAAGCAAGCAAAGCACTTTCTTGTTTTTTGTACAAGAAAGTAGAAAAAAACACTTTAGTCTTTAAAAAGATGCGGTGCTTGCTGAGGCTCTGCCCTGATGCAGAGGTGATCCAGTAGGTCAGGGTAACATAGCAGATCACCGGAGAATAAAGAAGAAAGAAAATGAAGACTGAGAGGACAGGAAGACAAAGAAGAAAAAAAAGTGGAACCGTGGAGACAGGGAGAAGGCAGGGAGACGTAGAGACAGTGAGAAAGAGTTGAGAAAGACGAATGGACCAAAAATGAACTAAAAATGAGCCTGAATCATTTTTGGTCCATGTGCACAAGTCTAATATTTACAACTTGAACCATAATCTAATTCTCTGTTAAAGTAACTCACTGTGTGACAGCTTCATTTCATGTGTATGTTTCTGTAGGTATTCCTTTGGAGAAGGAACTTCGACCTTAGCTGGTCCCATGGTTTTGTAGGCAGCTTTATTCCTTTGCTCCTCTGCTTTGACAGAACCCTGGAATGTTGAAATGTACCTGTAAAAATAATAGAGACCATCATTATAATAACTTTTTAGATTGTTCTTTTCCCTATACCAACTGTAACATAAATATTTCAGTGTATGTTATATGATGTACATAAATCATCCGACCTTTAAATGTATTATGGAAGCTCCATAAAATTATATTTTGGTGTCTTGGTTGGAGAGGTTTTCTGTTGGAGGAACAATCCAGTAACTGAGCTTACCATCCATAGGCCTAGAACACCAGCGTATCCATAGTCACACTACGTGAAACCTGGAACTTAACCACGTATTTACCATCTTTAGCATTTTTTTTGCTTTTCCTTTATGTTCCCCACATTTTTATAGCACTTAGCATAACAAAATTAGTTAAAACCACTTATAGTTTTTTTTTTTTTTGGTTGCCAATCCCTGTAGTAGGGACTTGTTTTATTTTATTGCATGTATTCGTTTCTGCCTTATTATGTCCCCTTATGAAGGCTGCCAGAACCCCCATAATAATTTAATGAGCCTAATAATAATAAAAAAATGTAATATTTGGTAAAGGTGAGAGATTTGCTTTATTGTCAGAGTATTATGTCATATATTAAAGTGTTCTAGGAGGAACCTTTTTTTTTTTGAGGACACTGATTTTGGGCCAAATTTTAAAACAAGCATATGCATATAAAAACATAGAATACGATGGCAGATAACGATTCACCCCATTAGTCGGCCCATTTCTCCTAGTATAAAGACTTAATCAGCCATTGCTCTTGTCTTAGAATCAGGATAGCCTCTACCACTTCCGCTGGAAGGCTGTTCTGTTTATCTACCACCCACCCAGTAAACAAAAAACATCCTTACATTACATCTAAAACTCTGACCCTCTTCTTTTAGACTATGACCTCTTGTTCTATGAGGTCTCCTTCTTTGAAATACTGTACTTTAAGTAGTTAAATGTTTCTATCGCTTCCCTCTCTCTTCTCCTGCCATATATAGATGTCCTTAATGAAAAGCTCAATAGGATCCGAATCTATATGGATAAAAATCAGAAAGTCTAACGTAAAATAAAATATATGATCTTAACGCGCTTCTTTGGACCACAATAAAACAATCAGCCATCACCATCAAATTAATGTATATATTTTTTAATAATGTTTGTCTTCATTACACTGCATAATATTATGGTTCATAAAATGTACTTACTAATGAAATACAGCACTGAGGGTATTTCATACACACCTGGGTGGCTTGGGTTTTTTAACCTCTTCTTTAGGGATTAGGTTATAAATAGTTTCGTCAGGATGAAAGTCCTTCATCTTGCTTAATTTCCTTGAGTTCAAAAAATAAATGTTTTTGAATGAAACCTGAAAATAAAATCCTCTTCTTGACTCCTTTCTCGGCTTCTGAAAAGCTCTGTCTCTGAGGAGGATGGAAAGAAAGCCCTTGGTTACTTTCTGTTGCACAAACTGTTGTCATGGAGACCGTTTCTCCTCAGCGTCACGTTGTTTACCTGCCCTTGCTTTTTTTTTTTTTAAACAAACTTTACTTAAATAACAATTTACAAAGTTTCACTCTCCCATTTGCTTGGCATGTCAAGCACAATTATACATCTTTAAAATGCAACAATGTTTTCCCATTAAGAGTTTTAGATACTAAATATCCCTCCAATTTAGGATGCTGAGGGTTGGTATTAAAATTACTGGATAAATGTCTTTTTCTTTTTGGATGATGCACAGGAAACATTTGATAATGCTTGAATCATTACGCCATCTTCTGCTCAAAGCGATAGTTGCCATACTGGCTATTTGCTAGGACTGCCAACTGTCCAATTTTCTGTGGGGATCATGGGCCGTTTGGGAAGATCTCTCCTGTCTGTAACGTTGATGGAGGACTGTGCTGTTGCAACAAAGACCTCCATCGCAGCTCTGCATGGCCACCTCACGACAAGCACCGCGGTCCTGCCACACACCCCAGCAATGTTTGTATTCTTAAAATGTTGGGGGCTATGCCTACAAACCCCTCTAAATTACAAATAGCCAGGGAAGGTCACATGAGAGGCTTTACCAAGAATGGGACTATTTGACAATCGTCAAACTGAATAAGGCGAGTGTGTTTTATTTAGACATCATTTAGAAACACATTTTGTTTGTAGAACATGTGTGATACACTCATTCTAAGCTTCTATGAAAGGGGGACTTTACGGAAGGAAACAGGGAACAATAGAATTGTCCCTATTAAAATAAAAGGAGGTATGAATACCTTGTTAACACAGATACCTTGGGTCCCAAAGTAGTAGGGATTAGGGAGACTCTGGGAACTTATTGGCTCCGCCTACGAGGAACCCCTCATAGCGAGATGCGGGTAGGAGGTCCCACTAACATCAGTGGACGGTCCCGCTGACGTTGGGGGCATGCTGTTTTTGATGGAGAAGTGTGCTGGGAATGAGACGCGCCGCTTCCGCAACCAAGAGTTTCCCCTTAATGACCCGGAGAAGCGACACTTCACCAGGAGTCTCCGGGCCAATCCTGGAAAGTTCCCAGGTACGCTGCTATACCAAAGAGAGGAGTTTAGCAGCTCTGCAAGTTTCTCATCTACAGGGGACAGGGAGCCCCGGGGGACCGAAAAATTTAACGTTAAGACAAATAATGGCAAGACTGCTACTTTCAATCATGCGCAACCCACGCAATCCCAAGCGTCAGACAAACTAGCTGTCCGTGACGGCAGCTGTTCCTAGAGGAGCTTAATTGAGAGCTATATTTGACAGATATGAAACCCTGCGCGGCTGAATAGTCTCCCCAGAGCCCATAACACTTCTCTATGCCTTTCTGTGAAATTAAGGGATATGATCATAACTCCGCAGCATCTCTACACCCAACACAATCATGTGACGGTACCCTTTCTCAAAATGTTTTATTGCACTTGCCAGGAGCACATCGTGAAATAAATAAGGGGCCGCAGCTGAGATTCTCAAACAATCTAACACATTTCTGGAGTTATGTAGAAAAATCGATCTGGAGTAAAAGGGGTAAGTCTCCATATCTGCCAAACTTCCCGGATTTCCTGGAGTAACCTATTTATTGCTGTTTCCATAAACATTGTGACTTTTAGGTCTGTAGAACACTGTGATAAACTTATACCAAGGAAGCAGTCAGGGGAGGAAAGAGCGACTTTGGGGTTTGGATCCCAAAGAGGGACTCTACTTCCTAAGCAGAGACACTTGGTAGGTATGCACTTTGTAAATAATACACTCGGTTGGCCAGTTGGCACGCTGAGACCGGGGATCCTCCTTACAGACACATGAAAGTCTGCTTGTAGCTCTCATAGAAAAGGGAGCAAAACCACTATGGGTCATCCGATTCTCCCATCAACCTCCAAATGAAAACAGGGAGCTGCCTAGGAAAATGTGGGGCTCTTTACACGTATGATTTACGACAGCCGAGCCAGTTTTGCTTTAGGCTCGCACCATGGAAATCAGGCTAATGCGTGTTTTTCTTCCTCCGCTCCCACAATCATAAGAATACACACGCTGAAGACAGAAGAGGTGCCCTTTTAAATCCACCAGACGTGTTTCCCCTTTAAGAAGCAGCAGCAGCAGAGTGAAGCATGATGGGAGTGGCAGATGGGCGGGTCCTGCAGCACGCATAGTGACGTATATTATGCTTTGATAGCCGTGGCCATGTGCATACGCCCTTAGGTGTGCAGATTGGGTGAGATATACCGTATGTGGCATGTCTGGAATTGTAATTGTACGCCGCTTTTACTGTATTCGGAGCTTCCCGTAGATTTCAGTTAGCATGTGAATTGCCCCGCGTTACTTACTAATGTATGTAAACATGCGTCACTTTTAATGATTCGTGTTTTTTTTTCTCCTATTAATAAAATAATGTTTAAATACAAAAACATTCTGCGTGCTGAGTAAGCTGCTGACCACAATCATTGGTGTACTTCATGAACCCTTTCAGTGCCAGGAGAGCATAGAACCCCGGGGAAGTGGCTCAGTTTATTTGTATTAACCCTCTGATCTGCTAACCAGAAGCAGACGTGAGATGAATAAAAATGCCAGGTGATAGCTAGAAAGGATGCCATCTGAAACGCACAGATTAGCTCGTTACCCTGTAAACATTCAAACATTTCTGAAAAGAATATGCTATAATAAAGCACGCAGGGTGCTGGGTTGTATAGCGGGAGGCATTCGTAGCAAGAAGAGAGAGGTGGCCATCTCATTTTACAGATCCCTGGTCAGATCTCACCTGTATTGTGTACGGTCCTGGGGACCCCGTCTTCAGAAGGATTGAGCGTTCAGAGGAGGACTACTGAAATGGAAATGGTTTGCAGGATACAAAATATCAGGAAGGATTAAGGGGACTCTATGTATAGAACGGAAGAGAGAAGGGGATGTGATAGAAACATTTAAATACATACAAGGTTTAACAAAGCACAGGAGGGATTTTTATTTCAAAGGAGGAGAAATGTTAGAACAAGAGGCCATAATCTAGAGGCTAATACAGTGGGGGAATTTAAACATGAATGGGACATACATAAAACTATAATGATTAAGGTCTGAGTTTTACATCAGGATAAATTGGACAGACCAGATGGGCCGAAATGTTTTCGTTTGCCATCAATGTCCATGATGGTTGTTTATTCATGGTTTTTGTTATTTGTCCTGCTACGGATCATTCTTATTCTGTGATTGACTTGAATGCATTTATTAAGGTAGCATTTTTTGTGTCCGTAAAGCGCCTTTAGAGAAGTTTGCCAACTTTAGATTAATGGTTTCATGACTTGATGAACTGTCATTTTGAGCAAAATAATAGGTGAGATTGGCTTATATAGAAACCCATGTATTTATGTCTACTAATTGGTGATATCCATCCTTCCATCATTCCAGTGCATGCAGCTTTGGTAAAATTTCTACATTTCCACTTTATAATTGCCCAAGATCCATTGTAATATTTTTTCCCTTTTTTTTCAGCTGCCTTTTCTTGGATTTTGTTTACCGGTTTCCATACTTGAAACTAACAACAAACATGCCTTTATTTAATGTACAGTCAGCATCTAGTTTGCTAAAGCTATTCTTTTCGAAGCCCTTGAAACATTCGGAACTCCGGAAATTATGGTTATCAACTCACAGCTCTCTCTTAGGAGACAAAAATCTGATACTTATGGGACCTCCAGGCTCTGGGAAGACATCAGTAGGTCGAGTACTTGGCCAGAAGCTGGGCTGCCCAGTCATAGATGTTGACGATGATGTCCTTGAAAAAAACTGGAACATGAGTGTTTCAGACAAATTGCAGGATGTTGGCGATGAACAATTTTTAGAAGAGGAAGGAAAAGCCCTTTTAAAGTTTTCGGCATCTGGAAGTGTAATTTCCCTTACCGGGTCCAACCCTCTTAACGCTCGTAGCATGGAGCACACAAGGAAAAATGGAATAGTTGTTTATCTCGATGTCCAAGCAGAGGATATTGTTGAGAGGCTCGAAGTTATGAAAGTCGATCGCATTGTTGGCCAAAAGTCCGGAGCTTCAATTGGTGACATACTTCGGAAAAGAAAACATTTCTATAAAAAATGGCATGATGTGCGTGTGCTTTGCCAGACCGGGGACAGTATAGAAGTTCTGGCTGACAAAGTAATTGGTGCTGTTAAAAGATATCAGAACCTTGAGTCGGAAACATTTGTTTCCACTAGGTGTACACGTTCAGATCTAAACCCACAAAAGGACAACATCAAATACTTCTGTGATGCTGTTCTGGAAGGTTTGAGTCCTGACGGTGGACTGTATGTCCCAGAAAAAGGTCTGCCAGAGCTCACACCAGGGGAATGGCAGCGATTAGTTAAGTCAACATACACTGAGAGAGCACACATAATATTAGAAAGATGCATACATCCTGCAGATGTCCCTCCAGTTGTCCTTGGAGAAATTATCGAGAAAGCTTATGGAGAAAATTTTGCTTGTAATAAAGTTGCTCCGGTAAGACACTTGGTGGGAAACCAGTATGTTCTTGAACTTTTTCATGGACCAACAGCATCCTTTAAGGATTTAGCCTTGCAGTTCATGCCTCATTTATTTGCTTACTGTATTCCGAAAATGGGTAACTATCTTGTCCTTGTAGCCACTTCTGGAGACACCGGTAGCGCTGTTTTGGACGGCTTTAGTCGCATCGATGAGATTGACAAACAAAGAATTGCTGTCTTTTGCCTGTATCCCGAAAATGGAATAAGCCCTATACAAAAATCACAAATACTTGCTTGCCAAGGACAGAATGGACGGGCATTGGGAGTGCAATCTGATTTTGATTTCTGCCAGACTGCCATAAAAGAAATGTTTAATGACGCCGATTACACCGGCTTTCTGACTGCTGAATATGGAACAGTTTTAAGTACTGCGAATTCAATAAACTGGGCAAGACTGCTCCCCCAGGTTATCTACCACGCATCTGCATACCTTGACCTTGTTAGCCAAGGTGTAGTCCCGTTCGGAAGCCCAGTTGACGTATGCATTCCCACAGGAAACTTTGGTAACATATTAGCTGCCTTCTATGCCAGGCAAATGGGAATACCTATCCGAAAGTTTATCTGTGCCTCTAACCAAAATCATATTTTAACTGACTTTATAAAAACAGGGCACTATGATCTCAGGGGTAGACAACT
This sequence comes from Spea bombifrons, assembly GCF_027358695.1. Taxonomy (NCBI): domain Eukaryota; kingdom Metazoa; phylum Chordata; class Amphibia; order Anura; family Pelobatidae; genus Spea; species Spea bombifrons. The sequence goes on along the minus strand of NC_071091.1, from coordinate 12,149,126 downwards.
ACAGCTGTCATCTTCTCCTGCAATTGACATTCTCAAGTCCTCCAACTTAGAAAGATATTTGCATTTCATTTCAAACAACGATGGGCATCTTGTTAGAGAGCTCTATGGACAGTTGCAAAATCAGGGCCACTTCCGCTTGCCGAATAACTTGGCTCAGCTTCTACGTCAGGATCTGGTTGGTGACTGGTGTTCCGAGAAAGACTGTTTAGCTGCGATCCATTCAGTCTACAATGCAACGGGATACATTTTAGACACCCATACAGCTGTTGCCAAAGTGGTGGCGGACAGAGTGCAGGACAGGACTTGTCCAGTTCTCATCTCGTGTACTGCTCATTACTCCAAGTTTGCACCTGTTATTTTACAAGCCTTGGGTATTGACGATGTTAAACAAAGCCCTTTAACCCAGCTTCAGATACTGGATTCCTTCAAGCCTTTGCCGCCGGCTCACACGACCCTGCTAACCACGCTGAAACAGAAAGACAGGCAGACAAGAGAGATTTGCACAGCCGATTCAAACATTGTGATGGGCCATGTGGAAAGCTTCATTCAAAATCAATTTTTCAAAGCCCTCTAACGTTTTACATCACAGATGCTTGATAAGGAACAAAGCAATAGCTGCGTAGTTTCCACCAAAACATATTAGTGGCACGAGTATTAACTCTTAGAAATATATATATACACATTGTAAACTTCTGCCAAAATATATAGCGTTCATATTGGCTGTAAGAGTGCAGCATGCGCCCCTGTTTACTCAGCAAGTGGCCTTAAAGGCAAAATGAATCCCCAGTCCATTGTTGGTGTGAATCAAATAAGATCAGTTAAACTCTTGTATAAATATGCATTATCAATAATTGTTAGGTACTGACAAATAATAAAAGTTGTGACCTGTTAATATTAACCTTTTTACTTTATTTACAAGTTAAATGCAGCTTTAACCCATGAAAGGAATAAAGACCACCAAAAAAATCTATTGCTTATCTTGCAGAAAGCATGTATTTTGTACTCTCTTGTACCCTGCAAGTATTGTTTAGTTGTGACAGTACAATAAACAGTTTGCCATTCAGTTAGTTAGTTTTTATTAAAAAGGACCATAAATGAAGGATTAAAATAAGGGGGATCCTGTCTTGTTATCTTGGGAAGTTATTCAAAATACTGTTTTGGACTGGTGCAGGCTCTGTCATCAGAAATCTTGTGGCCCAGTACATACGTAACACTGTACACTTACACTCACATTCTTTCTTTTGCCCTCCTTCCAGGTTCCACTAAGCCTAAGCTCACCCCTGCCACTCGAACACCATACCCTGACACACTCATGCTAACACCATAGGCTAACGTACACTTACACACTCTGTCATAGACACACAACATACTAACATCTTCCGCTCACAAACATTAACACCTGCACAGGCATGCTAACCCCATACACAGGACCGGCCCTACCATGGAGCAGAGTGGGGCCGGCTTGTAATGTATTACCATTCGGCATATCTGTGCAAAGAGGCACACAATATACACCTGTTAGAGAATGCATGTGACACTAATAGGTTTCCACTGGTTAACCTATTCTACTCCGTTACTCAAGGTAATCTTTGTGTGGCTGCTGTGTAGATATCATTGCTTTTGTGCCTAGCACAATAAATGAGATTATCAAGTGCTCTCTCTCCAGATGAGGTTTAACCTTCCCCGCAGTTACATATAATTCTTAGTGTAGCTGTTAACAATACAGTGGACATATGTTCTTTTTTATGTAGTTCTAGGTTAAATGTGCAGCTACATATTACAGTATATATATATATATATATATATATATATTATCACTAATATGACAAGCAATTGACTAAAGGAATTGTAACATGGGTAAGAAACATGGGTAAGAATGTGGAAGCTTGTTTAAATGAATCTCTATTATTGCCTATTAGATTTTCTTAATGGATTTCTAATTATTCAGAGAGAGATTGTTTTAGATTGGCAATTATGCTAACAAAACCAACTTAAGTGTGCTGTAAAAACGCCTGACTTAATTAGTGTGAAATATTTGTGCTTGAAATGGAAGTTACATAGAACACCACGTGAAGCACAATTTTTTTAGGGTGCATATACCACCCCTTTAATACTTTCCCTTTAACTATAAAGCCTAATAATAGCTGGTTATATACAATATAGCACTTGACACATGGCAACCATTTTCTTTTTATCTCACATATCTGTTAGAAAGCAGCTTTCGATCTGATCATGTAACATTGGATTGAACTTTTTTGTGTGTGCACTGCAGTGTACTTCCCCAGGTGAAAGGAATAAACACATACATGTAATGGAACATGCGCACAACACATTTGTTTTGATTTCAGGTGACATCTAGTGGTTTTATGGTGTAACTACATCAAATAGTTTTTTCGATGTACTCGGGCGGGAAAAAATACAGATATTTTAAGTAATTTTGTAAGCATCAACCCTCTCTCATTAACATCTGATTTTAAGTGTTATAGCATGCTTCAAATCTGTTTGACATGAACAGCGTTACTCTGTGTAATGGAAGCATTTAGCTTTAAAACTGTTTTAATTTGCAGAATCTATTTTCTCTCATTGCCAGGAGAAGCTCACAGGGGTTGGCCATTTTTAATATCTAGGTCAGTGAGTTGACATCACACCTGTCATCAGCTGGGTTAGGGAGTATACGTCTAAGCTGATTTTAATGACGTGTAAGGAGAAATACGTTTTCCTTGCCTGTTCATAAGATGATCTGTCCGCCCTGTTTTTTTTTTTAATCCACGAATGCAAGTTTTGAGATTGAGACCATTGACTTGTCTGCCATCATCAAGAGTGTTATTATTTGAAGATACCCCAGAAATCTTGTGTCCACAAAGTAAGGCCCCGACTCAATGGCTTTATATGTCCTAGAAAAACAGAGGCACCAGGCTTAATTAAAGGCTGTACAAATCTATGCACACAAATAAACCTGTGCTTTAGATACACTATACAGTATGGTCAAAGGTATGTATACATCCATCCTAATTATTGGGTTTAGTTACTTTGGTATATGAAGAGTTAATGTTTGTCCATAACTGCAAGGTTCTCGGGTCCTGTGGCTGCAAAACAAGCCCAAATCATCACCCCTCCACCACTGTGCTTGACAGTTGGTATGAGGTGTTTGTGATGATATGCTGTGTTTAGTTTTCTCCAAATGTGGCACTGTTTGCCACATTATGGCCAAACATCTCCACTTTGGTCTAGTCTTTCCAAAGGACATTGTTCTACAAGTAGTAGTAGAAGAGTATTTCTACTGGCAACCATACTTGCTGAATCTTTTTTTTTTTTTGCAATTTCTTTAAGCATTACACAGTATGACCTTGGGGTGAATTTGCTGGGACTTTCACTCCTGGGAAGATTGGCAACTGTTTTCCACTATTTAATACTCTTTCTAACTGTAGAATGATGGACTTTAATTGTTTTAAATTTCACTTGTTCTTTATTTTTTTCATTTTTGTGAGTCCTTAAAGACCTCAGGGATCTATCTTGGAACTGGATATGTCATGACCTTATAATGTCATGGTCACATCGCTGAAGTCTTTTATTTTTTCCCATACATTTTATTTCTTTTTTTGATTATGCTTTTTTTTTTTTTTTACTTTGATCACCACTGCTGCTTTCTGCAGAGGGATCAGCAAGCAGGGCTCCATTGTCCTGCATTGCTGATCACAGTACATGTAATCAGCCTGCAGGGGGAGCTAATCTGAACTATAAGGAGGGTCTGGACAGACCTTCTGGGAACCTTTTTACTTTGAATGTTGTCAGGAAGTTTGGGCATTCTCCACTAATCTGATATAATAGGTGCTTGCACAGAGCTCTATCACATCAAGTCAGTGAGCAGAAAGCTGGTGATGGTAGCTTCTGTTGCCGGACAGAATCCAGGCTGTCTGATGATACCCTGATCTTTCATATACAAATGAGAAAATGTACTCACAGGTAGAAAAAGGACATACTTTTACGTCCCCAGTCACCTAGGGCTTCTTTCTGTGGATGTAATAATACTTCCTATGTTTTGAAGTGGTTAAATGTGGCACTGTCATATGATGCCAGTTTGTAAAAACTCTGCTCTGTTAGATCTGCCCCAGTCCACTGGAAGTGCTGTTATTATGAAGTGAAAGTGTCTAGAAATACCAACAACTCAGCCACAAAGCTGTAGATCACGTACACTCACAGAGCAGGGCTGTCAAGTGCAGAAGCACGTAGTGTGTAAAAATCCCCTGTCCTCTGTAGCATCACACACTACAGATATCCAAACAGAAATGGGTTTCCATGGCTCAGCAGCTGCACACAAGTCGAAGATCACTAGCCAACTAGTGCAATGCCAAGTGTCGGCTAGGGTGGGGTAAAGCACTGGCCTTACCTCAACTGAACATCTTTGGTTGGAACTTGAACGCAGATTGCGAGCCAGATCTTCTTGTTCAACATCATACATTAGGTCCCTGACCTCACAAGTGCTCTGTTGGCTGAAAGTGTATGCGTATGCGTGTGTGTGTGGGGGGGGGGGGGGTTTGGGCAACAAGCTTATATAAGTGTGATAGCTAGGTGTCCGCTTTTAGTCATAGTAGTGTGTATGTACTAAGTGTAGTATGGACTGTATGTGGTAAAAGCCTACAATATGCACATACGCTTTTTATTTTATGATCTCTGTGATTCTTTCACTCCATTGAGTTATTTCTCCCTTATTGTTAATTTTCAGATTGTTATTGATTAATTTAGGTAGCCTATGCAGTGGTGTGAATAAGGAGAAGAGAGAGAACACATCAAATGGAATACACATTCAAACACAGTTTGCGGATTTGTTGGGTCTGAGCTCCAATACCTTCACGTAGGAATTATTTGAAATCTCTGGTGTTTCAAGATGAAAAAAATGCATATTATTTCACCTTTTCCTGCTAACTGATGAGTCCTCATTTCCACCTTCACCGCCTAAGCATATTCACTTATAACCCTGAAAATAACTGATTGCCTTAAAATTCTGGTTTCTAGAATATAATCTTCTTTTCTTATATAACTATAATTGAGTAATATCAGACAGTTTCATGCTCCAAATTTACTGGTAGCACGAAAAAAAAATCAACCGGGAAATGAACTAAACCCTCACTGACTTGTTCTTTAATCAAAAGTGTGATTAAATTTGTTTGAAGTGGATTAATAGTCATAAATGATTCAGACTATTATTATAGAACTTAGAGCCATTCAGCTGTGACCCGCAATAGAGTTTGCATACACTGCATTATAATTAACATTTTGCAATGGAAAGAAAAAGTAGAACCCAAAAGGTGCACTATTTTATGTTTTAGCGTCTCATTAAAATATCTACAAATAGAATACATTAATATTGATAAGCGTGGTTTCAACATAAACCTTTAGACAACGTATATATTTTCTTAACTACTATTTATATTAAATACTTAATGTTTATTATACGAAGGGGAATGCCATCATGAGTCTGATGTAAGATGACTTAATCAGGTCACCTACTGTCCAGGCATCTTAGCTGTGACTTCTGTTTGCCTGCTCCATAAATGACCTAGACATACTTATTCCAGCAGAAGATACAGTAATACGGCTGCCTAGCCAGTGGATGCAGTGCTGTGTGTAGAATCCATGACCCTTCTATTCCTCAGTAAGAGTAGTTGCCCCTCATTTGATATCATTTTGGAGGAACAGGAGGTATGGCTCTATTTTTTCTTAAGTAGTTTTGAAGGCAATATGTACAAGCAGGTATGGGCTGTCAACATTCAGCTTGTGAGATATAGTTGTGCAAAACATATGTGGCACATGCTTAATCTCTAGTATTAGGTTCTAACACACCAAAAGGAGACTACGTAGAAAGTCCAAGGAGCCTAAAGACCCCAAGGCTCTAGTTCCCCCAGTGCCGAATTGAAAAATTAAACTTTTTGCAGGGGCCCCAAATCTTAGAGTAGCCAGGAGCTCCCCTACACCATTTGCATTTTGAAATGAAGCCCTAGCAAATGTTTTTTGTTCAGCCCAGTACATACCATGTAGTACATTAAACATACAGTAATATTGATCTAATATTAGCATCCTCTGCTTAATACTTAATATTTATTGCCTACAAATATGTCCCTTGGTCGGACCACTCGTCTTCTCATCTATTGGTCAGTGGATACTTCCCAACTTTAAAGCATCCCACACAGGGACGCTGTACCAGGGGTGGCATACTTGGTTGCGCTTATCTTACGTGAGAGTCCAATGTCTGGACTGTTGGCAGCTATGCAGTTGGATTGGTTTGCGTGTTTAACGCCATATTCTCTTGAGTTGCCGCTGGAATGATCTAGAAAAAAAGACTTTTCTGAATCACTCAGTCATATAAAATGGATAAGTGGATGAGTTTGAGGTCATCTTGTTCTGGTTTCTCTGGAGTTTCTACTGGAGTGAACTAAAAAAAACTTATATAAAACAACTGTTACGGAAAAGATTGGGAGGAATACATTATCTAAGACAGCTGCTAACTATAATCAGTCCATGCAAGTTACTCATTCCCTTTTCCGCTAAATTATTTACCGCCTCCTCTGTTCCCATGGGAGGGTTATATATACATAGAGACGCAGGAAGGAATTTCACTGTGAGCACAATATTAACATTATTGGAATAATGGAGATACAATTTGAATATTGCGTGTGCGTATTTGCATACATAATAAGGCACATTTCACATCGCTAAAGAGGAGACGTTTCAGAAGATAAATCCATTTACAAAGTTAAACAAGTTAGGGTTTTACTTGCTAGGAGACAGAGAGCTCAATCTCTAAAAAAGACATTAAACATAAATAATAATTGGATGAGTATTTTGGAATAGAATATTTCCATAAAAAAAGGTTGAATTTCCATATACCTTGGTGAGAAAATTGTTACCATGATTGTGGATAAAATACCATCTGTGATACAGATCTGGAACACAAAACACCTGACTATAAAAGATTACTTTATGCGCCGCTTCTAATAGCTCAGAGAGAGCAGTGTTTGTTCTCTTTGAGTCCAAGAAAATGAATTTACTTTTATATGCAAATTAAATGCTTCCTTCAGCCAAATTTATATCCATTTTGTATAAGATACTTCATATTCCGGGAAATTGACTGCTGGAAGTTTCTTTTATGCTCCAGATGACTTAGGCATCAAATAAAATATCACAAGTATTAAATAATAAATAAAATATATAAAACCAAAATGTTTGGGTATATCGGTAAGTTGCCTTATTTGTTTACGCATAAACATGACTGTGAATGGGAAACTTCTTAAACTCTGCAAAGTCAAAAGGTTGAAAAAAAAGTATTGCATTCCAAGGTTCTGTTCTACATAGACAAAAACATTTTCTTATTGCTGTATCGTGTTAAGCAAGTAACCTAAAGCATACAATTATATGTATTTCTTTTTTTCATTTTCTTCCCAATAGCTGTAAGCATGGACATAGAGATTTAGATACAACGTACCACCCAACAGAGTAGGTTTTTTAAGAGATGATCCTGGTTTTTGGGCATTGTCCTGCTGTCCTGGGTAGCTGCCCCACTGTCCTGCTTTTGCAGGCTGTAGGGATCAAGGGCTAGTTAAAGTGAGATCCTCTAATCTCCCATGGCTGGGCTAGAGGGCCACAAAATCAATGGGTTCTAGCTTACACGTGGGCCATCTTCTGACCCTCCACAGCTAAGCACTGCAAGGACCCTTGAATTTGTGAGTAGTATGGATACAGGGTACCCTAGACAGGACATCTAACTATGACACTCTTTCTCTAAAATCAAATCTTTACAATAGACTTCTGCAGCAGTGGTGTGTCCTGGCCTAGGTCTGGGGGCAGAAGCCCTTCTGCTATATTATCGGGGACAGATCAGGCTCTGGGTACACCATTTCTCAATGGGCCAGACCCTGCTTCATCTGTAGTACTACTACTCTGTGCCACTCATTCTGCTGAGGTAGAGTGCAGGGACATGACATTATTTTCTGGCATTAAGAACAGAAAAGGTGCAGTGTGAGTGCTTGCTAGAGGTAGGTTCTTGAGGGTAGTTGGTGGGCTAGGGCAGCGACCCCCATCAATAGTAGTCATGATCCAACAGCCAATAAGTGATGCAAAAAACAGGACAATGGTGGGTTGTTGCACTGAAGCTGTGGCATTGCAGCTTCTCTTAAAGGTAAAATATTTTTATTTTACAGTACTTCTGTACAGTTTCATATAGTGTGATGAGAAAGGTGAATATGGAGTGGAAGGGACATCACAATGTTAAGGTGGGGATGGAATGGAAAGGAGATGTGATGAGCAAGACAGAAAGGGGGACATAGACAAGAGGGAAAGAAAGTGAAGGGAAGGGAAAGAGAGAAAATAAGAGAAGGGGTGGGAGAGAGAGAGAGAGAGAGAGAGAGAGAGAGAGAGAAAGAGAGAGAGAAGGGATTCTTAGACAGATTATTTCTATGACAAGCACACATGCTAGTCTGGATACAACGCAAAGAACTGATAAGCAAAGGCCTTATTGACCTATGGCTCAGTGAAGTTGAATAGGAAAGGTAACAACCAAGGAGTTACTGTGTTGACTTTTTAACTTTAGATAACATTACTTTGTTGTTGCATAATATTTTTAGATTCATTTATTTTTTATTGTACACCTCTCCAGATTTGCAGTCAACAATTTTATGTGCTGCTATTGAGCATGAAGTTTTTCTGGTGTCTGATATAAAATGTTCTGTTTAATTCTTTCAGTGCCGACCATGTATATTGGCAAAATCGGCTAGAATGCCAACCATATATGTTAAACTCAGTGTTAAAACCTTTCTGCAGTGCACTGGGGGCTGCCAATTGGTTCTTGAGTCAACCGGAGCTATTTTTGTCTTGTGTGCTTTAACTGTACATGCAAGAGTTTTGTTAAAGTGAAAAGCCCTATGTTTCAAGTTAAAAAGGCTTCCTATAAGAGATTTTCCTGCAAGAAGGTTTGAGTGGGCATGTCATAAAGCCTAGCTAACTCACTGATTAAATTCTTCATCTGACCACAACGTCCAACTCACTATTAAGAAATTATCCCCCTGAAGTATATCAATCTCTGAAATTCTAACCTAAATTATATTACAGATAGGAGTCCTGTTTTGAGTAAAGAACATAAATAGTTAATACATACATCAGATCCCCAACCAACATCAGCAACCAACCACAGAACCTCCCAGTCTTTAAATAAGGTTTTGTCCAAGCACCCGCATTGCACCCATAGGACCTGCCCCAGAACCCAGATTAGATGGAGATCAGAACACATTTTATGAACAATTAATGCAGAAAATCAGGTAATTCCAAAGAGTTTATTTACTTTTTTCTTGTCACTGTTAGTTTAAATAATAAAAGGGAGCAGCAAGAATGTGGATGTGTGTGTATTATGTGAGTGGGTTTGCGTAGCAGTGTTGCATAATCATGTTAGGTAATATACCATACATTTTTAAAAAATATACTTTTCCTAAGTAGTCCGTGAAATTCTTATTGCGTGGAACAGCCAGCAGTTGTTGTTAATGTATCATTACTATTCAAAACCATCAGCGAGGAAGCAAAAATGGATTGTTGCTATCTGGGTCACAACCATCAATTGAAAATACAGTATATGACAAAGACTCGAGGGCTGATTTGATTTGTGCATTTTAGCTAACTTTTGTGAGGTTTGGGTTTAAAAATATATAATTACATAATAGATCTAGCCAAGCTGAAGTAGAAGGTTGGAAATAATGCTGCGTTAGCCTCATCCATGTATTGGAAGCCAGACTGTGACAATTCCAGAGCTGCAAATTGTGCTTATTAAATATTAAACATATTAAACATTCATCCTCTCCAACTCCAGAACTATACCTTATTATTACTTACTATACCTTATATTCTTATTCTGGTCTGTCATTTGTAAGCCATTTTTAGTTCCTAATTATATTATTATTATTTATTGTTTTATATAGCGCCATCAAATTCCGTAAAGCTGTACAATGGATAGACAGGACATAACAAGTAGTATGTAACATAACAATTTGACTTACAGAAACAACAGGTGAGGAGGGCCCTGCTCAAACGAGCTTACCTAATTTATAGGTAAAATTTGTACTAAGTATTTGTAAGTAGAAGGGGAAAAAATATTCTTTGTTTTTTTTTCCCTACGTAAAGCAGACCAGTCCCTTTTCTGAAACCCAATATTTTTTTTACACTGACATATTATTATTATTACCGTATTTGCTCGATTATAAGACGACCCTGATTATAAGACGACCCCCCAAAATCTGAATATTAACTTAGGAAAAAAAGAAAAAGCCTGAATATAAGACGACCCTAAAGGAAAAAAGTTTTACCAGTAAATGTTAATTCATGTAAACTATTTTTTTAAATAAAAGCTATGATTGAGAAAAATATTTTTTTTTTGTTTTTATTTCTTGTATTTTCCAACCTGTCCCCCAGTTACGCACATCTGCCCCCAGGCTTGCCACACCAATATGGCACTGTGGCCCATGATATGCCTTTTAACCCTCTATATGCCACTGTGCCCCATGGTATGCCTTTTGACCCCCTATGTGCCACTCTGCCTTCAGAAATGCCTTATACCCCTATATCCCATTCTGGCATTTAGGGGGTTAAAATGCATATTATGGGGCAGAGTGGCATATAGGGAGGTATAAGGCATTCCAGGAGGCAGAGTGGCATTAAGGGAGTTAAAAGGCATTATATAGAGCACTCTGCCTCCAGAAATGCCTTATACCCCTATATGCCACTCTTTCATTTAGGGGGTTAAAAGGCATATTATGGGGCAGAGTGGCATATAGGGAGGTATAAGGCATTTCAGGAGGCAGAGTGCACTATTAAATGCCCCCTTAACGCCACTCTGCCTCCTGAAATGCCTTATACCTCCCTATATGCCACTCTGCCCCATAATATGCCTTTTAACCCCCTAAGTGCCAGAGTGGCATATAGGGGTGTAAGGCATTCCAGAAATGCCCTACACACACACACACACACTTACTTACTTACTTACTTACTTACTTACCGGTGCTTCCAATTTCCTGCTGCATTGCCGGGGCAGCGGGTTGACGTCTCATTCCGCGGCAGCCGGAAGGAGGTGGAGTTGGCAGCGGGGGTTTGTATGCGTCCGTCGCAAATACCTTCCCCGGCTGTCAGAGATCAGGAACTCTGGAACTCTGATCTCTGACAGTCGGGGAAGGTATTTGCGACGGACGCATACAAACCCCCGCTGCCAACTTCACCTCCGGAAGCACCGGTAAGTGTGTGTGGGGTGGGGCGACGACAGGAGGATCCAGGTCCCCTGCAGCGGTGCGGGGGATCTGGATCTTAGTCTCCTAATCAGACCTCTATTTGAGGTCTGATTAGAAGACGACCCCGATTATAAGACGAGGGGTATTTTTCAGAGCATTTGCTCTGAAAAAAACCTCGTCTTATAATCGAGCAAATACGGTATTATACTAATCTATACACTACTCACAAGCTTTTAATGTGAACTCAGCCTGCGTACTGCACATCTACGTGCTGCGTACTCGAGTGCACTGCCTATTTCAGTGTAAACAGGCAAAAGAGGCAAAATGAGAAATGTGTTCATATTCTAACTACAGTTATAAAAAAGTATGAACATATTTGCATATGGTACAATGTACTAGAGCCTATGTAAAATAAACCCAAATGTGCATTAAAATACATGTATATACACAATGTTGAGAAGGGCCATGTTTGTCCAGTTAAATAGATGCAAAAAAATGACTTGTGTGGTTATTAGACTTGGACCAAAAGCGAGGCCTTTCAGAGGCCCTTTGACATTCACTCTCTCACACTCTTACTTTCACTCTCTCACTCGCACTTTCTCACTCTCTCCACTAAATGATTCCATACTTTATCTGCCATACACTTCGATGTCCCCATCTCCTTTCCAAAAGCTCCACTTCTCGGCTTCTTTCTTGGTCCGCTTCTCCCCACCGTCTGCTGCATTATCCATACCTACAATGCTTTTGCGGAACTGCATCAAAAGGCTAGAATAATGCAGGCGGATCCACGGAGAAAGAGAAGCGTTTCTGCACCTCTCTTTCTCCACGAATCTGTCTGCTTTATTCTGGCATCTGGGAGTAATTCTGCAAATGGGTGAAGCCACGACACGCGCCACGGGGATAGCCTTTCCTCCATTCCTCCACACAATGTGGTCACCCTATATGTTCTTGGGCTTTAAATGAACATAAGCAGTTAAACATGAAAGAGCGACAGCTGATTTGTATCAAATGATTAAGGACACCGCAAACCTGAAACCATGCATGGATAAATCTGAGAAACAATGTTCCACCACATTAAAAACATATTAGTTGCATTACACATTAATGCTTAAATGACAGTTTTTCCACAATCTTTACTCTCACTTATACTGGTTTAGGAATATGGATAATCAGCTGAACTACCACAGTGCTCTGTGACAGCTTAGGGCAGTTGTAGGTCATGCGTAGCAAGTGAACGGAAGCACAGGCCCTAGAAGACAAGAGCATTAAGATGCTATGGTAACTGGTTGCTTAGCAATATGATTCATGCTTGATGACAATACAGCCTTATTTGGGTGGCCTTTTTGGAAGATTGCAAGGGAAAATATTGGCCATAGGGTCGGAAAATCGATAGATTTATTTACATATAAGGCCTGGTGATATCTAAAATATTCTGTTGGCATTTGGAAGAGTTCGACAATGTCTTGTACTGCCCATTACCGCTACAAGTGTTAAGTGTGCTTCTCTCTTTATTATTATTATTATTTGTTTTATATAGCGCCATCAAACTCCGTAGCGCTGTACAATGGGTAGACAGGACATAACAAGTAGTATGTAAAATAACAAATTGACTTACAGAGACAACAGGTGAGGAGGGCCCTGCTCAAAGGAGCTTACAATCTAGAGAAAATCTTTAGACCTTAGGAAAGATACAAATAGTAATACATGGGTTTGTGAGTTTATACTTGTTTGGTACCCAGTACTCATAGTTGTCGGCATGACATATAATGTTTGAATATAATGTTACAAATATTAGTATAGTGGATCTTTAAACTAGGCCGATGCGGTTCTAAAAGGAGCTCTGTAAAGGTGGACATGATCCGGTGTACCTGAAACTTAAAAAAATATAAAATATCACAGTGAACAAAGCAGAATTCTTTAGCTGATGCAGTCGGTAAATCGCTGTACAACTGAAATCTTTACAGCTTGGAAATGTACAGAGGAATTTAACATCTTCACCCCCAGAGATCGTGGCCCCTTTCAAATTATATGTAGAACATCAAAATGCAGCCAGAACGAGCTGCGAAGGCAAGTAGAAAGCGTTTAGGAAACCTTTCAATGCAGAGACATACCAGTAGTATTTTACAAACCTTTTGTCATGCAGAATTTTATTTTTAATTTTTTCCAGTGATACATATTTTCATTCTTACCTCAGTAAAGAAAAAAAATCACATCTCTCAATTATTGTCGCTGTTTGGTTTAAATAACAATAGTCCACTTGAGGGTCAAGAAGTGGTCATTCAAGTTAAGGGTTAACAGCCAACCACATTTCCCTGACTCACATGCCCACACTACGAAACAACTTGCAGATTCAGTAAGATACAAGTACCGTATATACCGGCGTATAAGACGACTTTTTAACCCCAGAAAATCTTCTTAAAAGTGGGGGGTCGTCTTATACGCCGGGTACTAACTTAGAAACCCCTAAGAAATGCATCCACTGAGTACTTACCAAGCCGGAGGTTCCCACGAAGCCACAAATCTCTAGGGGAGGGGCGAGTGGAGAAGCCGCCTCCCCTGGGCCGGTCTTCAGGGCCGCGCCGAGGTAGTTGCAAGATCGTGATCTCCCCCAACTAGCCCTGATCAGCAGGGCTGGTTGGGGAGATCACAACCTCCCTCTAACTAGCCCGACATTAGGGAACTCGAGGTCTGGCACTTCAGACCTCGGCTTCCCTGCTCTCTAATCACTACGCGCCGGCTATTGATGCCGAGCGCAGGGATGACGTCATGTCCCAGCGCTCGGCATCAATTGCCGGCGCGTAATGATGAGGGAGCAGGGAAGCTGAGGTCTGAAGTGCCAGACCTCGCGCTCCCACAACTGGATGGAAGAAAGAAGACAGAAGATAAGGTAAGAGATGGGGAGAAAGGGGTGTGAGTGCAGTGTATGTATGTTGGTGTGATATGGTCAGTGTATTTGTAAGCTGGTGTGTGTGTGTGTGTGTATATATATATATATACATACGTGTGTGTGTGTATATATAAATATATATATATATATATATATATATATATATATATACATATGTGTAAAGGCAGGGGTGTGTGGTGAGGGCAGTGTATAAATGTGTATGTATAGACAGGCATATGTGTAGATATATACATATATATATATATATATATACACACATATACACACACACATATATATATATACACACACATATATATATATATATATACACATATATATATTATATATATGTGTGTGTGTGTGTGTGTAAGGGCAGTGCATGTATGTATATGTCAGCAAATCAACCAGCAAATCACCGGTAAGGTACATTGCTTGCCGTGATTGGCTGGTTGTTGTATGCTGGGTAGAGGGGTAGTCTTATACGGCGAGTATAGTCCAAACTCTATATTTGAACTGTAAAAGTTGGGGGTCGTCTTATACGCCCAGTCGTCTTATACGCTGGAATATACGGTAGTTTGCCAGGAAATTCAAGTTTTTTTGCACATTTCAGATGAGGGCATTCAAGTTCAACAAGGGATCATATTCCCTTACTTGACACAAATTGTCCTTCCTCACATAAACCTTAAATAAATGTATTAAAAATGAAATGGTGTAATGATTTTTGAGGTGGGGTATTACCATTCCTGTAGATGACCATAGGCTTGCATGGAGTCCATTCAAGTCTGTGCAGATACAGTCCATCTTCCAATCCCCTTTTTTGGCATTAGTTTTTTATTGTTTCATCAGGCTTTTTTAATCTTTTATTTTTAGGTGGCCCCTTTTCTTGGGCAGAAAATAAGGACCAGTGGCTTTGTTGATCATCCCTGGATAAACCTATTTCTTTATTTTCCTATGTTTGAGTGCCAAGGTGCTGCACAGTAATTCACAAAGGAGTGAATAGGGGGGGTGTTTAAATGAAGCATACCCCCGGTTGACGGTTACTCATTTCTACTATGTATCATTTCTTTAGTGTGTTTCTTTGGTTCCTTTTTTCCTCCTTTATGCTTTATTTGCACCGTTAAACTTCTTGTCATCTAAGCTTTTTCACTCCTACTGATGTATTAGTCACATATTATTTAAAAAAAAATGTTCTGTCAAACAAAATCACTGTATTATTAAAAGCGTAGATGTATGTGGTTTTGTAGAGAAAGTACGTATTTTTATTTGACAGGCTAGCTATCAAATCCACTGCTTTTCTAGATTATAGTTCTCAACTTTTTGAGAGCCTATACTCTGGTTAATTAAGAAGGTGATGGATCTTCCTAAATTCAGGAGCAGAAAGAAGCCTAAGCAATGACTAACCAACAATTGTTACAGATGTACGTTGCCTTGGACATTCACAAACGCCCATCATTACCTCTTGCAATGTAAGTTTTTTTCTGCCATGAAAGCTGTACGCAGGTTATAACAACAAAGTGAATGTCCGCACGTAACCAAGTATCCGTCATTCAAGAGAGTAAAAAAGAAATGTACTTGTCATGGAAGTAGACATAACTGATTCTTTCCATTGTTACACTGATATACATAGGCAAACAATTGCATTATGCCTATAAGTTTCTCCCCATGGAGCAACTGAGTGCCAGGCGGAGGACTGTGCAACCACTGGCACAGATGTCTTCTCTATAACTGCCACCTATTGCCAGTCAGAGGGATATGACATCATACGACAGAGCTAACGCAAAAAAAGAAGCTAGAGTGATTGATGTAAATCAATGGTAAAAAGGGAGCACATTATAATAATAATAATAATAATTATTATTATTATTATTATTATTTTAATGTAAGTTCAATTAATACATTTTAGAAATCGTATAGATGGATTTGATAGACAACAAATGTACCTAATCTTCCTAATTTTTGTTTCAAGGGCAATATCAGCTTAAACGAAAACATTGGCACCTGGAGAAGTAAAAAGTGTGAAATGAGAAGCAATTGCGTATTTAACTTCCTAAAATGGATTTTTCCATTGGAGAAAATGAAGGTTCTCTAAAACTGTATGAGAAACAATCACATGACTTATGCCAAGACCATTTCCAGAATTTCTGAGCTGGCCGTTATGATGGTGAAATAAGTCTTCACTTATGGGAATATATTCATTGCACAGCACCGCAGGCATGCGGTAAATAGAAATGAAAATGCATTTTTATATTTTGCTTTGCTGTGTGCTTATTCTAGTGTTCTCTCCAAAAGCTAAAAGCAAAGACAAACTGTACGGCAAAAAAAAGGCACACCATTTAGAAACTTTTTAATCCAATAAATCCAAAACATCCAATAAATCAAAAAAAGTTACAAAGTTATTGAGGGAGATTTATAATGGTGTTGCAAACCTAAATTTATGTCAAAGTGAAAAAAGTCTTTGCTTGCTTGCAGCAAGTTATAACAATAAAATCTGTAAGAAGTAGCAGGTTAGCCACAAACGAGCCAGCCTGCTATATCTGTTGGATTTCAACGCTTGTAAGTGTGGCACAGCCTAGTTATATATATTAAAAAAACAAACATTTCAGAGTTTTTTGGAAACGTGAATTGGAATTTGTTTAAATGTTATACAGATACACACACCTCTCTAAAGATTTGTATGGGTTGGCACGGATATGTACGTACAATGTACGAACCGTTAGATGAGGGACAAGAGTGCGGCTCTAACCAGGTCTCAAAGGCCTCTGTAATTACCCCAGATCTATCAGTGATCTCCCATGGATCCCATTTCTGTGTCTCCCTTCTAAAAGCAGTTAAAATATTTGTGGCAGACGGAGTAGCTATCTCACCTGCCACAGCCCGATTGTGGCAGATATGGCGCAGGATGTTGGGCCCAGGGCAAATGAAGAATTTGTAGACACCTGCGTCACCATTAGAAAAGTGCTAAATACTGAAGCTCCAGCTCTTTGTTCAAGATTAAGTTTAAAGACTGTCCATCAGTTATGCAGGCGTCTGGTATATTCTTCCCAGAAACTGCATGATCGTCAGCAGATTCATTCACAGCAAAGCATCTTTGCTGATCCAGGTCAGTGCCCCTGCTGCTCCCCAACAACTTACCTCTGTGGCCACGGTCTTCTATGCTGAGCGCTGGGATATGGCATCATACACCAGCACTGAGTAATTTGCTATGTAGGCTGTGTCGGCTAAGCACAGTGTTCCATAGTCTATATAGGCTGGTTACAATGGAGTTATCTGACCTCTTTAATGAGTCCATGGGAGCATTGGTGCGCATAGTCAGCCTAGGCAAGAATACGACTTTGGCTCTCATTCTGCAGTATAGGACCCTCTTATGTGCTCCAGGTCCCCCAAATGATAAGATGATGGATATAACCCTTTAAACATTATTCTTACTAATTGCTTTGGAAAAGCAACCTAACTTGGGCTATATCTGAGGTATATTCTTCATTATTAAATGAGGCAATTTTAAGGACATGACTCTTAGCAGCAGCAACTCGATGACCTGCCGGGCTTCTTTTTAAAAAAACTATATTAAACATTTTAATTATAATCAAGATGATTGTATTTGCACGGCACTAACTATAGTCATCTATGAAATCTGCCTTTCTAGGAAACCGTATTGAGCATCACTTCCCCGGGAAAAAAACGATTTAGGACTTTCCAGAACGTACAATACACGATGACTCCTAGAACGTCTAATCTTTCTCAGAAATTTTGTTGGCACTAGGTGTTGATGAGTTTCCTGCTATGCTATACCTTTATTGTGTTTCTTAAACCTTATCCCAGTTTCTTTTTTCTGTGAAATGACTAGTGCATAATTTCTGTCTCATCATTATAAACTCAACTGGTGAAATAGTGAGATTTGATTTCATTGTAATAGAAAGTCCTTAGCGAATTACTCATCCAAAACCTTTCTATGATAAACCGTACTCTTTGAAAAATAATCTCTAAAGCAGAATTCTGACATGAATGATTATCCCCAGGCTTGTTAATCATTTAAATCATGGTTTTCCCAAGGTACATAGTTTTTAACAACCTCTAGTGTTTCCCTTCTTGTATATTATTTACCGAAACAACCCAAGCCCTCTGCAAACCACCATCTGAAGTGAGGCTGTTGCAAGAGTCAAAAAGGTACGCAACCCCATTTGGACTTTGCCAGATCTGCAAGCAAGTTTACTAATTCAGATTTTGTATTGTTATGCATGTTTTCCTGTAAATGTACCAAATACATATTTTGGGGACATTGTTACTTTTTTTGGCCAAATGTTGTTTACTTTGGGAAAGTACATTCCTTAATACTTAACATACAGTAATCTATTTGTAACCGAATGTGTATATAAAAGTTAACAGTTAGTTTTATTATTATATGTTTTAATATTTATTATTATTATTATATTATTATATTATAATTTATAATATTTATTATTATAAGTTTTATAATTATATGTGGAATTTCTGTATAATATATATAGTGCTTATATTTAAAGAACATTTACATAATATTAAAATCATATCAGTCCAATTCTCTCTCGGCTTTCATTATGTAGACATGATTTAGGGTAGCAGAAGCAAAGTTAATTGTCTTTAGTGTTTTCGTAAAGAAATATTGGACGTTTTCATTTCTTTAGGAAAAAAGCCTAAGGATCAATTTGTCATCAGCATCCTGGCATTTTATTTTTGAACAATCCGGGGACAGAAGTTGCGTTTGATTAATCTGCTCTCTTCAGTTCTGGGAACTGTAGATAAAAGACAAATGAAAGAGCAGGAAATTGATTGGGTATGATATCTATGTCATTAATTGAGTCTCTTGACTGGCACATTAGACTATTTATATTTCATTGTGCATATATATATATATATTTAAAGTTACACTTTACATTGTAAAAATAGCGCAAGTTATATATATAGGACTAGGACCATTGTTTACTATTAGCCTAAAATTATAACTAAACTTGAAGCTCTCCTCCTTATCTTGAATATCTGAAATGTATAAACTATTCAATAATTTTTTTTTTTTACATTTTGGTGCTATATCTCTTTTGGAGAATTTTGGTTAACCCATTGAAATGTACACATTAAGAATTGTTATCATTGTTATTTTTGTTTAACTTGACCCGCAGTTTAATTTGTTTTCATCAGCGTGTCCAGCGGTGTTTGAGCAGAGGAAACCAATGCCATCAAAGAGTCCTAAAAATGCGGGTGCATATTATGCAAAAGAAGGCAAGAATTTAGCGCATGCCCAGTAAAAACCATTCAATAAACACCTGTCTAAGGCATAAATATTGGGGATTCCGTCACTCTATATGGCCTGATATTGCTTATTAAGTTTGGTGAGTCCTATCTAATTTTTCATGGCCATAATTTATTTCTCATCATTTATTTGTTACAACTAATGGTGTTGTGAATATGTTATAGTGCTTAGCTGGCTCTTATAAAGACTCTTTTTTTTTTAAATGTCGTCTTCGCAACTACCTTTACTGTTTAGAAATCATTCTATTAGAGACTAATGGTTGCTAGGCGCTGCTGTTTCTTTCCGAGTCAATACTTGGTTTGACATAAATAAGTAGCTAGGCAACAATCATGTCCCTCCTTCCAGGTCAGTTGTCCACATGCATGACAAAGTATTAATTTAATGATATTTAGCATATTATGTCTAAATAGATCTTTGCAAGGTTGTTTTCAAAAAGTCATGAAAAAGGGCATGGGAATATTAACAGTTTGTGACTATACTATAAGTATTTATTAACTAATATTGAGGTACTTGGTCAAGGTAAGTCAAATACAGGGTTAGTGTTGATTTCTGTGTATATTCAATTATTACTACTTAGGTGAATTTTCTGTGTGGAAATGGAATATTAACATAATATGTATGAACTTGGACCAAAAATGATTCATTTTTCATTTAATTTTTGGTCCATTTGTTTTAAGACAACTTACCCACAGGTATACTGGCTGACTACAATATAACAGGCCGTCCCTTCTCAAATGGAGAGCCCAGAACGGGTTGTTTTATTTTTCCCTCCGCAGGCCGAGCTGCTCGTAGCGGGTTGTTGTTACCCCTAAACCCCTCTTCCCCCAAGCCCGAATTGTACCTAGGTTCCATTCCCCTTACCCTTCACCAGTAGGACTAAAATCCCTGTTCCTCCCAGGCCAAGTTTGCACAGAGCTGCTTATTTGGGTTTTTTTTTTCTCACCTCTCAAAGCCAAGTTGCTCAGAGCCGGGTTTTTTCCTTGTGTTTTTCCCCCTCTTCAACCAATGAAGAGCAGCTGCCCTTTCCCATTCATTCTTTAGTGTGAATGGAAAAGGGCAGCTGCTCTTCATTGGTTGATGCCAGACGAGCCCCCTGCTGGCGACCAATAGACTCGCTCTTATGGACCTTTAAATCCTGGCGCCAAAGCAATAAGGTAATTTAGGCCCGAACTAGATAACTGTAGGGGTTTCTACGGAAACCCAATACACATACAGTAGGTAGTTGTGTCTGATTTGACTTTTATTTAATATATTCAACAATAAAGTTTAGCAGATCCGGATATTTCTAACTTTTTAGTTATCAGGTGTATAAATAGAATACCTTTGATCATGGTGCGTAGAGGAAAAAAATATCTGCTGGTTTGTGATTAAAGCAAACAGCAGGACAGAAACCAAATCTTTCTGTATATAAAACATACCGCGCTTAAGCAAATTATTCAGCTCATTTATTCTACTGATTGGGGATGGTAATCATCTGCTGTACATAGATACTGGCAGTGATATATTTATTCTGTAAGATCATTATTGCTAATATAGTGATAGTGAATAACAAACTAGGAGTCCTCATATCATACACATAAACTACTTCACTGACGTCTCAATAGATTTACCTGATAGTAAGGATAGTAGTTTTGGACTATTTTACCTCAGCAGGACTATGCGGTTTGTATCGTTTGGCAAACAATGCATTACTAAATCACCGACCAGTCCACAAATTACTATTCCTCTCATTTACCTGTGGAGCTTCCAGGGCTTATTAGACTAATTTCCACCTAAAGTTAAAATTAGTCCCCTAGCGATATAAAAATCGTCCCCTAGTGATATAAGAAATTTTGTAGTTGTAGTAGCTTAAATAAAAAAAAAAATTAAACTCAAAACCTTTATTAGAATGAATACAATGTTATCCTGCTTTGAATAGTGAAGAATTATAAAGGAAGGTTCTGATATCATATAACCATGGGAAACAAAGTATAAAGAATAATAAAAAAAACCAACAAAGTAGCCATAAGTAGCATCATTTGGTAAGGTGAGCAGAAGGTCTGGAAGAGCTCTAGAAAAAAATACTTGTAATTGTATTTCATTGTAAACAGTGCCAACATATTACACATTATCAGGCAACATCATAAATAATGCCCACTACAAATAATATACATGTAAAAACCAAAAAACAAAATGTATTGTTTAACTACTTTTAGGATGTTTTGATAGGTGTTCTTTTTTCATTGCGATATATAATGATTTATATGCATGAAAAAACACCTTCATCTGCGGCCCTGTAATCAGGATATAGACCAGAAGGAAATAGCATAGCGATTAATAAAAATTGTGAAATCCAAACTAATAGAACAAAGGTTCTTAAAACACACCTGTTGCTGCCTATGCTTTTAGCACAACTAAATTCATTTAAGTAAAATATTGATATTGGGTTCTGCTTTGGACTGCCATTTTGTGTATGACCTTGGCCTAGACTACATTGATACCTCCTTACCTGCTTGTGCCGTTGATCCTGTTTCATGCCCTGGACCGGTTCCTGAGTCCTCCTATTCCATGTCCTGCTAGGGTAGGGTTATATTCCTAGACATAACCCTGGTGAGCAGGTGTAGGGCGGTGGGTTTTTTTAGCACAAGGTTCCATCTTATTGCTAGCATTGATCCCCATGGATTTTTATTATGTATATATATATATATATATATTTTTACTTTCATCTTATTTTTTTTATTTCATCTTCTTTTAATCAGCTAACGGCTCTCATTACAGATTCATAATCTTTAGCAAGAACCCCCGTGGCCACATTCATGCATAAGCCAAGCAAATGACCAAAGCGATGCTTATGAAGTGTTTAACATCTGGTATGCTGTTGACAAGACTGTAATGAAAGTTGAAAACCGGGTTCATTTGATATATTACATACATCCTACAAATGTGTGTTTGTAGTAAGATAATGGATTAAATAAATGTCTGATATATATAAATGTGTCATGGTGTGTCAAAGACAAAAAGCACAACCACAAGAAATACAATTTCATAAAGTTAAATCAAGGCACAAACCCAGTGCCTTGAAATACCTTCTAAATCATACAATTGTTGTTTGCCTGTTTACTTCATGAAAAGCAACATACTAATAATAGAGATTTAACACAGAGGAGAAGGAGAAATATTAGAACAAGAGACCATAATCCAAAACTAGATGGTTAGAGGTATAGATGTGGTGCATTTAAGTTTCACTTTACTGAGAGGGTAATAGATACATGGAACCATCTCCCATTAGAAGTAGTATCGGCTAATGAGGGAATTTTAACATGCATGGGATAGGCATATGGCTCCTGAATCTAAGACGAGACCAACGACCGATTAAAGTCTTAGTCTTTACGTCTAAAAAAAGTGGCAGACTAGGTGGGCTGCTATAAAATTCTATGTTTTAATGCCAAGTACTGCCCACACTACTTGAACCAGGTAACTGAACGTGGGTATCGTTAACCTTGCCTTCTAGGATCTCCATTTTTGTTAAACCTGTAAAAAAGTTTACAAAAATTAGTAAATAAAATTACTAAAAGCAGACGTACCCGAGAGGGCAGGAAAAAGATCATTGATGTCAAGTGGTGCATGATCTCAGATCACCTTAAGATGAGAAGGGCAGGATCACTAAATTTATAGTAAACAGAGACATAAAGAAAACAAGCAAAATGAAGGAGCGCAGTGCATACATTGTCATTTGTTTGGTATACATTGTTTTGATAAAACATTATACTAAATATATTTCTCTGTCATTTCCATACTTTGATGTGAGCCTGATAGAGCAATGTCAGCAGCCTAAAAGCACAGATGAATAAACCCGTTTCTGTATCTCAAAGTAATAACAATGAAAGAACCACCAGTGCACATATGAACAGAAACATAGAAAAAATGGAGATATTTGACAAACTATGCCTTAGGCAACTGTAACTTCTACAGTGTTGTATGGTTTGCAAATATTAAACATTTTCATTGGTCAACAGGGAAACATCTCCCTGTCAAACCACATGAACTGGAAGGTTCATACCTTCAATCATTTTTTTCTGGCAAAAATAATATTATTATTATATATGATATATGATATATTATATTATATATTGTGAAGTGCTGTACACTGGATAAATGGGACACAACAAGCAGAGCATCACACAACAGTTTGGACTTACTGATAACGAAGGCCCTGTTCAACTGAGCTTAAAATTTAGAACATAAAGGCAAACCATCCATGAAATACAAAACGCTGTAATGCATTGCTTATGAAAGACATTAAGCCACCACATTATTTGGATCAAAACATTTTCGATCTGAAAAATATTTCTAGCTAATTCCCATTTTAATGAGTTCAGTAATATGAGATGTGTTTGGGAATTTGATATTTTATTAACATTTAAAATGAATAATTTCAAACCATGCTATTCAATTTTAATAATGCTGTGGTTAATAACTGTTAAATTTGTAAAAATTGGCTTCAAACTTCCATGAGTTGAAAATTATGTTTATTTATATTTTTAGAGCACAGCACCTTTAAGATTAATTATACACTGACTTATTTTTAATTAGCCCTCAAATACCTATTTACTAATTTTAAATATGCATCCATTCTTTGTTATAGTGAAATTCATCTTGTAGCAGTAAAAGGATTAGGTCATTTTGGAATGTTAGTACCAAGGGGGGAAAGAACAACAGTGTGTAGTTTGAACGTTTATTCTAGATATCCTGATTTTAAGGTCAAATTGGAGGCATGTTTAAGGGAATTTATAAAGGTTTTACAAGAACACCTGGCAGTCTGGAATGGGCCCTTCTGTACAATCATATTCCATGGCACTATAAATCAGCCTGATAAATACGTCAAAGTTTTTTTTATTTCTGAGATCTATGTACGCCAACAAGAATAAAAATTAAAAAGTTGTAGTTCTCACAAAACATGGAATTTAATTTTGTAAAACTGATACATAAATGTTGATGCACAATATGTCATCTTAATGTTGGTCCCTGTTATGTTTCAATACAACTTTTGTTACAATTAAATCTTCTTTACGTCTCACGGGAAATGGAATTTTCATTTTAGTTGAAGCTTCTGTATTATGTTGTCTTCTGACAATGGAATCGCCGCTCAATGTTCCGTGCAATTACCTAAGGACATTTTTTTTCTGTCCTAAAAGGCTGAGTGTATGTCATTTTAGTGCTCTTCTAGATAAGATGCAATTTGCTTACAATAGTGTCCTACCCAAGAGCTAACATGACCGCATTTTAATTACAGTTAATATAAAGAACCTTTGTCTGAGGGCAAAGTTAATGATTTAAAAAAAAGAAATCAATCTTCGCTGCGGGCGATTTATGAACTTAGAAGGTAACAACTTGAGGCAGTGGAATGTCTGGGTTAATCTAAATGCATTTAATTTTTCTAAACTTCTAGAACCAAGGGCTCTTCATTTAATGCAAGACTATTCTCTGGATCGTGACTTAGAAATTAGACCTTCACAGATCGCTACAATTTTTTATAAAATATTTTTGTTATATTCTCAACTGGTGACATATTTAAATTTTCTTTAAAATATTCCTTCAGACTGGCATTATTTTTTATTTTTTTATTTTTCGTCTGTTATTATTATTATTATTATTCATCAGTCAGACTGTAGTTGTTCAAACCAGGGTCAACACCACAGGTCCAACGATCAGTTAAGCTTTGCATTGATGAATAAATATGTATTCTTAGCTACCTTTTCTAGTAACAGGTTCATTAAAAAAAATATATATGTTGTGGTATAGAAAAAAATAAACACTTTCTTTGTGACTGCTATCACTAAAAGCCTTTCTCCTCTGGGAGAGCATCCGGTCTCTGTCCGTGCGGGTAGCAGGTGATGATGTAGCTGGAAAATATGAATCGATATGAAAACAGGCCATAAATATTATTTTACCATGTGTAAAAGAAAAGCAAAGGTCTGCCGAGGAAAACAAGTGGAAATAAAATGATTGGCTATTTTCAAGGGAGACATAGAGATTAATGTTCAACCCATATAATGCTTGAGTTCAAGGAACTGGAGTTGCAGTAATATGGTGACTTCGCAATAGAAAGGATTAGTAATTCTTAAAAAAAAAAATTATACGGAAATGACTTGATTGAAAACAAATTAGGGAGAATTCAATGAAAGGTTAAATGAACCACAATATATGTGATACAAAAGGTATTTATTTGGATGCCTTTGTTCATTGTCTGGGCACTTTAGGCTTTGGCACTTGAAAGGACTTCAGATGAAATAAAAAAATAACTTTTTGTCTGATGTTCTATAATTTCCTGCATTACCTCACAGCATAACATATGTTATGGCTTTTACCTACTGACAGTCAATGTAATTATGCAACTCCACAAAAGATAAACACAACACATATCAATAAAACATGTTTTTTTTTGGGGTTGAATTTAAAATGTAGAAATACCTCTCTCATAGGGAGTTTATCGTAACTTCTACAAGCAGCCAATCAATGCCGAGAATAGTCCGACAGCTTCTACCTCGAGGTAAGTGCTTCTATTTTTTTCGTTTGTTTGTTTTTGAAGAATGCGTGCTTCTTGGGGACAGCAAACTGTCACAGTTGCTTTATCACAATATAGCTAATGATATATTTAAAAATTGCAGGTTTCTCTGTTATCTAAATGAACTGTTTTCTTGAATGTCTTTATGTCTCTATGATGGTTATTAGAAAAGGATGCATTGTAGATAATTACCTCTGAGTTAATGCTTTGGCAGCTGGAGACAGAAGCAATACATTAAACCTCCCAAAGGGTTAACTGCTTGGGAAGTAAATTAATTCTACACACACTTCATTATGTTAGGACTGAGAAATGGTATAAAGGGAGTAATCATGTCTTTCAGAAACATGAAGGCTATTGTAAAGAACAGACTTAGAGGACGAGGTACCCAGTGGTTTATGCTCACCTTGGCCAACTAGGCCTATGCCAGTTCAGGGGCACATAATCAGGTACCTGCTTGGCGATTGGCTAATCAGGCTCCCCGGTTTGCCACTTATCCTTGGGCTGATCACAGCCTCCATATTGATATATAGATCACAGCCTTCTTCTGCACAGCACTTGCATCATGCAGGGATATGATGTCATATCCTGATGCTCAGCATGGTAGACAGTGGCTGCATAGGTAAGTGGTAGAGGGTGGCTTAGGAGCTGTCCTTGGTCAGGCCTAGGGCAGTGCCAAGCCAAGGTACATCTCTGAACATACCACTATGTTTATGAAATGTACAATCCATCTTCTACAAAAATACAACCATTTGCCCCATTTCTTTTAATTTCAAATTCACCCTTTTAGGAAATTAACCTACAGGTGAAATAGGCTAGCAGATAACTAATCAATAATTAGCATAGGGTCAAGCCACTAAAAAGTAAAAGCAGCTGGAACAGATTCATTGATATTAAGCTTGCGATATCTCCCAATATAATATTTTTAGATTTTAAAGAAAATGTCTGATTGTTTTTGGAATGTTGTATAGCACTAGCTTTTATTATTCACAAATAATAAAGGTGGAATCTTTTTTTTTTTTAACAAAACACATTCAGTAATGAGCTATTTTAATGAGCTTTCCAACATAGGTAAATATATTCCACTATCTGCAGTTGTCTGTGTAGGTGTTATTTTCAAAAGTCTCCCAGACCGAGGAATTTCAAATATAAAGAATTTAAATCAGCCACCTTCTGTTACAATAAAACTTAATATCATAATATTGAAATATCCAATGTACTCTATCTATCCATCTCTATCTATCTATCTATCTATCTATCTATCTATCTAGTCCGTCATCATTCTGTGCATATGCTTGGTTATCTGAAAATTATTCATTAGAAAATTAAATACTTAATGTTGAGTAGAGTTTTGACACATCTGCTCAGTGCTTTAGAGATCCAGCCTAGAGTAAGAATGCTGGTCCATCTTCTCATGTGATTTAGAGATACAGCCAAAAGAGATGTCCTGGTCCACCTGGTCACATTTTATAGATTCATCTCAAGGTCTGGTGCATCTGCTCACATGCCTTAGAGATACCAACCAAGGTAGGATTCCTAGTACACCTGCTCTAGTTATGACAGGGTTCCTGCATCCAAGAATAATCAAGAACACAGACTCTTCGATAAGGTTTCAAATATGTCAAGTAAAATATGTCACGCTTTTCCTGTAATGTGCATTTAACATCCACATGCAAGTGAGAAAGAGATGCTTAATAATTAAAGGGATAACTCAAATTCTCTCTTCTCCAACAGCTTGCAGTTGTTTTCTCCAATCTATATTAGAAGGGGAACACTTATTGATCAATTTTATTAATGATAGTAAAAGCTCTTAGGTTGCACAGTAGATTGTATGCACATACAGTGGCTATTAGTAATAGTAGTAGGATTTGACTGTTTAATAAGTAATGCAGTTTTTGTACCTTCAAACAGAACATCATGATTTTTGTATTTTTTTTTATTTTTTTTAGTGTTCCTTCATAAATGTGATTTTTTTTTAAATGCAAATAAGCTGAACTGAAAATTACACATTCTGTTTTGAAAAAAACTAAGATACTGTATCTGCAAAGTCCTAAGCATCATATCAGTCTTTTATCTTTCCCACAGGGTTGGAGATCCAAGCTCTTGAAAACCTGGAGCCTCATGATCGAACTTAAAACACAGCATGTTTTTTTTAATTAAAGAACATTGGGAATTAAGAGAGAATATGATGTGTTTTTCATGGTGTTACTTGAGATCAGGTTTAAAATAGATGCATGATATGTGTCCATCACATGTTTTTTGAATGTTTTGATTACATTTCACTATCCAGCCTTCTCCTATTTAGTGTCAGGAGCACATCCGGAGTAACAGCCTTATTCAGTAGATGCCCAGAAAAGGAACCTGGTGTAAATAAACCATATTTCCAGAGGCCGAACCGTTGGCATTGTCCAGTCCTCCATCAGACCACCTTGTGATGGTACCAGCCTTGGAGGGCCAAAGCGCATGGTCCTTTTCCATATCGACAAAAATGGAGGAATCCTGGAACCACATGGGGCTTGTATCTGGAACACAGCAGGGTTCGGGGTCAATTCAGCTGGGCTACTCATCGAAGCTCACACAGTGAACCAAACCCAATCCCAAAGTCATCTTGAAGACTGTACATTGCGTTAAAGCATATTTTGGACATCATTACATTTAGAAGATATATGGATATTCTAAATAGGCACTTGTAATGTACTCATGGGAGTAACTAATTACACATAAATTCGATTTGTCTTGAAATATTAATATAAATTCACATTGAATGCTACAAGGAAAATTCATAAAATGCTAATTTTAAAACTTGCAATTTGTTCTCCTTTGTCAATAGGATGCATGATAATTTTGTGAAAATGTTATATTATGCACATAGCACATTAACGCATGAAATATGTTAGAAGGCATCTATGAGCATCGACTTTGATACGTTTAAAATAATCTTCTATTAAGCTTTTCAGTATTAGTTTGTTAATACATTACATTCTAGAACTCGGCAGTCTCTTGAGCTTTTTTTAAAAGTCTGATATCTAAGAGAAACATTAGCTCAGTTTAAAACGTATGCAAGCATAAATAAATGATTTCTTGACGAACAAGATACAAGCTTTTTAATGAAAAACAACGTATTTTTAATTGTGCTACAAAAGTCCCCATGCATGGTAATAAATATGGAAATCACCATTATTTACATTAAATCTGATCAACTAAGCCATTTAAATATTATTTAATAACCATGTTGTGTTGAAGGAGTAAAGTTGCAGGGCTGCAGCTTCCACCTCAGGCAAGTGCTTTATTTATTTATGTATTTATGCATTTCGTTTGTTTAGTGGGGCTCTCAGAGTCCTTAAAGACGGTGTCCTCTGGCCTTAATATTCTTGGCATTACGCACATATCCATAACATTTTTTTTTAAATTAGAGCAGAAACTTCCTTTTTTAGTTTCCTAAATTTTTTTTTTATTTTTTTTAGTTTCCTAGTATTTTTGGTAATACTGACACTGGGTACTTTACACCCCGCCGTGTAGTTGACAACATACAGTTATTTTCAGGTTGGGTTGTGTAAATACTAAAGGTCTTGTGTCAGATTTGTGGTTTGATTATAGCATATACTTTAGATAATTACAGGGTCCCAATTTCCATTTGCTGATCTGGATTTTTGTTTTCGGAGCCCAGACCCATTTATATTGACTTTTGAGCTGTTCTTCTAAATCTTAAGTTGAAATACTACTTGTGTAGTTTATAGTATCTGGTGTATTGGGTATCTAAGTCCTTCTTGGATTCCACATCAAATGTGGCAAGTTTATTCAGTACAAACCCCAGCAAACAGCATGGAAGATTCAACTAGACTGTGTAACCTAGCAGGGTAAATGGTGGTGTGTTTATGTAGGACACTGTCCTACGTCTAACTAAGGACAGCTGTAGACCAAATGACAGCAGGGTCTTCGCTTTCTGGAGACACATGTCATCCATACTGAGTGCTTGGATAGGATGTTGTATCCCGGTGTTCCTCTCAAAAACACACATAGTGAGGGTAGGAGACTCTACAAAGGCTGTACCGTCTAGGTGCAGATCTTTATCTGGAAATGGGGCACTTGCAAGGAAGGTCTGAGATCTCTCAAGCCAGCCTACTGATCAGTGGTGCACCGGCAAGTCTGATCACCCAATAGGCCAAGGCCATAATACCCTGCTGCACATACAGGGCAAACTGATTGAATGTTAGTGCTGAATACACAACATGTTCCACCAAAATTTGTGCATGAGACACCACCAAATGGATTATCATCTCATCTCTCTGGACTCTGTCACATGGTTTCCGTTGTTACATAGTAACATAGTAACATAGTAACATAGTAACATAGTTCATAAGGTTGAAAAAAGACCAAAGTCCATCAAGTTCAACCTATATACATATTGTGTCCCTACCGTGTTGATCCAGAGGAAGGCAAAAAACCCTTATGAAGCAGATGCCAATTGCCCCATACCAGGGGGAAAATTCCTTCCCGACTCCAAATATGGCAATCAGAATAAATCCCTGGATCAACGTTCTGTCCCTATTAATCTACTATCCATAACTTGTAATATTATTGCTTTCAAGAAACACGTCCAGGCTCCTTTTAAACTCTTTTATTGAGTTTACCATTACCACTTCCTCTGGCAGAGAGTTCCATAGTCTCACCGCTCTTACTGTAAAGAACCCCCGTCTGTGCTGGTGTAGAAACCTTCTTTCCTCCAGCCGTAGAGGATGTCCCCTTGTTATAGATACCGTCCTGGGTATAAATAGGTCCTGGGAGTGATCTCTGTACTGCCCCCTTATATATTTATACATAGTTATTAAGTCCCCCCTAAGCCGTCTTTTTTCCAAACTAAATAACCCTAATTCTGATAATCTTTCTGGGTACTGCAGTCCTTCCATTCCCCTTATTACTCTGGTTGCCCGTCTTTGAACCCTCTCCAGCTCCACTATATCTTTCTTGTACACTGGTGCCCAGTACTGTACACAGTATTCCATGTGTGGTCTGACTAGTGACTTGTACAATGGTAGAATTATTTCCTTGTCGTGGGCATCCATGCCCCTTTTGATGCACCCCATGATTTTATTTGCCTTAGCAGCAGCTGCCCGACACTGGTCGCTACAGGTAAATTTACTGTTAACCAAGACTCCTAAGTCCTTTTCCATCTCAGTCGTCCCCAGTGTTTTCCCATTTAATACATATTCCCAGCCTGGATTTTTCTTCCCCATGTGCATAACCTTACATTTATCTGTGTTGAACCTCATCTGCCACATCCCAGCCCAAGCCTCCAACCTATGCAGATCCATTTGTAATCGTGCACTGTCCTCTATTGTGTTAACCACGCTACAGAGCTTAGTATCGTCTGCAAAGATTGATACTTTACTATACAATCCCTCTACAAGGTCATTAATAAATATATTAAAAAGAATAGGACCCAAAACTGACCCCTGTGGTACCCCACTAGTAACAGTCACCCACTCAGAGTATGTACCATTAATAACCACCCTCTGTTTCCTATCACTGAGCCAGTTACTTACCCACATACACACATTCTCCCCCAGCCCAAGCATTCTCATTTTATGTACCAGCCTTTTATGTGGCACCGTATCAAATGCTTTGGAAAAATCAAGATATACGACATCCAGCGATTCTCCCCGATCCAGTCTAGAACTCACCTCCTCATAAAAGCTGATCAGGTTAGTTTGACAGGACCGATCCCTTGTAAACCCATGCTGATATGGAGTCATACATTTATTTTCATTGAGATACTCCAAAATAGCATCTCTTAGGAAACCCTCAAACAGTTTACATACAACAGAAGTTAAACTAACAGGCCTATAATTCCCCGGGTCACTTTTTGTCCCCTTTTTGAATATTGGCACAACATTTGCAATGCGCCAGTCCTGGGGAACAGACCCGGTCACTATAGAGTCCTTGAATATTAGAAATAGGGGTCTGTCTATTACATTACTTAACTCCCTTAGAACTCGGGGGTGAATGCCATCTGGACCTGGTGATTTGTCTATTTTGATTTTTTTTAGACGGCACTGTACTTCTTCCTGGGTTAGACAGGCGACATGTACTGGGGCATTTATCTCATCCTGCTGTATATTACCTGGTATTTCATTTTCCTCTGTGAATACAGCAGAGAAGAATATATTTAATAGATTCGCTTTTTCCTGATCCCCGTCTATAACGTCTCCCTCATTACTTTTTAAGGGGCCGACGCTTTCATTTTTAACCTTTTTACTATTTATATAGTTAAAGAACATTTTGGGGTTTGTTTTACTCTCTTTGGCAATGAGTCTTTCTGTCGCCACTTTTGCTGCTTTTATCTGATTTTTACATATTTTATTTTTTTCCCGATAGCTTCTTAGTGCTTCCTCACTGCCTTCCTGTTTTAGTAGCTTAAATGCCTTTTTTTTGCCATTTATTGCCACCTTTACATTTTTATTTATCCACATTGGTTTTCTCTTGCTCCTGACACTTTTATTCCCATACGGTATGTACTTTTCACAGTGAGAATTTAAGATATTTTGAAAAATCTCCCATTTAGTATCTGTGCTTTTGTTTTTGAGGACATTTTCCCAATTTACAGTGTTAAGGGCTTCTCTTAGTTGATCAAACTTTGCCTTCCTAAAGTTCATAGTTCTTGTGGCTCCTCTAAGAGTTCCCTTATTGAACGACAAGTTATAATGTATTATATTGTGATCACTATTTCCTAGGTGCCCTCTGACCTGCACATTAGTTACTCTGTCAGGTCTGTTGGTTAATATTAAGTCCAGTAGAGCGCCCCCTCTGGTTGGGTCCTGTACCATTTGGGACAGATAATTATCTTTACTTATAGTCAGAAAGCGGTTTCCTTTATGAGATTCACAGGTCTCGGTTTCCCAGTTTATGTCGGGATAGTTAAAGTCCCCCATAATAACCACCTCATTGTGATTTGCTGCCTTGTTTATTTGCTTTAATAATTGATCTTCTGCTGCTTCAATTATATTTGGTGGCTTATAGCAAACCCCGATCAGTATTTTATTATTTTTCTTACCGTATATTTCTACCCATAATGACTCCACATCATCATTTCCCTCACATATATTCTCCCGCAGTGTGGCCTTTAGGCTGGACTTTACATAAAGGCAAACTCCTCCCCCTTTTCGTTTTTTTCGATCCTTCCTGAATAGACTATAACCCTGTATGTTAACCGCCCAGTCATAGCTATCATCCAACCATGTCTCTGTTATACCCACTATGTCATAATTTTCTGCAGACATTATTAACTCCAGTTCGCCAGTTTTATTGGTCAGGCTTCTGGCATTAGTAAGCATACAATTTAGAGGTGTATGGTTTTTTCTCCTATCAAGCCTATCCCTATTAACTATTCTAACCCCTCTAACCCCCCTGTTATTGTAGAGGATATGAAATAATCTGTACATCTCTTTAGCAGAAATTCAAAGAAATGTGAAGCAATTTATAAATCAGTTGATGACATCCCCACAGCACATGGCAGCATATTGGAGTAGTTAAAATATTTATGGTGCTTTGTGGTGATGTCATAAGAAAGGGTTGTTCAAAAACATTCAAGGCTCAACTTCTCTTGATATATATATATACATTTCTATAGTTTAAACATAATATGTTTTCAGTTGCACACCAATAATGTGTATATGCTCTAGCTATCTAGTGTTAGCCTTATCTACTGGACAAGTGCCAACACGGCCGGTTCTCAAAGAAAAAGAAAAAATACCATGAAGCCTGTATGTTGCCCCTCACATAGATGCACAATAACCTATTTTTGTTACATTCAGAATACCAACATGTGCATAGCCCTCTTGTATTCATCACCCTCCAGTTGTAGAAGCTTCCTTTGTGCCTTTGGCAGGTGGAAGAACTAATTCCACACAATCAGGACTGTTTCTGGAGTAATAGATGGCATCCCTCAGTCCAGGTGCCCCAGTCAACTGCCTGCATGGCCTATCAGTAAGACTGGCCCTATTTATGATATAGCTTTGGGGTAAATAATAGAATGTCTTAGCCTTAATCACCAATCTGACTAATGATAGTCTTTGGAGGAAAGGAATTCATTGGATTAATAGGATGTTTATTGAAATAAAACCTATGAGACTTTTCCTTTAAGTCACATGGTAAGGGGCAGCATGCACTGATGGTGTATTATTACAGCTGCTCAGCTACGGGGTCTCACCCTAAGAAGAAAAATCTGGAATTGGAGAGCTTTGTTTTTTATGTGGTACAAAACACTGAAATAAATGTTATTTGCGTATAATACTGATAGCAACACACATAGCAAACATTTTCATTTTCCAAGTAATCCAAGTACACGTATTATTTATCCACATACATACATACATACATACATACATACATATGTAGAGATAGAATCAGAAAGACGGGAAAACCAGAGGTGGTACACGTGGGTTTTATTTTTCTAAAGAAGCTGTATTGGCAGTAAACTAATAAGCTAATTATGTGAGTGTGGTAGCAAGTTCACTGTACTTCCATTCATATTTCTCTTCAAGGCATTGACACTTTGAACGGTTGCCCAGTAATCTTGGAATGTTTGCCCAAACTTCACTGCTTGCTCGATTCTGACACAGTTATTGTGTACTGAATGTTGTCAAAGGCATTCAGTGTCAGTGAGACTCATTGTCTAACGGTTCTGTGCTTGTTTATTAAAGAGACATTATTGTTGATGTTTTTTTGTATAATGGAGAATACTAAAATGTATTCCCTCTTTATGTTTTTGTTGTATCTTAAAGCGACATGCTTACCATCAGTGGATCTAAATGCGTGTTGTAACGGGAAGTCTATCAGCACATACCTGTTTGTCATTGCTGCCTTCCTCGTGGCTACAAGATGGGTAGCTGCTCCAGTTCACGGAGAAGAGACTCCCAAACAAAAGTACCACCAGCCCTGACACAACACACCAAAAAGATCCAAGAGAACAGATTTTTATGGCACTGGGCATGGTTTATGCAGCCACTTTACCAGGGGAAGGAGAGTTGACATACAACAGGAAACAGGAAGAGATTAACATAATTATGGCAAGGTATTACACAGACAACAACTGCAAATACACAACAGAGGAACATGAATTAGGGGAGTAACACTAAGATGTAGACTAGACAATGAGACATTCTTCATGCATTGAGAAATGGAAAGAAGAGGGTGAAAACGCAAAATGTTATAATGTAACCCATGTTAGTCAATTTAAAATTACAGTCACAATAATCTTCCCAGAATGGGGGCCCAGCGTCCGTTACATGTGTGACTCAGGCCACATCATAAATGTGTGACATCAGTACTAACCAGTACAAACCGGTGATATAATAACGAACATGCGCAACCAGCTTTACAGGATGTATATGCAACATGTTCATTTATTTCAGTGAACAATGGGTTCATGACTTTCACCCATGACTCTAATGTCACCTGGGGTGCTGTATGGGGCAATTTAATTTCATGAAGACAAACATTTCAGTCTGACTAATCTCGCCGGGAGTTTTTGCCATGGCATGTCTGTAGGCACCAGTAACAGTCCACATTCCAACACCATATACATATTTGCAGTATCAGTATATTGTTTATGTACATGTTTTAAATATGATAGACTACTTTTGTAGTTGTAAGTAATATGTGAGTTCACATTCTGCGTCCATTAAGCTGTAACATGTGATTTACATGTGACAGAGACAGGCATTTACTACCAGTTGTAAGATCTGCACCTTCCTTTCCCTGTAAAATACAAAAATAAAATGAAAATAATAAAAATATCCTAAATTGCAATTTAATATGTATAATTTACTAGATAGATAGATAGATAGATAGATAGATAGATAGATAGACACATGTTTCTGTGCACTTATCTTAAAAATGCTACATTTATATAGATGTTATGCAATATGAATATATTCTGAATTTTTTATTGAAAATTGAAATTTCCTTATTGCGTGTAGTTTTAGGCAAATAAAAAAAAACAACTGTAGAAATCCTAAAAAATTCCTTTTCATGTCAATAGGTCTAATTGTGCCTCCTGAAGGCTGAGCCAAAGCCATTGAATCCTTGTTTTGTGGATGCCTACAAAATTCTGTTGTGTGCTATGCATTAACCCCTTATATGCCAGTGGCTTGATTGAGGGGATAATGTACTGCTTGCCCACCCTATTTCCCACTGCATCCGATTAAACACGCTTAGCATGCTTTCCTCGAGCAATATCTTCACCATTCCCATAGACTGAAGCTGTGTGTGCAACGATGTAATATCACTTACATTACAAATGAAATCCATGTCTAAGCTCATTGTGGATTCACATTTTTTTAACAAAAGAAATGGAGAGTAAAATAAAAAAAATCTGAGCAGACTGCACGGTTCGATCTGTCTTCGTGGCTTTCCTTAGCCCTAGTGTCTCCAGGCGAGCTTCTGGATTTCAGCACTGGACAGCTCCTGCTACCTTTTCCTCCCCATCTTACAAATGGCTGTTCGTTGATTGACATTCGATCTGCCCATACAGCTCCCAAGAAAACCTTAAGAATACCTATAGGAGTAAGGTGGGAGGGGGTTCCCATCAGTACGTGTTTGGCTGTGGCAAAGTGTAGTTAAATCCTTTCACAAGCAGAAGAAGGCGGAGAGTATTTCCTAAGCTTATCCAAGTAGTCAATTAGCAGGCGTTATCTGTTTCTTCTCCACCACTTCGTGCAAACAAACAAACAAACAAGCAAAGCCAGAGATGCTTTGTTCTTCCATCTGAATAGCCTACTAGAGCTTCCTCCAGAAACATTGCTGCTGGAGGGGGGAGAGGAAAAGAATAATGAGATTAAAAGAAGAACTCACCGGGAATATGTGTTTGCATTGCCATAGCTGTAAAGCTTCCATGAACACGGTGGATGAAGATAAAGACGTAAGCAAGCTAACTATAGATTCTTTGCAAGATGGGATGTAACCTGCTCAAATCTAGGAGGCTGTCTGCGTAAATCCTGGTTGTAAACCCACTGGGGGAAGACAGGATATTGTTGTTTTTCTTCTATCTGACCACAGGTGATAGCATTTAGCTCGGATGTTGCATGAATAAATGCTGGAGGCGAGGCTTCCCGACTTGATGTTCTAAAATAGAACGTTGGTTGAGTTATTGGATTGTGAACGCTCGGAGGGCTCCAGGAACACCATGGCTCTCCTCTTATTCCTGTCTCCTCTCCTTGCCAGTATTTGTTTGCTTTCGGCGTCCACTCGAGACCTGGAAGGGCGTGCATCTCGCCAAGGAGAGCATCACACCATCGTGAAAGAGAGACAACCGATATATCACGACCCGAGAAGCCTGGATCATTCCTCCTTGTGGATCAAGACAACAGAGAGTCCTGTCTTGGCACAGAATCTTGGCGATGATTTGCCAAAACATGTGGCATCTTTTTTATACACAGGAGATTCTAACGAACTCAGGAGAGCCAACTGCTCCAGGAGATATGAGTTGACCAGCTTGTCAGGGATATCTGCTGTCCCATCCCATGCCTCCTTGCATAGATCGGTAGATCTACTTATTCACTCCACCAACTTTTTAAACATGATCTTACAAAGCAATAAATCAAGGGAACATCACTTGCAAAGGGACTTGGAGTGGTATCATGCTCTCATAAGAAGTATTTTGGAAGGAGAATCCAGCATTATAAGATCTACTATCACATTCAACGTAGATCTGTCGTCTAATATCCCTCAGGTGTTTCTTCAAGCCACAAGGGAGGGAAATAAGATACTTCTGCAAGACCTGTCATCTTTAGCTCATGGTCTGGCCAACGCCACCCAAGAAACAGACTGGTTTCATGCTTTTAAGCACAAGTGGAGGCCTCATCAAAACAAGCGATTATTAAATGGTGCTAAAACTTTGGATGACAGCTGGAAGAAGGGGAATAGTTATGTAACTGAGAAAAGTCATGTCAAGTGGTCTTCACCCTACCTAGAATGTGAAAATGGGAAATACAAACCCAGTTGGCTTCTTACACTCTCAGCAGCATTTTATGGACTTAAACCAAATCATGTTCGAGAATTCAGGTAGGAAGACGATATTTTTTTTAAAAGCTACCTACCCTTTGACTTGGTCAACCACATTCTTAGACAGAAACGATTGGGGTTTATTCACTAAAGGGAGGTGTTAACTGGGGAGTTTAGAGTTGAGTTGTGGTTTGGGCTTCTTGGCTTCACTTCCAACCCCCTGTGATCTTCTGCTGCAGTTAGAGCTTGATTGATCCTGTAAAATGTATAGTTAAATCAATGAGATTTCTTACTGATCCTCACTCCTCATCCATTGAATTATACATTATACATTGCCAGCTCATCTCTTCCTGCTGGAGAAACCAGTGTTGACCCTTCATAATGAATAGTGAAGTGAGAGAGAGTTAAAACCACAACTCTCTTGATAAATCTCCCTTTAGTAAATAAATCCCTCTGTAACTTGCTCATTAATGAATGATTCTTCTAGATCCACATTTGCCTTCACATGATGCATGCCTTCATGGAGCCCTCATGGTTGCTTTTCCTTTAGGGTAACTAAAGCAATTGTTTACAAATATTCATTGAATGCTGTATTTGCATAATTAGAAATGCACACTAATTAAGTATCTTAATTACATGGGGTGTTGCACAAATCAAAATTGGATCTGTTGTTGAGACAGATAACCCCTTGTAGAACTTCTGGCGAAATAAACTTAATAATGGTAGCTGGCATGTCATTACCAACTAGACTATGTAATTAGAATAAGCAGGCTTACATTTATATTTTAACACACAAGCACATTACATTTGGCTTTGAAGCAGACAGATCCCAGGATGATGGAGACACTAAATATAGCACTCAATTCAAAGACACTCTGTTAACCATTTGTGTGCTGGTGAGAAATAAGTTATTCTGCTATAACTGCAAAAATGCTAATAATCATAATACATCCTAATGGTTGCCTATGTTTACTATAGTATACAGAATCCTGGCTATAGGATACTTATACATTCTATACATTTTAAATGCAAAGCTAGAAATTGCCCATATGTTATTATGAGCTGTAGCTACTTTAGTCTGAATTTGCTTCAAAACATGAAATAATCAATAGGAAAATTAATTCAAGAGCTACTTGTTTTATTTTAGATTAGAGTGATTTGTATTCAAAAGTGGGTTGACCTCAAATAAACCTTCTATGCATATTAGCACTAATGTAAGCCAATAATGCCAGGATTATTGTAACAGCAGCAAGATGGTAACTTCATAATGGGAGTTATGATAGGCATGCAGTTCTCTGATATTGCTTTTCTATAGTTTCTTAAGGTCACCCCTATGTCAAATATAACAGCACTTATACAATGGCTTCTCAAATGTATTCTTATTGAGCTGCAATTAAACAACCCATTTAATTATGTTTGATTTTACCAATTTATCAGGATTTTTTTTAAAAAAGGATGGCTGATATACATCATATATGTATAGTGTATATGGAAAATATATCTGCATCTATGTTGCATTGAAGGGTTAAATATTTGCACATTTATTTTTGTACTTTTTTTTATAATATTGCCTAATACAATGCATTTATTTTAAATTGTGTAGGTTTAGTACTTGTTTCATGTACTTTTGTACTCAGTGGCATTGGATACAATTTTATCAGATGAAATGTTATATTTATTGAATACTTGAATTTAATACTTTGTATCTTATGGAAGGTTTTCACTTTGTGGAGAAATGTACCCAGCACTTATGATTATTATTCTTTGTTGTTTAATATAGTGCCATCATATTCTGTACGGCTAAAAACATTTGGGAACTGAAGTCCAGTTCTATAATTTATTCAGGAATTGTTTAGCTTGCAAGTCCCAAGAAATCCAATACCAACAGAGATATGATATGGATTTTTGTCAATATAAGCTAGGGTGCTGGGATATTCGCGTTTATAGCGGAAACCATTTAGATTACTAGGAAGAGCTTCTTATTTCGCTGTGCTGTTCTATGGGGCCCATGGGAGATTACAATAGGGCGATACACTGGCAAATAGGTTTTTACTATTACCTAGTGTCTTGTTTTTAGATTTAGATATTTTTAAAGCAGGCCTGGACCAAGCTAGGAGCTAGAGGACATGATTGTAAAGTATCAGGCTCCTTCCAGACTGAACACAGGAGCAAAATGTATGTAATGCCATAGTTTCATGTAATGCGAGTTGGCCTATGGTTCAGTGCCAGCTGATTTGTTGCCTAGCCAGACCTCAGAACATGTGCCAGACTCATTCTCCGAATAAAGAAAGCTAGTAAGTTCCAGAAGAAAAACCTGGAAAGGGAGGATTTTAGATGGGTCCTAGCTCTCTTCAGATCATCTGAGGTGAGCCAAATGTAAGGCTCGAGTCCATAGCCGCTCACCCAGTTTTCTATAGTATCAATACATTGAATGGTCATTGGATTTACATCTATTAAAAATACAGAAATACTGTTTACTTTTAATGGTTAGTCTGCACGTTACTCTACATTATACGTTAATGAAAAACATGGGATGATTTTGTTCTGCAGAGTTTAAGAATACATTATGTAAATGGCAGGACTGAAATGGGCCATGTGGCCATGAAGACAAACTATTTCTATACTTAGAAGTATTATAGTATTCAGTAGACTAGGCCGTGTCCACTTGGAAGTTTTGTTTTAACTGAAGGACTAGGTATACAACTATTGTTTTGTCTTCTACTTTCATGGCAGCGTCTAATATTTT
This sequence comes from Spea bombifrons, assembly GCF_027358695.1. Taxonomy (NCBI): domain Eukaryota; kingdom Metazoa; phylum Chordata; class Amphibia; order Anura; family Pelobatidae; genus Spea; species Spea bombifrons. The sequence goes on along the minus strand of NC_071091.1, from coordinate 12,108,407 downwards.
AGTTGAATTTTAACCAAATGAAATCTAGTTTTAAAAGCTCAGCACCTAAAAATGGGTTTTCACCCTGCATAATCCTTGAGTATTAAATTACTGTTAGGCTCAGTGCTAGGATGCGACTTAAAGATGACCCTCCTGACCTGATTACGTTTAAATGTACTTTGGTAAATATTGATCATTTTGGTTGCTTTGTTCCATCTTAAGACTTTTTTGTTTCTTAGGAATAAAAACATTTTGTACCTACAAACTTAGGCCAGAAAAAAAGCCACAATAACTTCTAAATTCCATATTAAATTGATTAGTATTCTGCGCTCTTTGGCGATCACCTATCCGGCACAAGCTGGGCAAGGATTGAGGGACTTGTAGTTCAGCTGCAGATACTGTAATACATGTAGCGATCCCTGTAATTTTAAAGGTGATGTTCCCCTTAGACAGAACATTAATTGTGTTTTCTAGAATGTTACGCAAGCGACAGATACTATCATCAAGTAGCATTTTCAGCTTCTATGACAACAACATATAATTGTCTGCTTTTGTGTCAAGTATTAAGCATTCCTTGAAAAGTAAATATGAATAAAGCAAAATCTTTCATGATTGATGAAATATTCCTTGTTTGTGTCCCATGAGCAATCATTAATTATGTTTCTATACAAGTTGCATATTCAGCACAGTAGAGGCAACATCACCTTTAAAATATATGTGTGCATAAGAAGAGAAGACCAAGGGCTGGTTAAGATCTGAACCTTACATCAGAAAAAGAGGGCAGACTGGATGGGCCAAATGGTTCTAATCTGCCATAAAATGATACAGTTTTAAAGTGTATTTTCTTTAGTACCCCTTTAACCCCTTTTTTATCATTATTATTTTTACTTACCACTTACTGACCTGGTTTTGCTGCTGTTAGACTAAACAACCCCCTCTGTGCTTTAAGTGAACAGTTGATGCAGAAGCTTTTTGTGACTTTCAATGCGTTCCCTTTTAAAGAATTGCCCAGCAGTCTTAATCTACCCTCCCTCATACTCTGGTGCGCACGTATCCATTTGCACAAATAAAAAAGAAAAGCACTTAGTGGAAGCAAATAAGACAAATATACCATCTTCAATGCAAGCAGGGTATTTTTTTCCAGAAAAGTAAATATATGGACATGTGTCGTTCAGAAGACTGTCTTTTGTGGGGTTTTATTAACTAGGAAGTGAATTTTATTAATCTGACCTTACTCCATGAGTGCTGCTGAAGTACAATCAAGCGCAACCAAATTTGCAGTAAGATTCTCATAAATTCAGTTACTCAGGCAACGTTTGGTGGATGGAGGGACAAGTTCAGCTAAAAGATTGGATCAGGTTAAGATTTTACTGAATACCTGATAATGTCTTATTTCTTGAGTCTGTTTGAACCAGGAGATGCAATAGTCTTATGCCATCAGCAATTTTGGGGAACCATTTAACACATTTCATTAAACTCCATTTTATTTGGCATGACTTGGCTCAAGAAAGGACCTCCTGCATTTTGGCTACCTGCCATACGGTCTAGAATCATCATAATCAAATAAAACCTTTTTTTTATTTTTAATTGTCTTCTTAAATCTAGAAAAACTAAGAAATGTTATATTAGGCATCATTCTAGACTGTAGCTGCATTGCCGTTATTTTTAATGTTTGCAATGTGCCATAATACTATTGCTTTAATCTTCATTAAAAAAAAAAAAAGAATTGACCCATTACATACCATGTTTTTAAATGTCAGAATACAACAGAAAATTTGGGTCAGCTGGAAAGAAGTAGATATTATTAAACTCTTGATTTGTTGGCGCTTTGGGAAATTTTCCTACCTGCTACACAAAACTGGATCTCCTACAAAGATAGGCAGGCAGTGATGGCAGAAAAGGACCAGTTGTCCCATCTAGTCTGTCATTTTTGAATCATTATTCATTCTTAAGGATAACTTTTTGTACATTCCTAGATTTCTTGAATTCCTTTGTTGGACCTTATTATAGGTGACAATGTTCTAGAAACACAAGACTGTAGATCCAATATATATATATATATATATATATATATATATATATATATATATATATATATAACGCAACAAAATATAAGGTTCAATGAGCCTGTGGAATATTCATCTTTTTTTATTTATTTTGAAAGTGGGTGAATAGATTAGGCATCTGGTAAAAGTGGTGAAAATACTGTGTGCTTTAGAAAAGCATAAGGCTTCTATAAGTGGGGTCAACAATTCGATGAGATTTTTATTTATACAGGGAATAGCAGAGCTATTGTTAGGTATTTCCAGACAAATCATATAATTCTATATGAAAATGTGTAGTGAATAACACTCTCATTTTCAATTTCTCAACTGCGCTAACCTTTGTAACGTCTCCTTAGAATAACGCTACCAACAGATCTCTCACCAGAGTCAAATTTCTACACCCAGATAACAGAATCATATTATTACACTTCTCCCCAAAAATAATTTAATTTGGAAATGCATTTAAGATTAGCAGGGAAACTATTTTCCCATTATTTTTGCACTTCTATTTTGTTCTCCAGGTTGTGCGTCAAATGATGCTTTGTATCAATGAAATCTCTTTTCATAAGTGATTTGTTTTCATTATGACCTTAGAATGTCCTTGAATGTCATTAAGACCCCGCCACACACACTGCATTGTTCCTGATGCTTGGTTCACCATAGCAGTAGGTCTTATACTCCTTAACAGCCGATTAATTCCCTTACGTTTAATATTTTGCACTTGTTTTGAGCTTTGAGAGACTAAATTCGTAGGTGCGAGATTTTCTGCACATGTTTGCTTGTGAGTTTCCATGGTGCTGTCCATTTTTACTCCTTTCCGAGAAAGAAATGCAGTCTGCACAAGGAATCTGTGATTTCATTAGAAAAATCATAGCTTATTTAAGCTGTCACTGTGCTGCCTTTTTGCTGAATACAATCTCCGACAGAAAATCCTTATCTGGTTACATGGAATCTACTGTAACAAAATGATTAAACCAATACCAAGAGTAACTAGACCGTAGGAAAAATGCCTGCCTTTTCCAAGCAGAGACCAAAAATGGCAACACATCTGGATTTCTTGTTGGGACAGCTCTGTTTTAATAAAGACTATAAAAAGCACAAAAGTGATTTATTTTCTTTTTTCCTTTTGTGTAGATACTTTGTACAATTAAGCCACGATATTTTATTTTTTGGGGGTAATATTATCTCTGAAAAAAAGGCATGTGATCTTAATTTCATTTCGGTCTCTATGGTTTGAATTCTTTGCACCACTGCAAATAAATGTAAAGGAAGAAGAAAAATGTAATTAGTAAATTTTACTTTATTTTTGGATGCCACAATAGTATGTTCCCTGTCAACTCACTAATGAACGGATGATTTGATGTTAGCCAAAAACAACTTGTGGATAGACTGAATTGTTCTTCAACTGCAACCCTTGCCTACGTCTAAGCTGGGAGCTTGGGGTGACTTCTGAAAATCATTACTGCTCCCAAACTGTTGAAATCTTAATTATTTGGCTGCTTTGAAAGTCCATCACGGGATACTCTTCTGTGTTGACTGTTGTGCTGTGGCCTTTGAATGGGTAGGAAGACTTGGTTACCAAGGTTGCATACCCTCGAGGCAGATGCTGGAGACGAGATGATAAAGTTGACCTATAAATATCTAGAAGACCAAGTAAGTCTCAGGACTATCAGTTTATAGATGGTCTGGTCTTTCACTTAAAGAAACATACAATACAAACTTCATTTTCAAAATTATTACTTGCAAAGACACAATAGTAAAAAAGAAATATGATGGCTTTGAGAGAGCAACCGTTAGAATGGGGTTAACTGATTTAGATATCAAGTGGCAGCTCCGTTATGGGTTTTTATTGGATTTATTATTGTAATTATGCTGGAACAAAATGTTTTTCACTCCTTTTACTGGAGCATGTAATGAGCTAAGGTGAACCTGATACGGGCGGGTGGGAAAGAGGGAGACTAAAGAAAAAATGTCCCTTAGCAGGGACAAAGAGGAAAATTCCCACAAAAAAAGGTTTTGCCATGTAAAACCTGACCAAAACATCATTGACTTCTGCACTTCTACAAGTTTCTATTAAGAGGATTCCAAATCCAAAGTTCTATCCCTAAGCTTAAGTTGAAATAATGATGTCACTCATTCATGGTCATACCTGGGAACTTTCTAAACAAGCTGAAATATTAATTATTCTATAACCCATCATGAAGATTATCTTATGTAGTGACTCGTTGAATGCATTAACCAGATGGCTGTAATGCAGATGCTCATGTAAACCTGTTTTTACACATAAAATACACTTAAAGTCACCTTCATTCAAGTAGAGATATCAGCCATGTACTGGTAGAAAAAAGCATTAATTATGAGTCTTATATGTGATCGCATTAGTGTAGAATAGGAAGGAGTTCCACGCCGTATGGCCCGTATTCTCATAGTAATCCACTTTGATTACAAAGGTAGGAGTCTGGAGCTGATGCTATGAACCATATTATCAAGGTACATCTGGAACAATTCCAAAACATATGTCTTTATACACTTTTCCATATATATATATATATATATATATGTCATCATAACTATATGGTACTATTTATCTAAACGGTATTGCTTACCAATAACTATATATATATATATATATATATATATATATATATATAAATATGCAGAATATACTGTATATATAGTATCGTGTTGAAGATGCATTTTGATTTGTCCACTTATAAATAAGAAATGCAGGAAACGGCTTTGAAATGCTCATCGATTTATTGATAATGCATACCCGTTCAAACCATTTCTACCTCATGGCAACTATTTAATATGAGGAAACATAATGGACAGTTCTTTTTTTAAAACATTGTGTGCCAGCAGTTTGTATAGAAAAACAGGATGGGTATGGAGAAAATATTATATGTGAGTTTTGTTGCTAGGAAACACATTAACCCTTTTATACATTGTCTTTAGACTTTGGGAAACTGAACTTTGAAAACGTCCCTGCTTATTCCAAATATAAGTGTACTCATGATGGTCCACTGACATCCTCTATTAATAGGTAGTTAGAGTTACTTTCACATTTCAGATTATGCACAATATTAATTGACTTATACGCCAAATATTATTTTTAATGAACTTTTATTTTCTTGCTTGAATGTGTGTAATAGCGGCCATCTTGCTGATCATAGACATGGGGCGACTAAGAGGCCCAGGCACTTTAAGGCAAGAGGCCTCAAAAACATGTACATGCAGACGTTGGCTCGATACGTGTAGTCACATGTTATGTTTTTACAGTCACGCACGGGACTCTGCCAGCCACTGGCCCAACAGGCCTTTGCTCACTGGGTCAGAGGGCCAGTTCAGGCCCGTTTCTGCCATGTCATGCTTTAAATTGCTGTCTCACCTTTAAATATTTATAAAGCCTTCACAGAGGAAACTGCACAGCCGTGAACTAGGACAACTGTGTGCAGTTTTCGTTGTAAATGTGTTCAGTTGTTTTTTTTTGTACAACCAGTTAAAACCAGTTAGTTCAGCTTATAATAGGAACGCCATCTTCATCAAGAGACCCTCACAAAGGGACGTTTGCAAGGAATTGGTTATGGCTAATGGCATCGCTGTACTTTTAACGATGGGGCAGATGGGATATCTGAGCTGAAAAATAGAAAACTGGCTATTTAAAACCATATATCCGATATTTATACCCTTAATTCTGTCCTAAAATGTCATCACTGGGATGAGAGAAATACAATTCCTACCTTGATAGTGAGTAACGAATTGATGGATACAGGGAAAGCAGGTAGGGTATTTAGAATTGGTAATTGGGCAGCTACTTCGAACTTGCCTTTGAACATCACGACCCTCTATGGCAGTCCAAATACACGCTTTATTTTGACGTACAGAATACTAATACCAACGGAATTTAAAAAAATTGTTATGTATGCTACGAGGTAAAGAAAGCCACCAAGTATCAACAAGAACAATAGATATTTAACATTATCCCTACTAATTCAAATTATTTATAATTTGTGCAGATAATCGCTCAATACCTAATTCAATTTCTGCTCATTAAACTGAATTTGACATTTTATAAATAAAAATTGATAAAGGAACCATGTCTAATTCTTTAATGAAGAAGAACCATAGATTTATTTCTCTAATGTGGATCACGTTTAAGGTCTAAACAATGCTCCACTTTCCTGGCACAGCCATTAGGATACAGTATAGACATTCACCTTTCTTCGGTGATTGAGTCTTTCCATAAAGATCAATTGGGGACTTCAGTTGTTTAATTAAATTTTGTAACATAAGGGGCATGATTATAAATGAACTTGGACTCTAAAAATCATTCATGTCATCTCGATAGTTCATCTCATATGTGTTTGTACACTGGAACAGCAGTAGGGGAGGGAGAACAGTAAGTTGTTTAGAGTCGGTTAACTAGACATAGAGAGCAGAAAAAAAGCTTTTATTTATTTCTGTACACCCCCTGCTGTCAGAGTGGTTTGGTCTGTCTTCCTTCTCTGTCTCCAGCTGATCTCCACCTCTTCATTCTGGCAGCTGCTCCTTCACAGGCACAGAGTTACCACCTGGCCAGAAACACATTTAGCATGCTGCAGACTCAAGGTAGTCTATTTTAAACATATATTGCAGCTAGGGTTAGTTAATACTCCAGCTGTTGAGACTACATTTCCCATGACTCTCACCCAGTGTGGTATGTTAAGCATCATGGGAAAGATACTACTAAACAACTGAAGTGCAAACGGATAGCTTTTATATCACCATGGATTATCGTTATTCACATCTCATGATTCTCAGCCATCCATTTGGTTGGCTGAGCTCTAAGTCTTCAGTACAAATGCTAACATTTTGCTGACTACATCTACAATAATATTCAGCCAGCCATATTACATACTTCATGGGAATTGTAGTTATAGGCTGGGGTTGTGGTGGCCTGCACTATACACTAACATTTTTGTTGTTGACTGCAGCTCCCATGATATACATTCAGCCATTACTGGCAGAACACCATAGGAATTGTAGACTGGGGTAGTTGTGGCTAATCTTAACTACCCCACCTATTGCAAACTGAAGTTCTCATGTTGTTCTAGCTTGTCTCTTAACTGCTACTACCACGGTCATATAATTCCTATTAATGGGTAACTAACAGAAAACCCATCTCCAAACAAGGTAGGCTATGAGGAAGAGGGAGGGAGGTATTGAATGTGGGATAGGGGAAATTTGGGGAGAATAGTTTGCACCCACTGGAAAAAAATCTCGCAGACGGTTAAGCGATATATGCCCATATAGTGTTATTGAATCTCAATATTTGCATTTGGGATAGGTGTTTTTAAATCTAACTTCTAGGATTTGTAGTATGTATTTAGTGGGGGTGTGCTGATTCTGTGCTTTACTATTCGTATATCCTCTTGTATAGTTTTGAATTATTTAGACAATGCAGATGAGGACCTTGGCCAGAGGAAACAATGAATGATGATACTGGAGGACTTACTCTTAGCTACGCGCGTTTTGTCCCCACTGTGGCAGCCTGAGTTGGCTATTCGCTGATCCTGTCTTTGGTTTATTAGCTTGAAACACAGCAATCCATTTTCATTTACTCATCAAGTCATAGCAGTTAGGGAAACTATTTTGCATTATGTAATTATTATGGAACACGCTCGCTAAATTAAAGCTTCTACAAATGATAAATCTCCTGACAAGATACAGCAACTTTCTATCATCAGATGTGTAATGATGCAGTTTATTGTACGTCCCTATGGCAACTTCAGAATCTAGTTTTTGAACACTTAACATAATTTAAAGTCATTTACACCCCCTACACAATGTGGGAGTCATTTAATGTAGAAACTGGTTGTCCAGATTTTTAGTTAAACAACTTCCAAGGTGATTTATGCATTGCCTGGATATATTTTACTGCATTGGTGTCTTAAAGATCCTAGGATTTTGTCACCTTCTGTGGCATATTTATGGAGATCGCTGCTATAGTCCAGACCAAGGGCAGCTCCGCCAGTACCTACAATATTGAAGAGACCCTTCTCAGCCTCTGCCAGTCTACTTAGTGCAGAATCCTGATGCTCTGCCAGGCAGCATGGCATGGATGCATTAGTTAATAAATTAATATAATTAATATATTAGTTATGATTTAATTTATTACAATATATCATAAAGGTCATCGGTGACCCTAGACTTAGGGCACCTAACATATACAAGGAGAGCCACTTAGAGGTGTGTGCACAGAGATCTATAGAATAACTGGTGGCTTCTTCCTTGGATTTGCCACCCTAGGCCAATTAGGATACTCCACTAGTGACCTTTATGATATGTTAATGCACTGTGTCCATGAAACAGTAGAATGCCCTTTTGTCCTTTCCATAGAAGCTTAGTCTTCCCTATAATGTGAGTACTAGAGGCAAAGCTCTGGGACCGGTCTCATAATATATGTAAATCAATTTCAGGATCATGTATTTAGTTTTATGTATTGCACTCTTAAATATTTGTTTTCCACTTACATCTTCTTCTCTCGCCAATATTCAGTGGGAATTGTTACTGTATCTTTAGCACTGACACAACCTACAAGGAAACATTATCCATATGACAAATACTGACATTTGAGAAATATTGAAATTGTTTAAATAATGAAATAGTTGTGAATCAGCCTTCCTTTGACGTTGAAGTTTGCGTTAGAGATTATAGATTTTTCCCTCATGGAGAAGTTATCCAACACCTTCAGTTTTCTTGGATTTATTCTAACTATAAATATTCAAACTATAAATATTAAAAAAAAACGTGATTAGAGTTTGATTTTGTTTTTTATTTTTTTTGGATCAGTATCATGTCCAGCTTCCATTTTATAAACATGTTGCCCCAGAAAGAACCCTTGTGCGCCATTGAGTCCTTTCAACATTAAAATGAATATAAATCATACAAAATAAATAGTATCTATAGAAATATATAGGCAGACTACCTCGTTGGCAGGTATGTCTTCAGCTCAGTTAAGAAGATCAAGTAGGAAAGCATGTAAGGAAACTGACGGACATAAACTGTATACAGGAACTCTTTATTTTATATTGTTTATTATTATAGGAGTGAATGTTATCATCCTTCCTAAACATAAATAAGTTGCAACTAAATATTCAACACGTCTTTTTATTTCTGAGTATGTTATTTTGCTATATTGTAAGCGGTGTCATACATGTATATCTTGCACAGATACTGTATTGCTGTATGTTATGCTTTAACATGTAATCCTAAGAGTTATCATTTACATGTTTATGAAATAATTAATAGACTGTAAAATTGCATACAGTTCAAAAATAATTATTGTTTATTATTTCAGGGGCGTACTTAAAGTTGATGTAAACCTTCAGAAAATCGACATTGACCAATGCTCAGATGATGGATGGTTTTCTGGAACTCACAGATGTCAGCATAACAGCTCAAAGGTAAGACAATCTTATTAAGCAGGACCAGTGACGGGTATGTGGGAAGAGGCTATTTGTTGCCACACTGTCACTTGAGTAGCGGTAAATGTAAGTATGCGGTGCTATCGGCAGTCAGAGGCCAGGTATGGGCCAACAAATTCTGATTACAGTATATAACAAATGTTTTATGGCATAATGTAAGAATAATAACTCTTCACTGTGTATTGGCTCATCTTTTACCTCGAGCTATAAAAACACAGACTCACTGGGTGGATTTTTAATTGGCCATAACATTTTTATTAAATACTGTGGCATGGAATACAGAAAATAAAGCATCATAACATTACCATTATCCCTTTAATAAGACCTATGAAAACATCTGTCAGTATTGCAGAAGTTTGTGTTGTCAGAGTCCCCAATATTCATAATACCTCCGATGACCACCTTTCATAACCGGCCTCAGAAGAGCCGGTACTTCTGACAGCTCCCCAAACACAGGCGCCTTTCCCATCACACGTAATGTAATCCCTTAAAGAACACATGAGACTGCCTCACCCTCCCTACATATACATTCTCCTCCCTTTCCTTTACCATAAAAATGCCCTCTCTTTGCCCACCCTCCCCTTCCTAAAGGTGCATCTGCCAACCTATATAAGGCAGGAGTATACAGCAAACTGCAGGAATACTTGGCAGAATCTTTGGCAAGAATTGGGTGTCTGCGGCTAGAACTGGCTGACTGAGGCCAGCTGACTGTGGTAAGACCTTGGCAGACAGACAGAATATAACAGGGCAAAACTGGATCAAAGTCAGAGTCCAAGCTGGTTCTATAATCAGATAATCTGTCAAGCCAAACCAATGTACCAGAGGGGCGAACAAGAACAGAAAAACCAAGGTCCAGAGCTAAGGGTCCGGGGCCAGGTTGTTATCACAGTAATGCAACCAGGAACTAGGAATCAGAGCCAGGAACAATGTTCAGAAAAGGAAGCTGAAAGCAACCCCAGAATGCAATGAACACTGATTAGTGGACAAGCAACATGTATATCATGACCCAGGCAAGAATGACAGGGATATGGTGAAGCAAAGATTCTACAGAGACTGGAGGCACCATTTTTCTCAGAGTTTGCTGGCTGCAGACAAATATACAATCCTCTTCTAAAACATAGTTGTGACAAAACCTAGGGGATGAGTTACCGGACCCTATCAGAGCCATAGTTTACCTGGCTGCCATTGGTCTTTCCCTTTCCAGGTGAACACTACGGCTTCTCAGTGCACTGGAGGGTCCTGAACCTCCAGACAGCTGAGGCGAGTATAGCTTTTTGCAAAGGAATCCCCCCTCCCCAATAACCAGACAAGACTTAGTAAAAGAGGAAAAAGCACACAGGGCTCTATACACACAAGCCATCAATAAAAGCACATTAACATAGACAAGACAAATGAGGATTCCAGGTAAGCAATGAATCAAAGGGATGAAGGGAATAGGAAACCAATCACAACACAGTGTTAGGTCGGGGGGGTGACCATGGGTAGGGAGACAAAGTTGGCCACTGGTGATATGTTGGCCAGAATGTCCAATTAGAGGTAGCATCCTGTAGCACATGTTCTAGCCAAGCATTGTTCTACACAGAGAAGGAAGTTTCTCAGCAACAATGAGCATTCTCCTGATCCTTGAGTGTTGTTCCACTTCTTGGTGTGTGGGGCAAGTATAACTCATTATCACAGTGAAGGAGAATGTGAAGGGGGGAGTGTTACCCGTATGCTACACCATCACACTCACACAGAGACCTGCTACACATGGTTAAGGGCTGGGGAAATTGCAATATTGTTCCAGTCATAAACAGTTCCAGACACTTATATAGCAAAGTATAATTGTCCCTTCAACATTAAACGTAGGTTCTGTCAAAATAGTCTTATAAATTTAGTCCGCAGGGCCCGCTAGCAGGGAAGCTCACAGACTTCTACGCATGTAGAAATATTGGAAGACTAGAACTGGAGCTGTCAAAATGTTGTCTCGTTTGGGGAGGACCTTTAAAGCTGCTAATTGGTAACCCCGCTGACTTCCTGATTCTGTTTCCAATTTTCCCAAAGATAAGAATGTAGTATCAATGTCCGGAGTATAATATGCCTTTACAGAATAAAAAATATACTCGTTCTATAATTGGAACCTGCGAGAATGAAGAATGATCTCCTTTTCCTCCACACGGTCAGCACACAATTACAACAAATAGTTTTGAAATGATTTGGCTGCAAAGACGGCTGTGGCAGATTGCGCCACAGTATCTTTACACGTTGAGTTCATCCATCAAACCCTGAAACAGCTGAGATCTCCCACTGACTTCACTGGAAGTTTTTTGCTGAAATTGGCCTGATCGCCTATTGTGAAGGACTCCCCCTTTTTACAATTTCAGTGTTTCAAATAACATTTTTCCCCAATTAGTATCTAATTAGAATATTATGCACAATTAAAATGTGTTGCACGGGGTTTATTTGACAATTGTGATTTATAACATAGTCCTATTTCATATTTCATGTCTCCTAAATTAATATGATATTTACTTGGCCTGTTGTTTCATTTTCATGATTGGAAGTCAGCTAATTATATTTCGGATTTAATATAAAATGTACTTTTGCTGCATAACTTGTTTTGAGACTAATTAAACCCAGCATGTCACAGGCTTCCTGTGGTGCCTTGAAAAAATTCTGTAATCCATGAAATGAGTGGACAAGTACACTTTTCTCATTAATTGTAGTCTTTCAATCCATAAACAGCATTGAATTGAAAAATCAGATTAAATAGTGGTGATCCAATCTTATGAGAAGTTACAATTAGCATTCCTTTGTATCAATAACAATGTGCTCTAAGACGCTGAATTAGAACATTTGGTTGTTCTTGCAGTCTTGTGTACACCCCATAATATACAATATTGTTTGATTATAACATTGGTCATGCATACATCTTCATCAAATTCAAAGTATCGAGCAGATACATTATATATTTGTCCCTTCCCATCCCCCATCTGTTGGCTGAACTCTTCCCATGACATGTGATATACTTACTGCCAAGTAAGCACTGGCTCCAGCACTGGGGACAGTACAGAGATCACTCCCAGGACCTATTTATACCCAGGACTGTATCAATAACAAGGGGACATCCTCTACGGCTGGAGGAAAGAAGGTTTCTACACCGGCACAGACGGGGGTTCTTTACAGTAAGAGCGGTGAGACTATGGAACTCTCTGCCAGAGGAAGTTGTAATGGTAAACTCAATAAAAGTTTAAAAGGAGCCTGGACGTGTTTCTTGAAAGCAATAATATTACAAGTTATGGATATTAGATTAATAGGGACAGAACGTTGATCCAGGGATTTATTCTGATTGTATGGGGCAATTGGCATCTGCTTCATAAGGGTTTTTTGCCTTCCTCTGGATCAACACAGTAGGGACACAATATGTATATAGGTTGAACTTGATGGACTTTGGTCTTTTTTCAACCTTATGAACTATGTTACTATGTAACTGGCTCCAGCAAAGGCTCCAAGGGAGCAGCACTCCCCTGCCACTGATTGGCTGCTTCAAGCAGCCAATGAGTGGTGTAAAACATCAGACTACTGAGAGACTAGGAGCTGCAGTTGTGAAGCTGTGTTCTTGATTGTCAAGTGTCGCTGACCTGTTTTACCTGCATATCACTGAATCCGACCCTCAGTCTGCAAAGCAGTGGCCTGTACCCCTGTGGAGTCGTAAATTGGCTTAGTAATAAGATGACCAGCTTTCACTTTGATTGTGTCTTTGGATTTCAGATAAACTTTATACAAAGCTGTAGTGATTAGTGATCGTTCACTCCCACAATTGACACTATTTGTAACTCCAATCTAGAAATGGTTAATAGACATGTGCTGCTCACATATCCATGGATACTGGTCGGTCTGTTGTCCAGGACTTGGATATCTACATGCTGTTTCAACAGTTGGAGGATTTTACTATCAAGGAGGCAAAGGTATGGTGGGATATTGCTTCCCTAGAAAATTAGGTGCAAGCGTTATGTATCCCCAGATGCTAAAGGATCCAGAAATCACCTTCATTTATACACGAGAGCAAAGAATTTGAAGACTGTGGAACCAAGTCTTGGACAAAAATGTTGATTTGGCTTGATGGACTTAATAATCACTTACAAATGTAAAGAGCTTGATAAAGCAAAGAAACAATTGATTTCAGTTAATGAAAGCAAGATTTTTTCTTGCAAGATCAAGTGTGTTTTCGGAATTTAACCAGCAACTGACCATGTTTAAAGAAAAACTTGAAAGGTCAACTTCATTGCATAAAAAGAGTAGTTCATTACAGACAAAATGAAATATGAAAGAAGCAAAGTATCTGTTTGGAGAAGGAGAAGTTTTCCTTTAGTACAGCAAAATCCTGGGAAGTCGGTTAAAAAAACAGAAGCATAGCTTTGTCTTAAATCTCTTGGTATAGTGAAGGGGACATACCAAGAAATTTTTGACAATGCTATGCTTCCAACTTTGTGGGAACGGTTTCGGGAAGGCCCTTTTTCTATTCCAGCATGACTGTGCCCCGGTGCACAAAGAAAAGTCCATAAAGACATGGTTGGATGGTGTGGAAGAACTTGACCTGCCGCACAGAGCCCTGACCTTAACCCCATTGAACACCTTTGGAACGGAGATTGCGAGCCAGGCTTTCTCATCTAACATCAGTGCCTGACCTCACAAATGCTCTACTGGTTAAATGGGCAGCAATTCCCACAGAAACTCTCCAAAATCTTGTGGAAAGCCTTCCCAGAAGAGTGGAATCTGTAATAGCTGCAAAGGGGAGACCAATTACATACATGGGATGTCCCTGTTGATGTAATGATTAGGTGTCCCAATACTTTTGTACATATACTGTATATGCTGCTCACCCCATTTTAGGGCCTATCTTCACCAAGACATTTCACAAGGACATTTTCCATCCTGCTCATTTCATTCTGGGTATGACCACAGGACAATTTACTAGACTCAAGAGAAATTGCTCTAAACAATCAGACTTTGTAGAAGAGGGTTTAGACCTTTGTCAGCACCTTCGAAATAGAGGGTATTAAATGTGGTTTGAACAAAGTAAAGCAAGGAGATTACCTTTTATCCCCTGAAACAATTGTGTAGGAGGTAATACCTCCTTCTTTTGTTTTACAAGGCATTGATATTATTAAACCATTACTTAGAGGAGGAGACATGTTTATGAAACTGTGCCACAAGGAAGTTTTTTGGATATTTAAAATGTGCACACAATTGCCCCGGGGTATTAATTTTTTTTCTGAATCCCCAGTTGAATAGGTTATTGCAAGCTTTGTACAAACTGAGAGTTTTGCGGCCACAGGCATCTTTCCTATTAACCACTTCAGTTTTTTCTATATCAGATGCTTGTATGTATAGTAACTTTAGTAGTAGAGAGTCATCCTAATAGGGAGTAGTGTGATATCCAAAGCTACTTTCCACAGGGCCACAAATATATTTTGTTATCACCATTAGATATATACATAAAATGTATCTGGCTTGCTATGTAGCTTGCTATGTTCATTAATTAAACTAACTGACTATTTAGGATATTAATAGTAGCTAGTTATTCTGTAACAGTTCCTTGCCAGCGAGTGATCCTGCCATAAAGGTATATGTTATTTTGAGTATGCATTTATTTATATATTTACTTGTTTTTATGTGTATTTTAATTATCATTATTTTGTATTAGTTTCTTAACTAATTTTTATTTTATTTGTATATTTAAATGTTTGTTTGGGGAGCTTTCAACACAGCTGTGGAGCCTTCTTAAAGGCTTTCATGTTTTTCAATTTGGCCTGCTGCATCTTCATTTTTATTCATTACACGCTTTTTCATTTGTGATTTATTTCACATTCACTTGTGATTGTTAATGGCTGTATATATATATTTGTATTTTTAGTATCATTTCAGCCTTTTTCTTATATCTTAATCACTTTTTTTTATTGTTTGTGTATATAAAACACAGAATTTGTGTTTTAGTACTATTTACATAAATAACATATATCACATTTCACCGTAATGTAAGTCTACATGTTTGAGCTTTGGTCCATGCATATACACCTTTTTAACTTTTTCACCTTTTTGGAATATATTTTATATTAGTCCATCAGTAGTAAAATTTTTGCAAAGTCTGATTTGACTCTTCCTAGATTACACATACACTTGTTGATTAACTAATTTATTTAATTGTAAATGTATTTAATGCTTTCTCAGGACCAGACAATTAAGCTAATGAGTAAGTACTTTGTGTGAAACGCATGAAGTATGTCCGGCTCTGACTTGTTTTACTATTCACAAATAATAAATAAGACACCAATACTTTGTTCACCGATACCTGTTTGTGGATCGTATTTGATGGGGTGATTGTTGAGTGCGGCTGGCCTAATTTACCTGCATATCGCTGTGTGGGGGGTCTGAATCCGGCCTGCAGTCTGCCGAGCACCGGCTTGTACCCAGGTACACAATCAGTGGCGTGACTACTGGGTTCGCAGGGGCCGCGACTCCTGCAACCACTTTTTCCTGTCTCCTTATACCAGTTCAGAATAGTTTAGAAGCCAGGTATAAATGGGAACGGTGCTGCAACCACTGTTTGATGAAGTTAGTGTAATACTACCCTCACGGAGCCCTTAAGTATGGCTTCAAGTATGTTGTTTATGAGGTCTTCTGCCTCCTCCTATCTGTCGCTTAATGTGGATCTAAATGCATGCGCCGATGTCATTTCCCATTCCATATTACATCATAACGGAGCTAATAAACCCTAGGTGGCCATTTGTGTTTTGAACCAGACCGGTTAACATGAATGACCAGAATCAATCTTATGAGCAAGCGCTAGTGTAAGTGCGAAATGCGTGAAGTCTTAATGGACCTATACCCACCTGTTCCTGTGAGCACGGATTTACTTAATTAAATATCAAAGAAGAGTGCAGATCTGTTTAATTTTTCGCCATTTGGTTTTGCCTGATAATAAATAATTATAATATTCATGATCTGCAGATGTCATAAATGCCAGGATCAGAGGATTCACTTGTGCGTCACAAAGCCGTTAAGGGACTACTAAGACCCAACTGCACTCCTGGGACTGAATGGGATGATATAACATCTGTGATAGGAGCGAGTTGGCATTGGCTGCCACACTTTTGGTTCATCAGAAGTGGAGCAGCCATGGACAAGATTGTTTACCAGTAAGGGGAGAGTAGAAACGCCATAAATGGAGCAAATTTGTACTAGGCCCTTGTACTAGGGCTATTTGGGTTATTTAAACCATTGATTTCTGTTTTTATGGCTCTGGATATTGCTGTTTTCCACATTCCCTGCTTTGCTTTAGCTCCCATTAATTTTATTACTGGCACAGATTCAGTTAATAGGATCTACTCATTTTAGAAATGTATTAGTCATAGCCAGCTCTTCACCTTTAATATCACAGACAAATAGCGATCGCCTGCCTATGAAATCACATTAAACTGAGGTTGTGAGAACGTTTTACCTGGGACGTGTTACCATGGAAACACCTTTTTCATCATATAGGAAAACATCATAGAACACTGAATTGTTTGTTCATTTGCCACATTTAAGGTCAGAGTCTATTTAAGAATTAGGCTTACGTAAATCACCAAACATAGCGGAAATATAAACGAGACTGACGATTAAAAAGGCTAATTACAACCCACAATTTATTTTCCGTTTTTTTTCCCTTTGTCAAGCAAATTTAGGATGCACTTAATAAGAATAAGAATTTTCCATGGTATTGGGCACCCTATGAAGACTCGTTTGTTTACTAAAGGTTGAGCGAATTTGAGCTGGCAGTTGGGGAGAATTTAATAAACTCGCTCAATTTAGACAATTTTCTTATTCACTACTGCCGACTTTCAAATATAGTCAACTTATTCCTGCTGGGATGGGACGGAGTTATAAATAAAGTGCCCTTTTATGAAATGAGGAGGCCTGGATGGGCCTCCCACAGGTTGCATCCTGAAGGGTATTTGAATGGACCCCACCAAACAAGAGCGACCTAGGGACTTAGCATTAAGTCCCTAGGCCGAGGGGATATGGACAGGATTTGCTCTGTGCCTCTCCAAAGGTTTTAAAAACATTTAACCCTCTCATTAGGTTTTCATTTTACTTTTAATGCTTTATCCCACAGCTGTGATAAAGGTAAGGGGGGGAGGAACGTGATAGGATCTGTGGCCATTGAAGGGTACATTTCTGTACATTATTGACCTAAGCATTGTATAGGAGTAAGGAGGTATATTTTGGGGACTATTTTATGATTATTATCCTCCACAGCACATGGATAGGGTACAGGGATCAACCATTGGCACTCTCTTGGTTAATTGATGGTCCTGGGGGCTTGATGTTTCATTTTTTAAGAACTAGTTTTTTTTTTAAAAAAAAATGTATTGTTGGGGTGATGATGTTTACTTGATTTTGTGTGTTTTCAAGAGAGGACTTTGCACTTTTCATTCAACGTTCATGGACTTGCATGCCCTCGCCTATATATAATATGAAAATACCAAAATGTAAATTCTATGATATATTTCCTGGGCCTTTTTTGGGTAGATTATCCCCTAGTTTTATAGCATTTCATCAATGCTAAATACATTTTATTTAATTGCATTAGGGAGGATGATGCCCTAAATGAAGGCCCCTCTGCTTGATTGTAAGATAGTCATGAAGATATTAAAGACAGAGAAAAAATATAGTGAGGATTTAAAGACATTTTAGTCTTATCTATACTGTAGAAATGAAGAGAATGTAATCTCACACGTCATTAAATTTACAGTTAAACATAGATAATAGATTATGCATGAGATTAATACCCAAGGGTGTCACTGTGTTGTGGAAGGTGTAAATTTGAATTAGAGACTGTTCTGGAAGGTCATAGAAATGATTTTGGTTAACGTTTCAGGAACTGGTATTTTATTTAATATGATTATACTGTCATACCTATTCTATGGGACTGTGGACTTTGCCTGTGGGGTCAAGGGGCAACACCCCTCAGAGCAGGTCCAAAATTACTCAAACAGGGCCAGTGCAAGTCTGCCATTACATTTACCCTTATTACACTCCCCCAAACGGGCCATCCAGACTAGATCTTTACCCCTATAACCCAGCTCTCCCTTTAAATGTATTTGAGAAAAACTTTTGTAGAGATTTTAAAAAACACAGAGACTAGTTGTCAGTTTAAAGTGATCAGATATATTTATTGTAACCGTAAAGACACAGACTGTGATGGCAGAAGAACCATTTGGTCCATCTAGTCTGCCCATTTTTCCTGATGTAGAGACTCAGATCTTACTCAGTCCTTTGTCTTGTGATAGATTCAGGATATCCGTATGCCTATCCCATGTATGTTTTAAATCCCTCACTGTATTTGCCTCAACCAATTCTGCTGGGATATTCTTCCATTTGTCTATTACCCTCTCTGTGAAGTGAAACCCCTTTGCATTACATTTAAACCACTGACCCTCTGGTTATAGATTATGATCTCTTATTCTAACATTTCTCCTCCTTTGAAATAGACTTCCCTTCTGTACTTTGTTAAATCCTTTTATGTAGTTAAATGTCTCAGATCTCCCCTCTCTCTTCTTTCCTCCAAGCTCTACATATTGAGATCTCTTAATTTGTATTGATCCCAAATCAAATAATTCTTGCAGTTATTAGTTGCATCTGACATTAATCATCTCATTATCTAGCTACAATTCTAAACAGATCAGTTTATAAACCAGGGTAATATGCATACCTGGGAACTCTCCGAGTTTCGCCTGGACTTCTTCAATTCTACGGGTCGGCACCTGAATCCTCCAGGTCACGGGATTGGGGTGCTGAAATGCCCCACTCCCAGCTCATTTCCCCCTTAAATGTGGGACCACCTGCTACGTCAGTGGGAACCCCCTCCGGCATCAGTTGGATCACCCACCAATGTCAGTAAGACCACCTGCAACGGCAGCGGGACCACCCACTAATGTTAGCAGGTAGTCCTGGCCGCATCTTGCAAGGAGGGGGCTCTGGGTAGCCAGGGACTAAAAGCTCCAAAGTATGGTAAAATATAGGTCCAGACTAACAATGACTAAGCAGACCACTTAGTGATTTTAGGCCCAGCTGATGGCATACATTCGGCCGGGTATATCCAACCGGCGGCTGCACAATGCAGCACACCATCTGAAGCCGATTGGACGAGTATGGGGCACTGTCGGACAGCATTAGCATTTCCAGGCCTGTAAATATATAACTGATATATGGGAACTCCATTCAACATAGTATCATGGCCATATTCTGTTTGTCAAGAGGAATAGTCTACTTCCTATTTCTTTCAAGTGGTTTTGTAAAAGGAAAATATATTCATCTTTTTTAAATGACAAATAGATGGGTGTAAAGCTATTTACAAGTTAAAAAAATATATGTATAATCATCCCTAGGTGTCTATTGTTCAGCTTAATCCTAATGTGGAAATTATCTCAGCAAGAAGGCAGATAGCTGCAGAAAGTGCAGAAGAAGAATTGGAGCACTAAACTAACTTAATGCACTCAAGCAGTTTTTGTGGCTCCCCAGTTAGTCAGATAATGGGTTCTGACTGTGATTTCCTTTGGAGAACTAAATACGTACACAAGTTTTCCATGTATAACCTCCCACACGGCACCGCGTTATTTTGTGCCTTTAGCTATAATGGTCTTATAAATATATGGTAAACTTAAAGGAAGCCAACGCTAAAATTACACATTTAGTTTCACAAAAGACAGAAAACAGCTAGGAAAACATTCTCAGCAGGTTTTGTTTTCTTTGGAAGGCATTTAAACAAGATGCTAATAAAGTCAATAAAGTAATGAGATTTGTGAGGGTGGAATTGCAAAACGTTTAATGTTGTATTCCGGTGAGTTACCCTTGATGCGCCAAACAAGCATTGTGGGGTTGAGCACGTGGCATCTTATGGACCCTACTGTGGGGGGCGCAGGGTGAGTTGTATAGGGCTAGGCATACTCAGAGCATGCATTACCTGTGCCTATATTTCAAATGAAAGGAGCTGTTCCACTCTATCAATGGCGATGACCTATCGGCCTTTGGTTATGTGTCACATGATAATTACGTGATCCAGCAAAATTATAAACAAGACAAAATGTTAACTATTTCTGCAAAGGCTTGGTTATTTAAAAGCACCAGGAATAGTGGAACAGAATCATTTTAAGTTTAAAAGTGAAAACTTTAGGGCTACTTTTGTACCGAGCCCTAAGCTTCAGAATAACTTATGCTACCTTCTGAGTTTTAGATATTTTAGTGGACGATTAATATTAACTTTACATTATAAAGTTATGTTCAACCCAACAACTTGGTCGTTGGCAGTGATGGCTAAGCTGAAAACCCTGTGTAAAAATAGGCTAAGGGATTTAAAAGCAAAATCCCATGACATCATCCAGTTGATATAAGTAACTTAG
This sequence comes from Spea bombifrons, assembly GCF_027358695.1. NCBI lineage: Eukaryota > Metazoa > Chordata > Amphibia > Anura > Pelobatidae > Spea > Spea bombifrons. Next base: position 12,087,494 of record NC_071091.1, on the reverse strand, counting down.
TTGTGTGTAATTTGGACTAAAAAGGAGATACAATAACTTTAAAATGTGTATTTGGATTACCCTTGTGTGCTGAGAGACTGCCAAGTGATACAGTTTAGAGTTGTTTCTCTTTTGAGATAGTTGGGTGGGATAGACAGTGATGTCCTTCAACTTCAACTCTTGCCATGTTGTATTCTAGTTCCCAAACTTCTTTGCCCAGGACCCTTCTCACCCTTTGTTTCCGTCCAAACTGTTATGCACTGATTATTATGTCCTCTTTATAAATCAGTAAATGATAACAAAAATTTATATTTTTTTCTAGAAACAGTTTGTTAGCCTGGTGTGACCCACTGAAAATCAGTAAATAACAAAATGAATAACATAGGTTCGTATGTTCCAGGCTTTCCCTTTTCTGGTTAGCTTATTTAGCGCAACAAAGGTTTATATACGCTACAAACAAATGTTTTTAGAATGTTACTGAAGAACAGCGATTTTTCAGTAATTTCTCTCAGAAGGTCTAGAAGGTCTATATTTACAGGTCAACCTTCAACAGCAACGGTTAGAAAGCCAGTCCACAGTAATTCACTCTGCTGTCACACGTTAACAGGATCTTCGTTTTGATAGGATGATAATGATAACTTTACACTCCGTTGCTGTCATCGCATTTCAAGGTCAAGCAGAAAATTCCTTTTTATATATAGGCCTCTTTCCATAATGGATCTTGGGCAAAAAACATTGTTTCTTAACAAAATGTATGTTTTCATGGAATGCGCAGTCAGTATGTCATTTGATCCAATATTGCAGTAAGGCTAAGTACATAGAGCATTCATTTGAGGTTTTTAAATGTAAAATGTTTTTATTATAAGGAATAATGATTTATTTTACATTTTAATATAAAATATTTTTAAGAGCCACCTTTTTAACACCCTAAAGAGAAATATAATAAGAACAAGCATAGTAGGTTGGTGGCAACTGATCTCTTAAATGTTTTTATTATAAAGCAAAATGTTTTATTTTATATTTTAATTTACAAGAGCCACCTTTTTAACACCCTAAAGAGAAATATAGTAAGGACAACAAGGATAGTAGGTTGGTGGCAACTGATCTGGCAACAATTTGCTTACATTTTTATTTTACTCTTTAACCTTTTTCACCTCTTAGTAATTCATCCTTGTACAGATCCAGGGAAGATACAAGTTCTGATTCTGCTGCTCTGGCATATATTATGCAGTAATCAGTGGCTTATTCTGTCTTAAACTGGCATGTTTAGGCCCTCTGTGGCTGCTCACTAGGCTGACTACAAGGGAGATCTCTGGACACTATGGAGGACGTCCAGACCACCATTGCAGCTCCCATGTGGTTACCTCATGAGGCTCTGCTGCTTTCAATGAGGTGGTTCTTTGGGTAAGATGGGTGGCCATGCCTCCGATCCTGCCCACTCCTAACTCCAATCTTTTTTGCCCTTAGCTAAACCCCCCAAACACAGGTATCCTGATTTGGACATGTAATGTTGGAGTGTATGGGATATTCTGGGTTCCTATGCACATGATTGCTGGAGAGTCCCTTTAAGAGGGTTTACAGCTTGAAGATGGTCTTCTAGTGAAGTGAGAGATGACATCAGCCAAAACTGTGTTTTGTGGTAATGATTAGCTATATGACTTAGCGTAACTATGAATTTACCCAAATTTGTTTTATTTTCCTACACCAATAACAATATTTTTTTTTCTATTTTTAAATACTCAAAGCCGACTCAGAATTAATTGTCATAAATAATCCTTTGATAAAAAAAAAAAAAAAAGGTTTCAATTGTAAGTCTTATCTCTGGTGTGCAGTAAGGTAAGTTTTTTATTCTCTGCCGAATAATTATTTACTCATATGGAAAGGGATTAGTAATTTGCATAAGAAGAAAAGTTGGCAGGACTGTATGTTGCTAAAATAGCTCGTTTTCTGTTCCACTAAGAATACTGTTTATATTATGACCACAAAAAAAAGATTGAAAACTGGTGCCAGAAAACAGCATATTTAAACATACAAAATAGATAACTACAGCAGAAGAAAATATTGGATCTCTCTGCACAGTAATGGCAGTTGTCTTGCTAATGATAACATGTAAATAGAACCATATTGAATTGTTCCTGCTGTGTGTTAAATTGCACATCAAATTATAACCATCTGGAGATTGTCCAGCAACACTTATACAATACGCTGATACGTATATATAATATATGTATAGCATACCTCCCAACAGTACAGGTTTTTCCAGGACAGTCCCCACTCTTGCAGACAGTGGAGATCGCAAGCCAGTGGGGAGATCCTCTGATCTTCTTGACCAGCTCAAAGAGATGTAAAATCAATGGAGGTCTCTGCAGCAACATTGTAGTTCTTGTGTGGCTTCCTTGCAAAGCTCTAAAGCTACTCCCCGCGGGGGGCCATACTTTTGGCACTGTCCAGTTCCGTTCTTCCTTCCCATCATGATATGGTTATCTGTCAGTGTTAACAGCTAAGGGTACACCAAGTGGGCAGTTGAACTATCTTTTGTTTAAGTGGGTTTGATTAGACATGTGATTTACTTTTAAGTGTTTATGAGTTGTGAGATGTGATGACTGTTTGTCTAATCGAATAAGGGGTCTATTAGAATACTAATGTATATTATTTACACTATTTAATATATAAACATATTTCTGCTGTTCATATGATACATTCAAAGCAAAAAAACCTATTTTGATCATATAGACAGGAATTGGGATATCATTGTAGGAGAAAGGGACATAGAGATTTGAGTCCCAAAGAGGACTGTACCGCTTAAAGAGAACAAATGGGAGCTGTCAATGTTATAGGAATACTTTCTATGTGAATCAACGTGACTTTGCTAAAAAAAACAAAACAAACAACAAAAAAAAACAACCAGTGTTAATGATGTACACTTCTGGATCATTTTTTAGGTATTAGCAAATTATAAATATCACATATTTGCTAATGTACTTTAATTATTACATTGATTACACTACAGCTTAAGTAAACAGAGAGCATACAGAACTTAATTTTATTATATGTCCCATATTTAAGGGAATATAAAGTATAGAACAAAGTACGCCTTTGAGTATTTAAAGTAATTTTATTCAATGAATGCCCCCCCCCAAGCCCACCCCTATCTGGATAAATGATTCTATGCCAGGTCATCCCCAGAAGGTCTGGCATGCCAACGACGTGGAGAGGAATTGCTGGGTATAATTCTGAGCTGGCAGTGTATGGATACTTTATGGATACATGCATTCTGTTACTTTGTGGTCGTGCTGACATGAAAGCTGCTAGAAAATCAGCTGGCGAATAACCATGCTACATTTCACAGTGAAACGCTACTTAGAATGCAAGGGGAATGTATGACACGTTATAACATTTTTTGATGTTTCCACTAAAGAGGTATCATTTGTACTGTCAACGGTGGCTAATGCCTTATTTCTCCCAACAGCCTGTTTATGTAAATCTTTCTCATGGACCATTACATAGAAATAGAAAACTGGCCATTAGGGAAATGAACAAGTCACCGAGAATGTTCTATAAAATTAGCATTAGGAAAACAAAAACACTCTTCTTAAAATGATTTACTGTATTGATTTTTACTATTTTAAATGGGAAAGAATACAAAATGGGGAAACGGGGAGACAAAGCACAGGCTTCCAAACGCCAAATGAAGGTAATCAAGATCAATTGAACCAATAATACTGTTGGCAAAGCCACGTTTGACAATTTGGGCCATATAGTAAGTAACAGTCCCAAAAGTAGAGGAGCCACCAAGAAAATCATGTTCCTTTCAATTAACTATAAGGGCATCTTTAAAAAAACAAAACATTAATTTAATAGATATAAATACACTGTGTATATCTCCCTATGAAGAATTAAGACACTCTAATTTGGTGGAAAAAAACAGACATAAACACAGATATAAAAACAGACACAAACAAAGATAAATTTGTTCATACAGTCTCAAAACATTTTAACTGAATCCGAGAAATAAATAATTTGATCTTAGAAAACTTAAAAACAACTAACTGCATTGTGAATATGAAAAAGTCTCAATTTTTTTTTCTTTATTTAGGTTTAATAGTCAACCTAAACCTAGAGCAGCACGATAAGTGAAGCTGCAGCCCTTCTGCCACATAACAAAGGGCCAGTTGCCTTATTGGGTCATCCAGCTCCCTGTAGGGCCACTGCTCAACGGGCTGGTTAAAGGGAGATCGTTGTGGCCCATTAACACTTTTCTTCCACTCAGTTCCACGCGTCCTTGAAGTGTTGTGTTGGGATATGATGTCATATCTCAATGCCCAACAGCAAGAAGGCTTGTGCATAGGGGTGGCTGGTGACACTGCCCTGGCTTATGCTTCGGGAAGCATTGGAGATAAATACACCACTAGCTGTAAGGATGGTTCCAGTTTGTGGGTTTGTCATGCAGATACACAAAGCATAGTACCATGTTCAATGGGCATACTGTATCGCAGACTGCTGCAAAGTTTTGCCTTTGACAGGAGCAAGTCATTCCGATCCCTACTTGACCGCCATGGACTGCCTACCAAGAGAAAAGCTATTGCCCCTCTTTGTCAGCTTGTTCTTATATAAACTGTAGAAATATTTTATTGGATTTTTATGTTACAAAAATTGGGAATATAAATTAAGATGAACTCTTTATGTTAAGAGGGAACTGCCACAGCTTTTAAGTCATCTATTAAAGCATAGACGTATTTATTTTGTTTTATGATTGATCTCTGTGAAAAGGTTGCCGAAGTAGCATATCTAGCAAGTGTCCTGTCCTGAAGCTATTGCCTTTTCCTCACTGCGCCTTTACGAAGACTGCCTGAACCAATCAACATCAACCAGTAACTTAACAACGGAGCAGAGATAACAAGAGGAGGAATAATTATACGGAAAGATGGCTGCTCCCAATGTGTGTGTTCGCATATATAAAGTATATTAGAGTACTAATCTGTAAAATGCAGATTTTGGGGAAAAGTGATATATCTGCTTTTAGAATGCATTCTGATGTAAACAATACTTTAGTGCCAAGGAAGTATTTACTTTCTTTACTTATTGATTCATATTAGAGATGTTTGTTGAATCTTCGTCGACCCCGGGACCGACTCCATGGGGGTCATGAATTAAAAGTCATTTATTCTACAGAGACTATATAAACTAATTTTATATAGACCATCTAGTTTTTTTTATGTAAAGACCTTTCGATTCAGTACTAGTGACTCATAAAGGATTAACATCTAAAAAGGGTTATAACACTGTGCTTAGCAAGTAGGCTTTAATTTTTGCGCACACCAGGAGTCAGCAGTATCATATCCCACAGCTATGTCTATAATAGAATCCGATGAGTGTGATTCCTCTTGAAGACGAAAATCCATGGTGACATTTTTTTCAGAGTTGTAATTCACATAAATCTCAAGGCCATTTTCAAGTGTCACATTTCCATGGTCAGTCGTGTGAAAAGAGCAGACGTGCTTCTTTTAAAGATAAGAAAACTAGCATTTCAAGTGTGCAAAACTCAGCATTATCGTGAATTGTAAGGAAGCAATTGTATTAAATAATATCTGGTTACGTTAACGTTTAAAAGCTATTTCTGCGTTAGATTAACTCATTTAGGCAAATTAAAGCTGGTCTTCAAATATTCTGCAAATAAGCATCTAATTAACATATACTTATGGAGCGTTAGAGTGCACACAAGGTTGGACCAGGCTTTATGCTACATTACTGTCTTCTATCATTAGAATTACTGGAATTAAATAACTAATTAGAGGTTCTATACCACTTAAACATGGCATTAATTGAACGTTATGGTATGTTGAGACAAGACCAGCCGAAAGAGGTTTGTATGATGTGTTAGAAGTATTCTCGATATTTTGACCACTATGTGAAAGATACATTTAAGATTGGAAATAAAGATGTCAAGATGTCATAATCTAAAACTAGAGAGTGAGAGGTTTAGATATAATGTAAGGAAGTTTTCATTTGCTGAGAAGGTGGTAGATGAATGGAATAGCCTCGCATCAGAAGTGGTAGAGGCTTATGTTGGCATATGTTAGAGTGGTCCACAACAATACTAGACTGGAAAGGTAAAATCAGTCCTGGCACTTTAAGGACCTTCATAAACGTAGTGTTCAGTGACAATTAGGTCTGAGGCACATTCTAATGTTGTATGTGATGGCTAGTCCAGGCTTGGTTCACACGGCCCACACAGCTGATCTTAGGAGTGTACCCTGTATTCTATACACTGATTTTTATCAGATAGGCATAAGTGACTGCTCTTTCAGTGCAATCAGTTTATATTATGAGATATTATATCTGTTAAATTTCAGTTACAACACTAATAATTTCATTGTGACATAACTCAGCTTGATATCATGTTCTCTTTGGTACAGTCGGTCAGTCTTCTTCTCTAAAGTAAGGATCATCATGTCTTTGTATCTCCATGGTGCTGCTCTCTCCATCTGCCAATGTGCATTAGCAATTATGTCCGAGCAAATTAAATGCAGCGGGATTCCATTTGGAACTGGTTAAACCTTCTGTTGCTGAAATACAGAACCTCAAATAATCAGTTTCACTTCATTAAGTAAGAAGAAATCTGGGAAAGGTATACAGCTCAACAGAATCAGCCATCACATGTTGTTTTGTACGAAAATTCTTTTGTTGGATGAACCGTTTACAAACGAAAGTGTAGTAAGAGCGGCGTGGGTCAACAATCTTCGGAAAGGCCAAGTCTCTGAAATAGTGAGAGTTCTATTACCTTTCTCCATAATATCAGGTGCCAGAAAAATGGTGAGGGATAGAGGTAGAGGTTGGGCCGGTGGTTGGGCCACCAGTGTGCCTTACTGGTCACCAAGTGGCACTCAACTTTACAATGTTGATAGGTGGCCACATGGGAGCTGAAATCGAGGCACAACACAGACATCTTATCGATTTCACAACATGGTGATACGGTAAAGATGGCCCATGACCCCAACTGCCTACTAAAGTGAAACAGTCAAGCAGCTCTGTAGAATAGTGTCTGAAAATCAGGACTGTTTTGTAAAAAAACATGATGAGTGGGAGTAGCATCCTTTCCATTTGTAGAATCAGTTAAAGGAGCGCAGGGGGATTGCGTATGACTTTAATTCCAAGCTTTTTGTTTCATTTACAAGACTTGCTACTGGAATGGACATGGTTCTTATGGCACATGTTAACTGAATAATAGAAATAGTATGTGTCTAGTGACACCCAGAGTGGTACAAACCCTGCAACTTGTATATGTTGTTTTTCTTATTTTGTAGGTTCAGCCCATTGGGTCTAATACTGAAAACCCTTTAGCCTTAAAGGACTTCTTGATTATTCATTATTCTTGATATGTTCAGTCCATATAGGTAAATGCAGCAGCTCCATGGGCACTGGGCTGGTAGGGGGCACCACCATGACGTGGTAAACATTACTACATCCAGCTCGGGCTGTGATATTACAGGCCCATTTGGCTGGGCTTGATGTATCTATTACAGCTATACATATTCATTTTAAACCTATTTATTGTATAGCACTGTTTTTGGGAGGGAAGGACATGTGCGGAACTACAAAGAAACATTAATGGTCTTGGTTCATGTCCAGTAAACTTCTTACACTGTCTTGTCCATATAAATCAATATGCACTTTTGAAAGAGAGGATTATGGGTAAATTGTACATTTGGCTAACCTCTTCATTGTACAGCATGCACTGAGTGTCTGGTTTGATAAAATCATGTTAAAATACGCTCGGGTAGTTATATCATTTCAACCTTGCATAAATTATGCTCTGATTTCAGACAGAATAATGCGTGGTTTCTGTGTACGAACCCAACATATATTTAATGCGATGAACGCTAAAGCGGTTCTTGAGTTTGCATACATTAAATTGCTTGTTTTCTCTATTTCAGTGTATACCAATTAAAGGTCTTGGATTTGTTCTCGGAGCCTACAAATGCATTTGCAAGGCTGGATTCTATCATCCTGACATGTTTTCGGTGAATGGCTTTCAAAGTAAGTGGCTTTCGGTTCAGCAGAAAGAGAGAGAAAAAAAAAAGGCAATAGCAAAGGAAAAGTAAGGGTGGGCATTAATAATGTAGGATGCCTTTTTATCCTTGTCAAAGTAATACAATAAATTCCCAGTGGTCTGCAACTATATAATTATATAATCACTTAAGCACGTTCATTTCCAATTTCCTTATCTGTGCCATATTAGTATTTCATAGACAAATATATATATATATATATATATATATATATATATATATATATATATATATATATATAAAATATATAAGTAAGTTGGGGGTCATAGCTCTGGGGGAGGTTTGGACTCAAGTATATATAAAATATACTTGAGTCCAAACCTCCCCCAGAGCTATGACCCCCAACTTACCACATATGGGGTAAATAGGCAGATTTTTTAGTTTTCCATATTTTTTTTATTATTATTTTATTTATTTAGGGGCACACTCATGGAACTTCGTTCCGATTTTGTATTTTCAACTCACAAGAATACTTGCTGGTTAACGTGTTGCATGCCTCGATTCTTCTACAGTCGAGTTTATGCCAGTCGAGAATTATTTGAGTTGACGGATTTGATTTCAGACTTTCCAGGCAGTCACAGCTGAGTGAATAGAACCCTTTGCGATTTGTATATTCTACATAGGCCACCATAAACGGAAAGCTAGAGCAGTTCAATATTACGCAATAAGAGACAGACATTTGTCATGGCTGCTTCTTTAAAATCTAATAGTCGTTGTGTGCTCCGCTTTAATCCAGGGCTGCCGTTAAGTAACCGTGAACTTCTTGTCTACTAAAAGTAGATTGTTGGCAGATTATCAAATGTGGATGTTCCTTAAGTGCTGACAAAGGTTTGCACTACATCATAGGCCATGATAAGAAAGGCAAGTGTACAAAATTATTGGCAGATCTGTGCTGCCGGCCCCGTGCAAGTCTCTCCAGAATAACATATACAATAGCTGAAATTAAAGAAATAAATCCATTCTGTCTTAAAGAACCTTTCTTTTCGTTAATGTATCTACAAACTACATTAATGGAAGTATATGCTATTTGATCATTGGTGTCCACTTCGTCTCCAGTTACCAAATGCTTGAATGAATTAATATATCCTTGTCTGTTTGTTTTTTTAATTAAAGATGAATTATTACTTATTATTCATTAATTGCCATTACACATTATGTCAGACGGACTTTTATTTATTATACTTCTGCTACGATTTATCAGATAACCCATACATTTTGTGCTGCCTCCTACATCAAGGAGAGTTTGAGGTCTTGCTGTGCCTGCCAGGATGAGCGCCTTCCTTGCAGAAAAGATCATAGAAAGGTTTCATAGGACTGCGTACTACTTCATTGAGGCTAGCAGTGCATCTTTATAATGTGTTTGTCGGATACAACAGGACAGCAAGGTCTCCTGCAAGATGTGCGGTTCTCCATGATGCAGTAAAGGGCACAGCAGAAAGAACATTAGCGCTGTTATGTTAATATGATGGCTAGCCATTAAACATTGAATTGGTTTAAGTCAGCAAACTACGACTACTTTTTTGGGGTAGATTACTTGGGCATTTGAACTTGGACACGGACATTGAACTTCATGGAATGGGTGTTTTTTTCATCAACTTAATTTAATATTAAGCACATCTACATTGATTTTATTGTTGTCAATTACAGTCAAACCCAAACTATTTCTTCTCTCTTTTATTTTCCAACAATAATAGAATAGACGTTCTACTACTGTTCCTATAAATATTCTCCACGAGAAACACTCAATAGCGTGTCTGTTTCTGGCTTGCACCCAGCCTTTCTAGCATGGATCACAGCTAGGTTAATTCCTGAAGAGAACCACTACGAGCATACAAATACACATATAACGCTGCTGAAGTGTTCAGTATATCTTTTATTCCAATACAAAATTAGCAATATTTGTACTTTTGTGGATCATTCTGAAGCCTATGTGACGGTTCTGCATTTCCTATGTGTTTCTGATATGATTAAAATCAAAAGACAAAAATGATGATTATCTTAAAGTGTGCTAGATTTATAAACGACACCTTTTAAAATAGTTTTACATATTACCCACCTTGGCACTAAAGGAGTCATATCATCAACTCGATTAGTGGTTTCATTGTATTCTTGCTCAGCCTAGGATGTTGAAAGGAAACGGATACAAAGGGAAAAAAAACATATTTCACAAACAGTGAAACACACATTTTTATGATAAAATATGATAAAATGTTTTGATTCCATAATGTTACATAGAGACATAGAATTTGACGGCAGATAAGAACCATGCGGACAATCTGGTCTGTCCGTTTTTCTTGATGTTTGTTAGTATTTCTTTAAAGATTCTGCCCATGCGTAGCAGTAAGGCAGCGGCAATAAAAATTGCCGTATCTTCAATATATATATATATTTTTAAAAGCTCCCAGTCGTTACCTGCATGATAAAGGCGTGTTGTAGAATAAAGCATCCCATGAAGCTCTGAAGTGATGGATAGTTCTACTTCCCAGAGGGATATTGATGCCCTGATATTTGCTCAGTGAAAATCAAATGCCTTCCAGTCAAAAAGCTGACAGCTAGAGCTATTTTTTCTTCACTTTGCTATCTCAGAACTGAATTAAAATGACACAAAATTCTGCCTGTATGCTTGCATCAAAGTGTTCTAAATCTGCAGCAAGCAATAAACATTTTATAGCGAAGCAGATTCTAATGGTTCAGTTTTCCGTGAAAAAAAATATTTATATTTGGTGTATCATTTTATAACAAACAGCCATTATTGTAACAAATCATCTCGATTGTATTTTGCAAAATGTTACATAGAGAAACTGCCACTTGGAATTCTGATACGGTTATAAGTTGCCGAGATGCGGGGAAGGCAAACACACTTAATTGATTATGCATAAGTGTTAAAACAAGTATTCAAACAATAAATGTACGCAAAGGTACAGTAGCTCAGATCATTTATTAATTACTCCAGTGAGTCAGAATTCCAGTGCTTGGCGGTAGCTTTGCTCTGTGTTTTGGAAGAAGAAACATCAGTCACATAACTTATAAAGCTATCATTTTTTCAAATTTGCATTTTTGTTTAAAACATTTTTGTTCCATTCTATATTCTGCCAAACCATGCTCCATGGATTCACTTATTTAGCTCATTAAAACCAATATTAGTTAATTCACCAAAATAATGCAATATATTTTGTTACAGTGGCCTATAAAAGTTTCACTTAAATAAATATAATATATATAGATATATATATATATATATATATATATATATATATATGTTTATAAACTGTAAAATAGAGTTTTTATATGTTTTCCCTTGTCTCGCTTTAGGACAGAATACAGATAATCATTTTTCAAGAGGAGAGATATCCGAGGAAGAATATAAGTGTTTGCCCTGCAGGGAAGGTTGTCCGTACTGTATGGATGATACTCCCTGCTATGCACAGGAGGACAAGTATTTACGGATAGCGATCATCTCGTTCCAAGCCTTCTGTATGCTTCTGGACTTTATAAGCATGATAGTGGTTTACCATTTCCGCAGAGCAAAGGTAACGGCGATGCTTATCTGTTCTACAGTAAAGTACATATATATTTTTTATTTCTTCATAATGATAGGTTACTTTAGTCTGTTTTATATATATATATGTGTATATATATATATATATATATATATATATATATATATATATATATATATATATACAGTATGAATACAGTACTATGCAAATGTTTTATGCTGGTGTGAAAAATGTAAGAAGGTTTTCAAAAATAGACATGTTAAAAGTAAATTTTTTATCATTTAACAAAATGCAAAATAAATAAACAAAAGAACAATGTAAATCAAATCAATATTTGGTGTGACCACCACAGAAAAGCTATTCTATTCCTCCAAGAATAGTCAAAGCATGAGTTGGGAATAAATCTTACTAAAAGGATATTTATTTTTCGTTTTAACATCATTATACTGTCTACATTATATATATATATTACCCCTAATGCTGAAAATACATGGTATATGGTGGCAACAGAGAAATAAGATAAAACAAGGCTTTGAAGAGGAAAACACTTTGCCCCACATTGGCAGCCCACTCAGCCACTCTTGCTAGATAAACTTGCTGCACCGCTTGGTCTACACGCTAAAGAGACCGGTCCAAGCTGCTCCATAAACACAGAAACACTTAGCAGAGCATGGTTAGGTCAAAAATATAACATACAACCTCCCTGAGTTCTACAGCTTTGGATGTGAAGCAGTGGATCCAAAAAAAATTAGAAACAAATATTGTGGAGGATAAAAAAAAAACAGAGGGAGAATAAAAAAGGAGAAAAAAGCAGAGAGGAAGATTTTGGGGTAGGGAGTTGCAAGATTCTGTTATGCGTGTTGAAGAAAGAGGGTGGGGGGCTGCCAGGCACTGTTGTGTGTTGTGGGAAAGAATAAAAAAAGAAAGAGATTATCAGAGAAAAGACAGAAGGGCAGAGAGATGGAGGTAGAAGAATGAAGGAATGAGAGCAATTTTGGGGTAAAGGAATGCCAGGTACCATTGTGCGCAGGATTTTGCACTGCTTTTACCAATTTGTATGAACAGTACAACTTTTAAAGAGACAGGTGTGAAGAAGGCACTGACCATAATGAAGATACTGAAGGGAAGAATAAGTGATAATGAATATAAAACCTTTACTTTACTTTGTTGCTTTTTTTTAATAAAACAATATTCCTTCATTCAAATTCATTCAAGCCTGGTTTAATGTTTAATGTACTCCTAGTACAACTCTGCGGCATCTGCTGAATTCCTCTGTGAGTGCTTGAGCCACATTTTATGATAGTTTTTTGCCATTATGTAAATTTTATAGACTCTTAATGACTTTCTTAAACAGACAAAATCATTAAGAGGTGCATGCTAGTTGTATCTGAAACTGGGCAAAACCAGATTGCTTTCATTCAACTGAAACAGTCATTCTTTGACTTTCAAGTTCATTGAAATTATGTGATTGCATGAATTATCAGAATGAAAAGAATGATGAGTCAGCATGATGAGGAATACTTGTTTTTATTTGTACGGCCCTATTTGTGGGAGTTGGATTTCATTGGCAATGAGACATTTGGTGTTAATGAAATAAGTAGAAATGCAAAGGAAATTTCAGGGTCATTACTCCACGGGCTACACCAGGTAACGATACTTCTATGCATTCGTTTTTAGAAGTCAAAGGAATAAAATATGAATATACTGGGGGTGGTCTAAAAAGTGTATTTATTTAATTTTTATAACGGAAAAAATGTAAGATTTGGAAAAAGTAGCGGATCCGCTATAAATTACACGTGAAATGACATACAGCCTATTTATGGAATGAGACTTTGATAAAAACATTTTTTAATACTTTCATATTTATTTAGCATAATAGGCGTCATACAACAAATCATGCTGTCAACGTTTAAAAGTAGGCTTATTACCCTAGCAACTTATCGAATATACCAGCCACTATGAATATTCCATTGGTTGCTATGGTGATAAGACCACTTTTGTCGCACACGGATCGCCTTTTATCTATAACTCACACTAGTGCTATGTCTCAGACCAAAAGTATGCTGAATATTGAAAAAAAATAGCCTTTAATGAGATTCAATTAATATGCAGAATTTATTGTTCGTCTAATACAAATAGATAATCATTCGCTGTACTAGTGTACTAAAATACTTGAATGTAAAAAATATCCTAATCATCTCTAATTATAAAATAAAGTATCTTGAGATAGATATATCCTACCATCTTTTTTTATATCATAAAATATTTTTAAGAGAAATATATACACTAGACAGCTGTATTGGCTCTTAAATATTAAATATAAATAATAATACCTTTTTTTGTGCATTCTGTGTGTCTCTATGTTAACTCAAAACCAAGAATAGTTATTAGTGAAATGACCTCTCTAGAAAATAATTAGCAATTCTTCACATACGCAGAACAAGGCTTTGCTGTTGTCACCATAGCAACATCCCTAATCTTCGGATAGATCAATAGATTTCTGATTTCTGTTTTGATGAGATGACAAACACAGCTCGTCTCCTCTCCTAAAAAAAAAACACAACCACTTTGTGTATTATTTTCTAGATTTATTAGGGAATTGTGAAAATAATGCATTAATGAGGTATGATACATTTTCAAAATAGTTGTCAGAATTTGGCACATTTCTGACAACTATGTAAAATATTTAGTATTGTTAACATTGATCATTTACCAAGGGTTGTGAAATATTAATCTTTAAGGAATTTAAAGATATTCAGCTTTCAGATTGCTTAAAAAATATTGTTTGCTGCTATTTTTTTGACCGTGTGACTGGATATTAAGTAGTATTAATTAATGTCAGGTCATTATGTTGATTTGAGACATTTAATTTGTGAAAGCTTTCTGTTTCAGGGTTTGTGCATGTATAAATGATTGTAGTGGCACTGATAGGGCTAATGGGCCACCAAAATGACACCCATATATGAAGATGTTTGAAAAACAGCTTTAAAACCATATTTTGGGGTTTTCCATAAAATATTTTCCCTTAACACTCTCTTATTTTAAATTCAGTCTAGATGTGCAATGTAAACAAGTGCTTGCACAGTCTTATTTTATTAACATTAGTGAAAGTCTTCTAACATAAATTAAATAAATAACATAACATAAATAAAGAACATAATTTTGTAGGTTCTTAAGGGGTCTACTAAATTTATTATGAATGGCATAGTTTACTTTTTTGTTTGTCAATAAGTATAATTATTTAGGAAGTATTTTGTAGAAGTGTTTGGAAGCTGAAATCAGAGGCAGCCTGTGGCAGAACCAGCATCATCTAACCAATTCCTTTCCTGAAGTTATTAATCTCACCTCCCCTCCCCAAAGGCTACCTAAAGCAATTAACAATCGGTAACTTAACAATAGCAAATATATAACTTAAAAGAGGGGGATAGTCATTCAAATTCGGAAAAAGATAACTTAATATAGCTTTCGTCATAGTATACACATGAATATATGTAAATAGTTCCATAGTTTGTTTCTGAGACTGTGGATATTTGCATTTTAGGATTACGGATTTCCCCTTTTATCATTATTTCAAAACACTCCCTCTCAAAAAAAAAATTGTGGAAATTTCCCCAAAAAGGAAATTGGTTTCTAGAGGCTCAAAATCAAGTCACTCAGCTGGTCCAATACTAATACCAACTATCAGGCCAACATGGTTTTCCTACGTTCTGAAATCCCTTTACTTAGGGCACCATTCCCTCTACGCTATTTGATTTCAGGGACAACCTACACATGGATTCATAGAAATCCACATGCAGGTGCATCCATTATTTGGTAGATGAACAACATGTTTTTGCCAAAATGTATAAAGGGTAAATTGGTATGTACCAGGGACAGATTAGCATATTGGTTAGGGTTGGTGGCAGTATAAAGACACTTTTGTAAGATCTAACACTTTTTGTCTATGTAGTGTTGTTTGGTAAGAAGTAGGAAGCCTTGTACAGGCGAGTACAAGGGAGTCTTCAACAATACACATCGCAATAGTGTTATCAATAACAATAAGGGACCACTTATCTACTGTTGTGCTCAGACAATGTTACTAAGCCTACATTTGGTATTCTGAGAACATAAAATAGTATTCTCCAAAGTATCACTGATTGGATATTTTATTTGATGTTTATTTTATATGAGTCACAAATAAAATTCCAGGTTGAATAAATGAACAATTATTTTATTTTGCAGAGCATAAGAGCATCAGGACTCATCTTACTGGAAACCATATTGTTTGGATCTCTTCTTCTGTACTTCCCAGTAAGTAAATCTATGATGGTAATTCGTTTATTTCTATTGTTACTCAGTGGGCCTGGTGCCCTTTGTGTCTACCAATTACCCTAAGCTCAGTTCGTAACTCAAATCCAACACTTTAGTATGTGCCGGAGCTGATTCTCACCCCCAGTCTGTTCATGGTCATCTTTCTTTATCCTATTCAAAGAGATTTTGTATGTGGTACAAATTTGTATGGCTTGTCCTCTACACGCTACACATTCTTTATAAACAAATGCTTGGATAGGAATGGAAACTGATGAAATGAAAGAGTATTCATGTTCTACTAGAACTCTGAAGAACACTTCATTAATGAACAAAGTTCTTACTTGTAGTTCCACATATAGCCACCAGAGTAACACACACACACACATACCGGTATATATTCATATAGCAAGTAGACCTTTAGGCATCATGTACACAATGACAAGATCATTTATGTGCACTTTTATGCGTTTTCTACTCTATCCCTTTCTGTGAATCTGTGTTGGGACAGTTTTGGATAATGCACATTGTGAATGTTTGAATGTGTTCTTAAATACGGGGTAACTAGACTGTCCTGTAGTAAAAAAAAATATATATATACTGTCCTGTAGTTAGGTCTTCCCTGAGCACTATGTATACACATGATTGGCGTCTTGAGGAACTTGCCACAAAGTGTTTTGGGTACTAGCCCCTCATATGGAAACCACAAGAGACTATTTGAGACAGGCAAGGTTAAGATTTTATTGTGCCAAATCTTTCATATGTGTTTTACTATATAAGCACCAAGGCAAATATTTATCAATCGCGTCTTGGGAAAATAGGACCACTCATCCCTAGTCAACTTGTTTTCTAGTCTTTGTGGGTCCATGTGGATTGTCCTACAATATCACAGTTAAATTATCATTATTTACGTAGTCTAAACGGGGTCATGAAATGACAAATAAGTATAAAAGGTACTTGCAAGACATCCAGGAAACAGCTCTTGCATAATCTCATAAGAGGCCCAATTTGCGCAAAAATGAAATACCGTGTCGATAAACGTTACCACTGCATCATAATATAGAAAGAGTTTATATTTGACATTGTGTGACTTTCCATTTCTAGATTGTTAGTCTGCTGTGTTAAAAGTTGTGTTGGTTACCATAGGGAATTATATACAAAAAGATTGCTGTAGCTAAACTACTGGGGCAGATTTTCCAATTACCTTAATAAGAAACTCTGAGTGCCAGTGTTTTGTGTCTACCATGCTAATTACAACCAGACCTTTATAATTACTTTATAATTACTGGAATGTAATAGTGCCAGGAACTTTTTGATGGGGACAGAGAACAGAAAGCACGTAGATTCCAGAAAGTACCTATTAGGTGGCTAATGCCAAACGCTGCTACTATTGTCATTGCTTAATATATGGCTAATCTATTTGGTTTAAATGGTTCTCTCCCCTCTACTCCTTTGATGTTAACTTTTTTGTAAAAAAATGTAATTAGAAATGTAATTCCTGGTTCTGTTGAGTTCCCAAACTCTTTCCAGAGATAATTCTCCAATTTCACATCTTTTTCTGTGAATTCTTAATTGACGTGTGCCACAAGAGTAGGCATTCATAGATTGAAAAAGCTCCTTAGAATTCTCTGTGTTTTTTTATGTGATTAAACCTTCTGAGTTAAAAAATAAAAAGGCAGATCTGCTAATGTTTATGCTTAATTTAACAGAGAGTGAAATTAATGGTTTGTCCGAGAGGAACAGCTCCTTTAAAAATGACCTTTTAATGATATTGCTTCTCCATTTAGTGAAATATTCCATGCGGTATTTGTTCGGTAATCATTCATTCAATAGATAGCTGAAAAAAAAAGTTTACTTTTATGGAGCAGAATCATCCTTCCCGTTTTATTCTGAAACAAAAAGGATCTGACATTTTAGCTCAATGTTTTTATGTTTAATGGGCGTCTGAAGATTTATATATAGACTTCCCTGTGTGAAACCAACTCAATTTATGCCGTGTTAGAACAGATGAATAAATGGACAACCTTTATAATAAAAAAATCACATCGTAGGCAGAGCTTTCAGTTTTAGAACAGAGCAGGCCACAAAAAATGCTTACTTCTTTTCCTTCTGGAGACATTTATATGTGGTAGGGTTCCTATCAGCGTTCTATCATTTTGTGGAAGACTGTAACCATGAAGCCCTCTGCCTAAGTGGGAGAGGGGAACTAAAGTCAGAAACCACCAGAGCACAGCATGGGAAGGATCTGAAACAGAATGTGTCCAATTGTAGCCCCTCTGAAGTCTGCCGTGTTAGGTAGATGAAGAATGTTTGTCCAGCTGTAGGGTGGCTTTGCTCTTTGAGTGAAGTTACTGGAGGTATGTGAAGAAGAAAGAGGCAAGGTTCATGGTCAGATTAGTTTATTAGGTCCAAGGCCAGATTATGCACTCTGAACCCTAAAGCCCCTCTTGCCCCTTCTCAAGTTACTTGCCGCATCCACCACTTGCCTTCAGAATGTTCCTCATGGCCGGCAGCTCCGTCATTGTGCTGTGCACCCAGAAATGATGTCGTTATGAGGGGGAAGGAGTTAAGGAACGATCACTGCCAGCGTCATTGCAAGACCCAATCAGTCTTTTTGTGGGACAGTTGAGAGGTATGGGCCATTGTTTGAGGATGGGTCTCTGTTCCTTTCAAACAGGAGGCATCATTTATTAAGTTCCTACCCTTTGCCATAGTTATAAACGTATCTAGTAATTTAGTCAGGGCTCTAACTATTGGTGACATAAAAACATAATGAATTATAGTCCAACCCAGCTAAATTTCTGTTATTATTATTTATTGTTTTAAATAGCGCCATGAAATTCCGTAGCGCTGTACAATGGGTAGACAGGACATAACAAGTAGTATGTAACATAACAAATTGACTTACAGAGACAACAGGTGAGGAGGGCCCTGCTCAAACGAGCTTACGATCTAGTAGTCAGGTTCACTACTTTTCTAAGGAGATAATTAGAAATCTAGCTAATTTACACACTGCCTTTGAACAAGATCAGCAGGAATAATTCACAATGTTTAAACACTTTTTTAAAATCATTAATTGGTATAAAAGTTATAATCAACTCTGGGACTGCTGAGCTGCATGTTTTAAGGTCCCTGATGAATTCAAAGCAGAAGGGAAATTTATTCTTATAAAAAGTAAAGAGGAGTGAAAGCCACATATCATCTGAGGCTAAACATTTTAAGGCATTTTACAGGGTGCACGACAATAAAAATATGTACTTAGCAATAAAACACACCTTAAAATGTAAAAAACAATAGAATAAAATGCTTTATAAAGTAGCTTTGTTGAGAGATATTTCAGGCAAAAATTATTACAAATGTGATGAAAATAACTTTGGTTTCTTAGGGAAAAAAGCCCAATTTTTTAAAGTTAAGATGGTTTCCTTAGATATTATTCTTCCTAGATATATAAATCAAACTAAAATAGAAATTCAGATTTTAGATCAATGGGTTGCCCATTTTTGCTAATTCCCATAGACAGAAGGTTCCAATGTGTTGCCAGTTTTGTATCATGTCCCGTCAGTCTTTCTCTTTTTTTTCCTCTTTAGTTATCCTTAGTCCAGCTGGTCCCCAGAATCCCCATTGTTTAGTTTTTCTTGAGCATTGATCGTCTGTGAACACCTATCAGCATCCTGTGGAACCCTCTGTGTCTCTGGTTGAAGCACTGCTTCCCTAGGCCTCAGGGCTTAGGCAATTCCTCACCCAATTCCCCCTATTTTCCCTGCGAATTTAGTGCTATCTAGGGTTAGCCCAGTGACGTGACCCGATCTCACTAACTGGCCTATTTACGTTATGGAGGTTGTGCCTCCATATTAGCTCTAATTGTCTTCTTTATAATTACAACATATGCGCTCCTTTTGAACAATTAATTTTGTTACATACATTGGAACCATTACTCATCTCAAAACATTTTACTAATCGCCTCCATAATTTGAATCACAATTACAATGAGCTGGGGGGGGGGTTTCACAGTGATGTCAATGCATGTCCAGCAGACAGCTGCAGCTTATGTAGTTTATCGGTCACTGGCCGATTTCAATCCTCAGTCCTGCCCTCATTTAAATTCTTAAATGGAATTCTTGTTTCACTAAATTCAACTTGGCGGGATATTACCTTTCATTCTTTAGTTTCCAATCTCTTTTGACATCTTTCCATGATCTCTCCCATACTTCATTTCTATTTTTCACTTTCCATCTTCATCTCCATTCCCCACTTCCCTCCTTTAGTCCCTTTAGGCTACAATTGAATGAAGGCTGGATTTCTTTCCTTTCCCTCCATCATTCAATTACACTTTCCTACTTCTATATTTAGTTCCCCTGCCTCTTTTTAAATCCGTTTCAACCCTGTGATAATATGTCATTTTGATTTGTGACACCAGTGCTGTTATCTGTTGAATTCCACTGTTCTACATTTAATGGTTAATGTGTTGGTCTACCTGGTCATGTACCCTGGAACCAAAATAAAGAAGCAGAGGCTCAGCACTTCAAATAATAAGGTGAGTTTATTTCACACAGGCAACGTTTCGACGCACAGGTCTTTCTCAAGCCTTCAAACCTGTGCGTCGAAACGTTGCCTGTGTGAAATAAACTCACCTTATTATTTGAAGTGCTGAGCCTCTGCTTCTTTATTTTGGATTTATTGAGGGACTTGGTGGTACCCTGGCTCGTGCACCATTTCACTGCTGAGTGCTGCATTCCAACCTCTCTTTTTGTATGTACCCTGGAACAGCATGTGGTTGCTGGATAGGAATAAAGACTCTTGTGGTTAATGGTTTCACACAATTTTATGTCAAGATAACACAAACCCCTCCATTCCATCGTCCCTCCTTTCCACCCATTTTCCTCCTTTTTTCTATCCACTACTTATTGAGTTTGCTGTATGATCACTTGCTCATCTTGATTGATTAAAACATTTTTGAGTCGTTTATTCTTTTTATTCTTATTCTATGCTTTCATTGTTTTGATCCGCTGTCTACACTTTTATATACATATGTCCTTTATGTTTAGTAACACTCTAAACTGCAGTCGTAAATAATAATGGTGCTCTACAATAATATACAGGCAAATGCTAAAAATTAAGAGGACTGCGTTTATATTGCACATCAGTATAGTACTTAGCACTGATAATGCAAAATAATGGACAATAAAATTAATATATACATTTTTTAATGAGCAATACATTGAATGTAAAATGGACTTTTAAGAACACAAAGTAGCATGTTAGAAAATAACATAATGTAAATAATGAAATGCTAAAAGAGCCATTTAAGTTGTCAGGGAAAGAGGAGAATTAATTTGTTAACGGAACACCTGTGAAAGCAATTGATTTGCTGCTATAATTGTGCTTTTGTTGTGAATTATATATTAGGATTAGATACGGTACACTGGGCGATATAAATTATTAAGCAAAATCTTACAAACCAGTGGTAAATGAAACTCGGATTCTGCTTTTGGACTTCCCTATTTAAAGGAAATTATAGCTTGAAACAATACCTTATACAAGCCATCATCGTAACCAGGGAAGGGCATGAGCCGCACTCCCCTAGTGACCTCACGTTTCATGCCCCGTGGCCACTCATGTCTTCAAACACCCTTAGCTACATATGTTAAAAGCCCATCAATGAGATCCCATATGTTGACCCACCTCCCCGACCTCTCTTGTGTCACACAAAGCTGTCCCTAATACCAAAACACATTTTAATCCCATCCTAATAATACTGCTGCAAATGAAACCATACTTCAATGATTGTGCTGAAATAACTTTTCCATATATTAGAGTGTTTGGCAGACTCTAAGAGAACAATTTTGTATTTATGGACAACAAACGGGATATCCTATTATGTACTTATTTGTATGACATGTTTTAGAGATTCTTATTGAGCTCAGTATTGTTCCTTTTATTGTTATGTTTCAAATATTCTTATATGATTTATGATAGTTATTTGTATCCCCAGATAAGTTCTGCATCGTGCAGAGGGAAGTAAAAGAAAGCTATCTGACATTTTGTTTTTCTCTTTAATGCTCCCAGTCTCTGTTTAAAAGCTTATTGAAATAGTACAGTTGCTTAGAAACAGAGTCCTGTCATTCCTTCAAAGCCCTCCCCGATGTATTACATCATAGCTGTCTGACCGTGTATATCCATGCCCACTTGCCATTTCATGAGCATGAATGCAAAAAGCTTTACAGATTTACATTTACACAGTGATGGTCAGTGACTGTGATTGAGTGAGTTCTGTGTAAAAGGTGTGATGAGAGTAATTAGAAGAGATTAAAGGTAAACCCTCCCAGTGATGTCAGAGTTGGGTAGGCTAAATACAAAATAGTAGTTCTCCGAGGGAAGAATGGAGTGAAGAACTTTCCACTTCTGGCCCTGGAACAGTTGTGGCCCCTCTCGCTCCTCCCCTGGTAACTAGAATATGCACTAGAACCTACACACTCATGCCAAACATAGTTAGTCTATCTCATCTCAATCTATCACACCTCAAACCCTTATCTTTCTTGGAGTTCTTCCTTATAGCTGCTTGTTTATATAACCTCACTTCACTCACCCCACAATCAGTGGGCCAGTTCAGGTCAGAGATCAGAGATCTCACTTGGAACCGGCACACTTACACCATGGAAGACTGTGCTTGCTGGCATAGCCGCCATAGCAAACCTACATGGCGCTGAGCATCCTTAAAATGTAGTGCACCAGTATATGACATCATCTCTCAGTGCTCAGGTTGGGGCTAGTGTAGCACCCAGCCAAAATATACATATAAGTCTGGATGTTCATAGTTAATAGCCACATGCTCATTGTTGATCAGTGAAATCAGAGATCAGCATTAAACAATAAAAAAATTCTCAGTTCCATCCTTGGAAAGATAATCACTCTACTTCTCATGAAAAGGCTAAGCCTGTGTATGCCCAAGAGAAAACTCCTGCGTATCTATTATACTAATGATAGAAACATTTCAAGCCATATCATATTTTATTACCTATATTTTATTGACCCTGGAAAACCAATCTTGAAACCACCATTGAAACTTATAGAATACTCAACAATATACATTTTTTAAAAATCCACAGCGATGATTCATGTCAGTGTCAGCCAGCTTAATGTTTGAAAAGACAAATGGTGTTGATTCTAATAAGCTTATAAGAGAATTTTTTTAGCCGAATTTATTGGTGAAATACATATAAAGTAACAGTTTCAGTGGTATGAGTAGGCTTTGTTGAATACCATATTTTATTTATTGTAAATATTTAGATATGGATAGTTTTTGGCAGAATGTATGTATGTATGGACTAAAAGTCTTAATCATAATTCTATTAAAATTTTATGTAGGTATTTTTTTTATAGGTACAGTATGACAAATGCAAGTCTGTAGTTTGCTCTGCAGCCATTAGTGAACTTTTCAGCAACTGTGTATTTTTTATTATGTTTTTATTACAGTTACCAACTGGCTTTAAGTAGCCATATTGGCTTTAACATTCTAATGTCTAGATTGTAAGCTTATGATGAGGTCCCTCTTACCCTATTGGTTTTTCGTAGTCTGTCAAGTCACCCCTTAAATATATGTATTGTAAGAAGTGCTACATACATAAATAGATCATATTAACCCATTAATGACAAAGCCCGTACATGTACGGGCTCAAAATGCATTGTTTTCAATGGGTTTAGGGACCGCCCATTGTCCTTAAGGGGTTAATATAATAACTATATCAAATATAAAATAATAATAATTAATGCAAGAAACACTGCGGTTTGTACCGGTATAACCTCCTTAGCATTTATTCTATTAGTGCAGCTTTAAGTATGTAAAATGCACAGCTATGCAAACATTAAAATATGAAAACATTTCAACCACAAGCTCACTCCTAGAAAACTGCAATAAACATGATGGTGTTACAAGAATTCATTACGTATACAAGTAAAGAGAGTGTGAAAAAATAATCAGGGTGGTCCTCAAAAGCAAGAGGTTTGAATCAGGTCAAGTTGAATAATTTAACAATGTGAAACATCTATTTTCTTTAGCAAATGCTATTTCAGTGGATCTAACGGTGTGATAATTGGAGCGGATCTAGGAGGGATGAGGGAAGAACGCAAGTGGGAATACTGAGGCTGTTTCTGAATCTTGGATGTAAAGTACTATATATAGCAACAAAACAGTGGTTTGCTAGTGACAGCCTTGGCGATACCGAAATGTCTTTTGTGATATGTGTTCTACTTAATGCCTCATCAAATTATCTATCTATAGCTCAGCTTTACAAACTGGCTACATACACAGTAACATCAGGTCTGGTTTTCAGAAGGGTCATGCCAAATCGAAGACATGATTTTGTTTAATAGACTCTTGGAATAACGGTTAAAGGCCATAATTTTCTTTCTGAATGGATTAAGAACATCCTAGCTGTATAGTTGCACCAAAAGACTTAATTGATATCACTGGGCTCTCGTTTTGCTTGCAGTGGCCCAGCTTTGCCAGGAGTTCTGGGCAGTAGCTTAGGTTGCCGCCTTGATAATTCCCAGTTGATGTTGCTAATCATTTGGGACCCTGTTCAGATATCAGTGTGCATGCAGCTCCCAAGTAGCCTTTAATTTCAAGAAAGTCCAACATAAAATCAGTTCAGGCAGTGTGATAGGGTCATTAACTCCACTAGAGGCCTGGCTTCATTTTCATGGTTTTGTCACTTGCAGTGCCTTAACTAATTGTAAATGAAATATGTAATGTATCCAATGCATTGTGATGCAAAGTCATGCTTTAATCGATTTATCAGCATGCAGGCCCCACTTACCCTTGAAACTCTTCCAGTATTCTTGGTTAATCCATTCATGATTTCCTTTTACTTAAAAAGTATCCACTGTGCTAAATCCTAGTCTGCACGAGACATTATTGATTAGACTTCTGCGTTCGGGTTCGCAGAACCCCCCCATGAATTGGACAAAAACGGAGCAAAAACCTCTGAATTTTCTTCTGAAATTCATGGGCCCACATTCACACTTTCTCACACACTCTCACACGCACTCTTATTCTCGTTCACTCTCTCTCATGCTCTCTAAATGTTTCCCTACTTTCTGTGCTGACCACTTCCGCTTCTGCCGACCACTTTCGCTTCTGCTGTCCACGTCCGTATCTTCTTCATCTTCTACCTTTTATCTTCTCCCTTCTCTTCTATTTTCAATCTGCTTTTGTCTATCTTTGTCTGTCTCCAGGGACATTACTGGACAGGAACTTATGCCAAAATAATGGCACTTGCGATGACATTCTCTCCCCGATCCTCCAATCAGGTGAGAGGATGTCACCGAAAGCTCCGTCATTTTACCCTAACTGGAACGTTCGGTGATGTCCTCTCTCCGATTAGAGATAAAAGATAGAAGATTAAGAAAAAGAAGATGAGGAAGTGGTTACAGAGAAGGCAGGGAAACATTTAGAGAGTGTGAGAAAGAGTGAAAGAGAACGAGAGTCTGAGTGAGAGCGAATGTGGGCATGGAGCAACAACTTTAACAAAATTAAAAGTGCCCCCAAGTTTTCAGTCGAACCAAATGGGCAGAAAACGCAATTTGTTATCCGAAAACAAAAAATGTGTCTGAATAATTTTTTGGCCCATTTGCGCATATCTATTACTGATGTCTAGTGGTCAAAATGCTGTTTAATTAGATAATTTCCTGTATAAGTGAAGCACCCTCTGTTAAAGACCGCACATGTTGGAATAACCACTTTGGGTCCAACACATTGAATGACTCTTCTTTATACCAGAGTGAAGTCTTGGGTTTCTTGGCACCAATTAGGATGACCAGATGTCCCTGTTATTACTTGTCCTTGGGAGTGTTTCCTGAAAACTGCTTAAGCCTAATGCTAAAACATATTTCAAAAATAATTTTTATATCATTAAACTACATAGTTGATCTCTTAACTGCTTAGACCAACATCTCAGTACCCAATCCCACCCCAATATAGTGTCATGTCTACCTTTGGGGTAAGGGCATAGGACAGCTTTATTTAAACAGTAAGTAAACCATAACGCTAAGCACTGATGACATTGCCGGCACAGGGTCTGTGTGTGCAGTGCATTTTCTGAAATCAAATAAACAAAGAAAGTAAAAATATACCTGGATTTTGTGTTAAAAATCTGGTCCTCCTACCAAACGTTCAGTGTTAATTACAGCATTTACTGATGCAACTGATGAGCCAACTACTGTACAGCTCAGGTCTTTGTTTTTTTTCCACTTGCTAAGCCAGTCCTCCCACTTAATCATTACCACTGGGAACAGGAATATCACCTCTATGCCATCATCATGGGAACTTTGTAAGCAGTTAATTTTTCCTTAGGTAATTAGATGCCATTTTCGTCCAGGCTCACAAAAACTATTTGCCCTTCCTCCTATTTAATTTTCCCTCGGAGATAATTTTCTTTGACTACTTTTTTCCTCTAACACTCCTTTGAGAGAATCCATCCTTGGATTAATCACAAACTGATCTCCAATGAATGAATAAATTCTTCATTTCCTTTACTGGTTAACCACAGACGCTAATTATTACAGAATGCACAGCTGATTTCAATAATATAATCTGATTAAGTTATTATGAGAACGTATTATTTCAGTAACTGCTCGGAATATGTTGATTCATAGCTTGAAATGATAATTTGTGGTTGGAGTGCCTTTCAGTTTATTTTAGCCAGTGAAGCTGTTTGCCCCGATAGAATTTTACAGTTTAATGGAGTACACGTATAATTGTTTATCACAATATTATGGTGTATACTGCCTTAAGTAGTCTTGTGTTATATACTTTAATACTCCATCACAAAGTTCTCCATTACACCAGAAGCGGTGAACCATTTTCCGATATTCATGCGAATAGTGTGTCCTTTAACTGTATCTTATAAATCCCATCCCTGAACAGCACCTGTCACAACTACTGCTCTTACACTAGATAAACCCATGGAATATACGAAAATGAGGAATGTTTATGTATTAGAAACTCACCCAGTGCGTATACCATCTTCCTGTGACTTGCATCCTTATTCTTCCCCATTATTGTTGTTGATCGCCATTGATTAGCAGCATTTGTACAGCATAAGGATAGAGAAGGGAGATGACATTGACACAATTCTCCCAGACACTAAAGAATTCTGGCATACCGTAGAATCAAATTGCAGCCCCGAACACTGCTGTCCCACCGAGCTCTACCTCTGTCCCAAAAAGCGGAACAGAGGTAGAGCTCAGCGGGATAGTGTGGATAAATTAGGACTGTACCCTGTAGAGCAGGACAGATGGGAGGCATGCTTTAGCCACATTTACTTGGTTATGTTAAATACTGTAAGGAAATAGAACTCCTTTCAATGGAAATGTTAGTTCATCAGAAAATGTATTACTGCTACTACACACTGTACTATGTTGTTTTTTTTACATTTGTATTATTATTGAATTTAGATGTAAATCTAGAAAATTTTCTGGTACGTGAGAGCTGCCATCTTTCTTTTGCACTGTATGTTTTAAACTTTTTCTTCACCTTCATCTAAGAAGATTGTTATAATAGTGTTACAGCGGAACTGTATGATTGACAGTGGCATCTCCTGCTGTCACAGCTTCGTCTTTTATTTCTATCTCTCTCCTTTCTCTTATCTCTCCATTTTCCCCTTTCTCTTTATTACTTCTCTTTTTACTTTTTACATCACTTTTTTCCCCATATCTCTCCACTTTTTGTACGTCTCCTTTTTATTTCTCTATTTTCTCTTTGTCGCTTCCCTTTCTTTTTATTTGTCTTTGTTCTCCTTATCTTCCCATCCTTTCTCCTTATCTCTCCCCTCTTCTCTGTATCTCTTCTCCTCTTTCATGTTACCTTAACATTTTCCCCTATCTCTTCATATCTTCGTGTATATCTCCCCTCCTCTTTTTTTTTTCGCTCTTTAGCTCTTCTCCGCCTTAGCTCTCCCTCTCTCTACCTCTCCATTTCTCTTTTATCTCTTCCCCTTTTCTTTATCATCTTAGCAGTGAGGACAATAGCTACAGAGGGCACTGTCACTTTGACAGTCCTTTAAATGTCTGTATCTATGGCTGTATTTCCTATATATAACGTGTTTGGTTGTGATGCCTGCTCAAGTTTCTACTTCATTATAGACCCTAAGATGCTGGGAATTGTGAATTGGAAATGCAGTATTCCTTTTCAACTGATCACCAATCCTTGCGATCCTTGAAACCACCGATCCAGCCTCAGCCAAGCATATTAAAAAATATGTTTCCGCCCTAAAAACCTTAATGAAAAAAATAACTTACTCTATAGCTTCACTGTATAAAAATAGACTTCAAACATGTTTTGAGGCTGTACGTTCTGTGTGTATTCTCTCGGCGTATTAAATTATGTTTAGATTAAATTAAACCTCAGAACAAATATAATATTTTTCTTATGTTACATATCAGCAGCAATGCGGTGGTATTAGTTTCCGTGGACAAATCCTTCTAATTAAGCTTTTCTTTGTGCATTTACCCATCTGTCCTCCTCCTAAGCCGTGTGAAATTGAATAGCAAGGTTCAAGAGGCATTTTCGGTTGCACTAAAGAGACGCTGAATTCTATTTAGGGATCATCTACTTATTGATGTAAACTGCTGATGTGCCAGAGTTGTCAATGTGATTAAAGTTTTTTTTTTCCCACATCAAGATAATATTACTGGAGATTGCAAATTCTAATGATTCCGCCACATGGGATTACCAATGATTTATCCTCTGTCAGTTATCACTCAAAGCGCCTCGGTTATTTTCAGCGAATCAGCAAGTAACGATACACTGATTGAGTATTTCGAGATTTCTGACCCGCCAATGTAAACAGGACATAGTCTATTAATCCCGCACTTGAAAATTATGCGTGGGCTTCTACTATCACCTCATTGCCAATGAAATTAGTAAAGATAACCTTTTACAATATAGTATTGTTGTTGTTGCGGCAACTATGCCTACAAAGAGTATTTTATGATGATTTCAATGTTTACTAGTGTAGATTCAATCACAGATATACAGTTAACTTGACAATGTTGTTGTAAATGTAGAACGTTCCTGGAAAGCAAGTTTACATAAATTAATAAAACTAAATAAGTGATTACCTGTCCTGGTCGTGGAACATAACTCATTGCATGCACACAATCTCGTATCAGGGACTCTATCCCATAAATGCCATTTTTGCATAGCCTCTTGCTTATTTTGGAATCATGAACCCTGACTTTAACTGAGGCCAGTGAGGCCTGCCGTTCTTTAGATGTTAGTCTTGGTTCCTGGGTGACCTCCTGGAGCAGTCGTCGATGCATTCTTGGAAAATTCTGGGAAGATTCGCAGCTGTTCCAAGTTTTCTTCATTTGTAACCCTTTCCAGACTGATAGATGTCAATGACTTTGTTTCTCATCTGTTCTTGAATTTCTTTAGATTGTGACATCATGCGCTGCTTTTTGAGACCTTTTAGCCTACATTACTTTAGGAAAACTGGGCTGGCAGTAATCAGGCCTTGATGTGTCTAGTCAAATTGCACCCAATTATCAATTACATTTGTTTAATTGGTTGATTTAGTAACTAAGGGGGGTAATTACTTTTTCACATAGGACCAGGTAAGGTTGGATAGCTTTTTTCCTTCTATACACGAAACCATCATTTAAAAACAGCATTTTGTGGTTTTCTTTGTCTAATATTAAAAGCACGGTGCTACTTTAGCGTGCAGACTACCGGTGATCCGTGATCTACCTGTGGTTTACCATTAAACTGCCGTGCATTCTGTCTACCACAAGTACCAGTAAGACGTTGATGTGGCAGTGATATGCAAGAATGAAGAAAACGTTTTAATGCATTTTTTTATGCCACAGTGAAATTGGTTTGTTTTTGCAGTTTTCTGTTCCTTTGGGTTATTGAATAAATATTTTTCATTTAATTGCATTGAATTTTCATTGTCCGGATACATTTCTATCTGTCCATGGATTTAAAAAAATAAATAAATTATAATATCAAATTAAAATAATTTATGTTTAAATGTTACTTGTATAAAAATATTAATTGGTACAGCAGTTTTTTTTTCCAATGGATAGTACAATTTACTTTTTATCAACAATGTTCTGTTCATCAACAGGTTGTCATTTTGTATTTTGAGCCAAGCACATTTCGGTGCATTCTTCTCCGATGGGTTCGTCTTTTAGGCTACGCAACGGTCTATGGAACAGTTACCCTCAAGCTATACAGGTATAAAACAACGTTTTTGATGTTATTTCTTTGTATATATTGATCTCGGCAGCCCCTTACATGCTGGTGAGGACAAAGTGCCAATACCTTTCTATTTAAAACAGAAATATTTATACACTAGTGTCTCCCTCTGAGTAAAGTTTTTTTTTTTTAATTTTAATTAAGGAAAATACATTTAATTTTTTTTATCCTGCTCCACCAGCATTACGACTTATGGGGGCTATAGTCTGGATTGGGTGACAGAAGGTCCATATCACTCTCCCCCCAAACATAATTTTCCATAAAAATATTAAAATCATTTAATATTTAATTAATAATATTTAATAAAAATGATTTAATAATAATTAATATTTAATCATTTAATATTTAATATCTTACAGTAGTCTAGTTTTTTGCTTGGTGCAATATATATACACGATTCATTAGCTCCGACTAGGTAATTCATAGCTTTTCCAGGGGTTATTATTATTTGAGGCGTGTTAAAGATATGTGTTTCTATAATATAGCATAAGCTGCCTATCAAATGTACGAGAGTTGATGGACCAGTGTGACGAGGGCTAAAGATGTTTAAGCTGTGGCAGCTTGACATTGGAACACCATTCCAGGCGTCTTAACTAAAAAAAAACTTTAGAAACTTAAGATGTTTCTGTTCCTACTTAGTTCTTTATTTTTAAATACTGTAAACTATGCAACAAAGACAACTATGCTGGCTCGTTGAAATTTAAGCTTCAGCGTGAATATGAAACTTCTTCACTAGCGTATGTACAATTCTACATTTCTGTTAATAAGTAGCAGGCAGACTTTAACCAGTGTTCTTTAATTAACATATTTGTGAGAAAAATATGCAAAATCATGTTTCTCGCAAAAAAAAAAAATGGAAAAACCAATACTTAACGGATGATACTTAGAGGACACTAATTAAACCTTTTTTTCTATTCTATAAATATTTCAGAAGGATAGATGGATTATCAATAGCAACACGATGCAAAAAAGAGAAAAATATAGACGCTTTAGTGTTATAGTTTATATCCATGGAAGGATAGCATATGCGGAGATAATTTATTTTAGCAATGGAAATAAAAAAAATAAAATAAAGGGGCTGAGATGTTTAGCATTGACCTGGATCCATAAAAGCCTTGTTCTTGCTTTTGTTGTCCACCCCACACCTTTTTTTGCTTAGGCTTATGGCTTGTAATGTGATGAACAAATTGCATGAAGTTGAATAAACAAAATGTTTTTTTAGCAAGGGACCAGAATTTAGAATGTTTGCGAAATACTAAGCGAAGGACAAGCCAGGAATTTGATTCACAAACGCCTCAAGGGTGTAGGGTATGGTCGCACCCACTAGAAAATGAAGTTGTTTGCTCCTTTTTTCATCCATCTCATATGGAAAATACAACTCTAGATGGGAAATAAAAAAGTAATATTAAAAAGCATCATAATGTTTGTCAGGGATTGTGCAGAGTTTTCGTTGAGGTTCAAATTCTTCAGCGCTAAATGACAGCTTGCACATGGATGAATTACTGCTGTCAAACCCAAGACACTTCTTGACACATTGATTCAATTACCATTCAAAAACTGGTGAACTATGCAGACCTCCAAGACCTTTCGTCTAGCCTGCTCAGAGATTTTCATAGGTTGGAGCTTAAGGTAATGCAAGAATACTGCGAGACAGAAGGGAAATCTCAAACTTTGACTATGCAGGTGGATCTATCAGTGTATCTAGGATATACTTAAGAAAGCACAAATACAGTCATTATTAAGAGCTTTACTAATTTGGAGCGTTCAATGCCTTTGATAGGACATCACCACTGCCTACCGAAATTCAGTTAACATCTCTAGCCATTTATCCATGCGAATGAAACAAAATCATAGACATTTTGCAAAACGTTATACTTAAAAAACTCAAAGCAAAAAAAAAAAAAAGATTTCTCATAATTGTTAGATAAATAGACAAGTAGACAGAAATCTTGTTGGTGGTCCACTTGAGCAAGCAAGAGTTATTTCCTTCCCCTGCTGTGCCTCCAAGCGCATTGTGGAATCTCATGATAGATGAATCCAGAATAGGGAATACATGCGAGTTGGCAAAAAAGTACTCCAAATTTACCAATTCCAGCTTCGATTTACAGTCACAAAAAATAATTAACTCACAAGTAGGTTATAATTATCAAATATGAATTCCAATTAGCAAATCTGAACTTCAATTTCTTCAATACCTCCTGTATGAAACTCGCAACATTTTAAGTTGCCTGCATCCACATATACTTAATCGTCAACTCAACTGGCTACCTCTTAGTGAATAAACCCAACAGTGCCTATATCTTTACAACAGTATCCATAGCAAAGCGTACCCTGAAATGTCCACCAATCCATGCCAAAGCTTATCTTGAACATCATTAAGAAATAAAAACTGCAGCAAGCTCTGAGACAGAAGAAATATATTAAAGTGCTACCATGTGGGTAAAAAGGACCGGGTAAGTTCATACTTGACAGGCTTCAGCACTTAATCATTAACATGAAATGTCCACCAATTCATAGTAAGGCTTACTCTGAAACGTCCGTCACAAATGATGCTGAATGTACAAAACTTTGTACTGACTTCCTGGTTCTTGCCTCGGGGCTGTACTGGCCCTGATAAATGAAGTATATTCTGATAACAAATGTGCTTGGCGTACAGTGCAGCTGGATATGTTTCCTCGGAGTATTTATAAAATACAGAGTCAAGACTTTTTGCTTGCGCTGCCAAAGAACAAAAATGACATGTTAAATATACATTTATATACAGTATAATATAATATGTGTGTGTATATATATAATATATATATATATATATAATATATATATATATATATATATATATATATATATATATATATATATATATATATACCTAGATTGAACATTTTATTGCACTGGTTATTATGTGCTTATGAGATTTAAATTTGTATTTTGATACTTAAATGACTTAAACTTACAGCAGTTTTGTTCGTTTGATATCATGCCAAGGAATTCCGGTGAAATTACATCATTGCTGTTTTATATTATGTTTCTGCCTCATCTAACATATATTCTGCTTGGCCATTCCATTACGGAATCAAATTAATAATAAATAATAATAATCAATCAATCAAATTTAAAAAAAAATACATCCCATCTTAGTCTATTGATTAAATGATTGGATATAATGTAGCAAAAGACCATTCAGTGGTTATTTATCTTATATATGTATATAATGCTGGCATTTTTGTTCCATTTGTAAAAGAAATGCAACATCATATAATTGGGACATATCAACATCTCTCCCCCATATGCCAAACATTAACTCATTAGCGTGTTAAAAGTCCATTTATTTTGTGTTAACTACTTTAACATATGGTCATTTTGATGACATTTGCATTAAAACGTTTTCATTACACATTCTGTCTATTCTGCTTAAAAGATGATATATCACATCATGCTGCTGACCCTTCGGTTTCAGGATGAAATGGAAATACATTTTTAAATTCTTTATAGGGTTCTAACAAGCTATAGATAACAAAACAGGAATAATACATTACATTTGGGTGGATAAACTTGCTTTGTCATAGATAATTGAAATTATTATTGCTATTATTTAGAAACATAGAAACCTGTAAAAGGGAAATACGGAGAAACATAAATTAGCTGGTCAGGGATTTTTATAATGTCATTAATTATTTTTCTATATCCTACATATACAGATGGGGCATGTAAATGCAAAGACCGGTTTATTTTGGAAATATAATTTACTTCTAAATGTAAGAAGGGCTAAAAGAAAGAGGGGGCAGAAGTCTTAGTAAGGGATCTAACCCCTGAAAACAACAAAAACATGGTCTCCATATCTGTAACAGGTTTTAAAATCTTTCCAACACCATTAATAAATTATACCAAAACAGGTAATAGAAAAAATTCCCAAATTCCCAAAGGGAACTTAAAGCAAATCAGAATCTTATCACAAAATTTATTGCATTCTTTTGAAAACCGTGGGTTTAAACACTGATAGTTATTGTAAAATGTTCTTTGAATTACTTCTTCTCTCATATAACGCAGAAATGTATCATTGTAGGTGTTTTTTTTGTTATGGTGTTTATATTACAAGGCTACAGACAATATAGATCATTTTTACGCAACACTTATGGTTTAATAGTGTAGAGTATCCATAAACAACTAAGGGGATCTCATATAGGTTAATTCACTCAAGGTCAAGTGCATTTGAGTTGGAAATTGAGTTGCAAAAGAAACAGCGCACCAGTTGGGCAAAAACTCCATCTAATGTACTTTCCACTGCTAGCTTGACTGCACACAATTAAAAGGAACTTCAAAATGAACAGCAGCTTGTGAATTATTTAACTCCAAAGTTCCTAGCGAGCAACTGTTGAGTTGGAACAATCCTATTCAATAAATACATTAAAAATAATTGATGTAAAATTGAATAAAGCCACAAAAGTAGTTTCTCATTAACCCACGATGAACCAGAAAGTGCTTCCTCCCATTAACTATCATATATGCAGGTGTTGGGGGTTATAAATTAACCCTGTGAGGGACAGATGCACTATCCAGCTCCACCAGCATCTATTTTCCAATCTGCTGCCATCCAGTTCCCTAGATTTCTTAAGATCCTTTTCTCGCTTTTTAAAATTCATCTGGAATTCTTATGGCTATTGGCTAATAATTTTGTCAATGGTCCCTTTCCATTGGCTGAAGTGAGGATTCAAGGACCTTTGACTTCCAACTTGCATAACAAGAGTGCAAACTTGAACTCACAGTTAGTTGAGCATAGGTGTTGCTTGGCATGCCGATATACCTCATTTGCTCAACTTTTAGTGAATGGACCTCCTAATGTGTAACAGGTACTCATGGGGTTAGTTATCAGAAGTGAAAAAGGAACATGGTTGTAGAGTCCTTATCCTCAGTTAGAGGTCTAAATAAAGCAATGATCCAAAGTGTGGGGGTGGTAAGTAGGCAGTGATGTGAGAGTTGGTGGAGATTGCTGCATAGAATCTTCATATTAAAATTTGTTGTGAACAGCTCAGAAAAGTAGTAGGTGGATTAACATAATAATAATAAAACATTCTATCATACATTTTATATTTCAGAGTTCTAAAGGTGTTTCTTTCACGTACTGCCCAACGTATTCCATACATGACCAGCTGCAGGGTCATGAGGATGCTGTCTGTTATTCTTCTGCTAGTCATTTGGTTTCTAATTGCCTGGACATCGGCAGTGTGCCAGAACATGGATCGAAACATTCCCCTTATTGTACAAGCGGAAACCTCTGATCAGCTTCAGTTTAATATGTGTCTGATAGACCGATGGGATTACATGATGGCTGTTGGTAGGTTCACTTGCTTTTTTCTTCTAGCTAAAGTTATGTTTTTCATAAAAACACACTGTAAGAAAAAGTGAATGTTCATATATATATTTTTATTTAGGAAAACATGCGTTTTGGCTTTTATATGAGTATTAGGGGGGTAGCAGAAGCATTATTGAACACTCATCTACAAACACCAGACCAGCCAGAGATCTCATGGTGCTGCCACAACCACAAGGGATTCTGGGTAGGTGCATGCAAATAAGGTCAACTATCATCACTTTTTGCCTCTACATCCACTTTATACACGGATCCTTTGAAAGTACAGGACAGCCTTTAGACAAAACTCGGGAAGAGGTGCAGTAGCCAGATCACCGCTCATGGACAGTTGTTTTGTCCTAATGGGACTCGTCAGCATGAGGTTGTGATTCTGGCTTAATACTTGAGGCTTGGGAAAGCTCGAGAACTTCCAATCACAAAAGTTATGGTGGGTAAAGGTGATGGAAAACCCTTTCCGCTTAAAATTAACGGGGTTGTAGAAGCAATTATTAAACACTCATCTACAGACACCAGACAAGCCAGAAGGCTTGTTTTTTCTAATGAGTATTAGAAATTGAACTACGAATCATAAAATCATTACAATACTAACAATGTTACAATTGCAGTATGTCCCAGTAATGTTATGAAGAAATACATTTTCATTTTTTTCTAATCATAAAGCTATGAGATAATACAGTTTTCTGCAAGTCTTTTAAATTCTTTGACATATGTTGCACTCAAATACCATTGCTTTTTTGGCTAGTTTCTAAAAATATTATTATAAAATATCAAGTAACAGTAAATACTTACTTGACTGCATTAAACATATAGTAATGTTGTGATATATATCAAATATCATGAACGGTTTTGCTACTAGCAAAAACACCGCCCTTTAAATGTATTATTAAAAATGATTTAATTTATAGATGCATTAAATATAATAATCACATTTTCAGCAATTAATGAAGTATAGGTAGTATTACCCTATATACATTATACTGTGGTCAATGGTATATTCTACCCTAGGCCGTAGTCTGTGAGCATGGCAAGCCCTGGGCCACTGCCCAGGGGCAGATTTTCCTAATAGGTGATCCAGTTTCCTAGGTAACCGTGTCTTTTTCTGGGCAATGATCTCAGTTGTGACCCCCCATGTAGCTCCTAGGGGTGTCTGGAAGAGCAGCCTTGGGTCATGGCTAGAGCTATTTCATAATTAAATACTGACTTCTACAAGCAAACAAGGAATTCAATAAAGGATTTGGATAAAGCTGTCATAAAGACTTAAGAAGTAAACAATTAATCAAAAAGGGAACCTAGATGGGCCAATTACTTTATTTGTGGCATTACTTACTTTGTTTCTATGTACTAATGCAAAACAACATTCACAGGCCTTGGAGATGTGCAAGGAACTAATGCTTTCAATCCCAAAGACAGGGTTCATGGTCAGCACCCATCAGTGCAAAACCACAGTGCATGTGTTTTTAATGACTTTTTGTGTAATACTACGGAATTTAGCAATAATACATAATCAGGCCCTGAACTGGAAACATTCATATGACAGCTGTTTCCTTTTGAGACAGTTTAAAATGTAGCAGCTGTGTGGGGATCTCCGGATGCCTGAGCTGGAAGGATTCATTCCCCTGCTACCATCTTGGAAAATGCCAAATCTGCATATTCAGTTTACCCAGCCCTGCAATCAAGCATTTGCATTTATATAATGCTCCAGAGAAGCTTTTTGGCACATTTTATTTCCTAAAACCTCTTTAGTATAGGGTGACCTGAGGACACCTTTAATTAAGGACTGTCACTGGAGCAGTGGTATCCAACTCTAAGCCATGAGAGATATGGACAGTTTTTTTTGGATGATACATATCCCTCTGCCATTCTTTCATTTTTTCCTCCCCTGATGTCACTATTTTCTTGGAGCTCAGATTTTGAGAGCATCACAGTGTTCTAAAAGTCACAAGAACAAGTATACAAAGAGAAGAATGTGTGTTTATAAACTAAATGAGCTAAATAACATAATTTCCCTAAAAGTGATTCAGTTACATAAATACTTACTTTCTGCACTTTAGCTAAGAGCAGTACTTTTTCTTATTTAACATTTTTTCCCTTGTGGCCTGCACTAGATTTTGTCTTTTTTTTTTTTACTCCACGTGCCAATGAGTTTCTATTTTGTTTTCACGTTTTTAGATTGAATATTTTTATTCAAACCAAGTAATACAGTATGCATGGGTGGATGTGGTTCTGTGAGCACTGACAATGCCAACGTGGAGCCATGTCCCCTAAGATCCAGTTTTTAGTGATAGAAGTTGACTGGCCTTTTGGCTGCCATCTTTCCTTAAAGACTTGGCGTCCTTCTTTGGTAGGGTACCAAGAAGATCCAGCCCTACCACTGGCCTTTTCAGCAGTACAATCCCAGAAGAAGAAGACAACAGGATCCACTGTGACTCTTCGTTGAAGAGTTTGGCAACTTGTGATTCCTATCTCAGAATCTTCACTATGGAAGCATAGGATTGTGTGCTTCAAAAAGAAAAAACCTATCAATAGGTCAAAAAGTCAAGCAAAATCCAGCCACTAAAACAAAACTGTCCTTCTTTGTTCTTTTTTAACGCTGAAAGGTTTGGTACACTGCTCACTGAAGCACAGAAAACCCCAAAACCTGTCAGGATTGTGACATTTGAGGACGGTAAAAAATGGTTTATGATGACCAATACAACAGCATTTTCAGCTCTTTTATTGCACCTTATTTTGTTTGAAATGTACATGTATTTATAGGTAGATTTTTTTTATACAAAAAAAGTTACTTAGGAAGTAAGAATATAAAACTGGCGAAGTAAACATGTTTTCTGAAAGTTAATTTGACTTTGATTCTAAATACACTTAAGAGAATATGTTTTTGGTTTTGACGATATTCTCTATTTCTCATAATTCCATTTTTATGAGCGGTACATACACTTTGTACTTTGTTGGCATTAAGTAAATACACATTCCTTTTTCCTCGTTCTATGCTATTATTTGCATTCCATTAAGTCTGGATGGGAGCTGATTTCAATGTTACTAAACTTAAAGCTTATGCGTATGTTAATAGCATGCAAATGAACATTTCTATTATCCCCAGTCTCTTTTTCCTTTTAGTAGGACATTTGATTCATTTTCATTATCTCTGTAAGCACATTAAAGTTTAGGACAAGCTGAATGTCACTTTTAAGGCTCATTCTGTGATAATTTTCTATAATCGTAACGAACAAACTCAACTGCGTGATAGGATTAGAGCCGGCTGTTGTGTTTTGTAGAGGCATGAGTGTGGAGTGAATATATCTGTGACCTGTACCTATTAACATGCAGCCAAATTCACAATTGTCTACTTAGGTAAAAACTTTGTTCACTTTGAGATCAAACCAAATTGTTAGACGTGTAATCAGTACTATACCATAGCGCAAAACAATGGGGTTCATAGGGCAGTTGGAGAGATCTTCTGATCACCCTTGTCTTGCCCATGGAGCTCTAAAATATATGAAGCTGTGAAGTTAAGTGCCTCAAGGAGGCTCCGGGGGTAAGGTGGTTACATCTCCAGCCCCTCACACATCTGATATCAGTTCTGCCCTACTTTTTGCAACTCCCCAACACAGGTGTCTTGGACGCCTGAAATGATGGGAGTTATGCTGTAGGTTTCTAAGAAGTTGACATCATTTTGTATCTTGCTGGTGCTTGGGGTTTGATTTCTGATAAGGTACCAGTAGAAAAAAAAATGCTGCTTTTGGTACAAAACTCTCTTTTGGTATAAAACAAATACTCTTATGGATGTGTATTGATTGCTTTTATGGCTTTACTATTTGGAATGATTTGAATTATTAAAGAAATAAAATAAATGGATAAAAAATACAACCAAAGAGCAGTTTCTCTTATATAGTTTGCTCCTGAAGTTATATTATTGTGTTTTAAAAGATATGAAACTGACATGTTTGTTCTTTCTTTTGGCAGCTGAATTTTTATTCCTTCTGTGGGGTGTTTACCTTTGTTACGCCGTACGAACAGTTCCGTCAGCATTCCATGAACCACGCTATATGGCTGTTGCTGTTCACAACGAGCTGATCATTTCCGCCATATTCCATACTATTAGGCAAGTAGCCTCGATAAAACAGTGCACTTGTATAAATGATTACCAAAGCTCTATGTACTAGACCAGGGGTTCTCAAACTGCGGCCCTCCAGCTGCTGCAGGACTACATCTCCCATAATGCTCCTTCAGCTAAGGGGCTGGCTGAGGAGTATGGGAGATGTAGTCCTGCAGCAGCTGGAGGGCTGCAGTTTGAGAACCCCTGGTCTAGACAGTACAGAATATGGTAGTGACCATACAAGCTGTCAGATGCCTCTGCTGGGCAGTGAGTCTGGCAGCATACATGGGCTTTACCAGAGCCTGTACTGTCAGCGACCAACACTGCCCGCAGGAAAAAGAGCCATGCTGCATTACAGAAGGTATGCAACGGTATATTCCAATGCCTTTTTGTAGCAGTTTTGATTAGATAACATCAGTAAAAAAATATTTTAAATTATGTTTTACAATGTATAACATTATAAGCTTCCAAGTGGATTGAATAGAATCAGTGAAAGTAGAAGTATCTGTTGACCTCTAGTCCTGATGCAACACTATGATGCAAGTGACACAAAGTACAATCAATTATAAAATCTTTCCTTATGCCACCCAAACAACAAACCAAATAAAGAAAATAATTTAAAGGTGCTTACATTAATAATAAAACATATTGATGGGAAATATCACAATAGTCAACATGAACTTATTTGAATTCTTGTATTATTTCTAGAATAAACCACCGTTTAAAGCACTCCGGTATATGCAGTGACTACTACAAGTCTAAAAGCCTGGCCATCAGGGCCGGGCTGGGGAGCCCCTGGCACTTTAAGGCCGGTGGCCACCTGATGATATAAGTGCAGCACAATGTAGGGTCTACTGTTCATAAATCAGTGCAATGCAGATTATTAAGGCACATGAAGGCATTTAGTTGCTATGGCCCTGGTGTTAATAAAATATTAGAATGAAATCCCAGTCATGAGGAAACAGTAGGCAGCAACATTAGAACAGGAATAAATAAAAAACTTAAACAGACAAAACAATGGATTATTATTTTTATTCTTTTTGCAGATTTGTCCTTGCTGCCAAACTTCAGCCAGACTGGATGTTAATGCTGTTTTTTGTTCATACGCATCTGACCGTGACAGTGACTGTTGGCCTTCTTCTAATACCTAAGGTAATTTATATTTATACCCCCTTCTACATTTAATATTTGAGACAGGGTTCTATTGATGGACCATGAGATGTGCCAAGGCTCTCCAAATCTCGTCATATAGTCCCCTTATGTCCTTGTTGACATATATTGCACTCTCCATGAGTCTCTGATTTGGGAGGTTATATATATATATATATATATATATATATATATATATATATATATATATATATATATATATATATATATATATATAATATACCCAGATGATTGCATAAATAATGCACCCTGATAACATTATTGTATTATATGCATACATATAAAGTATCCATCAGGGCCCTCCTAACTGCTTACCCCTGCCTAAGGGCAGTCCTTTCAGAGAATTTGTTGAGGGAAGGCCAAGTTCCCACCTTGCCCCCTCCTGCGGACACCCATCAGTGTCTTAATGCCATCCAGCTCCCATTCAGAGAAGAATATAGGAAAATCAAAGTAACAATACCGAAGGTATGCATCGACCCCAGTCTTTAATTAAAGTGCTCATCCGGTATGAAGAACTTCTGAGAATTATTTTTTGAAGGTGAACACTACGCAGGTGACCACTGACCCCCATTGAAGATTGGCGTTCGTGAATATTGTTTCCTTCTACCAATCTCCTCAAAGCATAAAATATTTGAACAAAAAGTATATAAAAAGCAATGTTGACGTGAACACAAAGGCATTGTATAAGAGAATGTAATAGAAATATGGACTTAACGTGTTTGCCTCTACATTCAAGTAATTATATTTGCGGTCTTCTGGAAACGTACATGCTTTAGGGTTTCTTCATCCTCTAGGTTAAGTAGCGGCAGCTGCTTCAGCATTCTTAAATGCAAATTAAAAATAATGAAGGGTTGTTATAAATTTTCTATTAAGCAGCTTTTTTTCTAATTTTGTTTATGCCTTTGTTGTTTATCTCCTGTACCGTTTTATCAAGCGCCACCTTTGCATTAATGAGATAGTAATGCTATAGCCCTCAGTGTAATGAATATGTATAAATGAAATCGAAGTATGCTCATTGATACAGATTTATAGATTTTTTTTGCTGAACCACAATAAGTCTTTATTAAGAGATCATTATATCTTATAGATTGTTAATAAAATCAGTAATCCTATTTCAGACTTCTATAAATAGGGCAGCACTCAGTATCAGCCTTTTAGACAGTACATTCTTCACCAAATTAAGCTGTATAAATGAGAACATGTAAATGGTTATTACTTTTTTTTTTATGTATATTTAATGGATTTTTTTAAAAATTCTCATATGGCAAGCCTACTTGGGACTGTCTCAAATGAAGAAACTTGACGAGCCTCCCAACTTTGATGCAGTTAGAATCAATATGAAAAAGAATGTTTGGACTTATTGTGGTTGTTTCTGAAAGCAATTCATTTTTGGTTAATTGTCCAGAGCGCAAAGTACATTTTGAAACATTGAATTGCAATATTGTTCTGGTTTAGAAGAAATATGTTGTTGCGTTAGGAAGTATTACATTGATTTCATGTGCGCGAGTTTATGCAACATGATGTTCTTCTCTACCAAATAAAATCAGCTCAAAGGAAAGGCATGTAAGAACAAGAGGTTGTAGTTAAAACCAGACAGTTACAAGTTCAGATGCAAGTATAACAAAGTATAAGAAAGTATCACTTCGCTGTGAAGTGGTAAAGATTACAAATGATGCGTTGACTGGAAATAAGGCTACATTGAAGGCAAGACACATTCAATATATGGACAAAAGTATTGGGACACCTGGCCATTACACCAACAGGGACTTTTGTGACATTGCATTCTAAATACATAGACATTAATATGAAGTTGGTCTCCCCTTTGCAGCTATATCAGCTTCCACTCTTCCGGGAAGACTTTCAACAAGATTTTGGAGAGTTTCTGTTTTTGCCCGTTCATCCAGTAGAGCATTTGTGAGGTCAGGCACTGATGTTGGACGAGAAGGTCTAGCTTGCAATCTACATTCCAGTTCATCCCAAAAGTGTTCGATGGGGTTGAAGCTTTTCAGCTATAGAATTAGGCAGAGCGTTGGCGACTTTTATTCACCATGTGCTTCAGCAAATTCTGTTGCCACATAGCATAGAAGAAAAGGAAGACTAGATGGTTTTATGTACAGTTTCTAGGCATACATTTAAAATGTCTGGATTGGACAGGGAGGCTCCCGATGTGCTTAACGCTTATGACCATTTAGCCCTGGCAAGCTCCACCCACTCCTAGTATGGCCCCACCCTTTCTCTGCTCGTATGCAATAGGCTCTACCTCCACCCACAGTAGGCTTCCATTGGTGGAGGGAGGGTTTATTTATTTTTAACTGGATCTTTTTCTTACCTTTGCTATTCCTTCTCCAGGTCAGCTATTAGAATTTTTAGGATGTCATATTGAACACAGACAGTTCAATAAAAATTACTATGCTGATTAACGACTCAAGACAGAATCTGCGAGTCAAACCAACGTTCCTCATTACAAAGTCTGCATATAAAAAAACCTGACACTTATGAATCATACTTACAGTTCAGTCTGACAAATACTACCCAGCAGTAAAACGCTTAAGATTAATTAACATCGAATGCAGTGTATGAATCCTACATACTCCTGGGCAGCATTTGGCAGACTTGCGGGATTCACAGATGTCAGGCTTTAAATGGGTTTTCAGCCCTAATTGTGTTGAAAAGTATTTTCAAAGGAGCAAAAGATAATAAAGCGTCTTTACAGACAAATAGTTCTTCAGGGCATGTTCTTAAACGTCTATTACTAATACAAACATGGCCCTTGGCCTTTCATTGATTGGATGGGATACTTCAAGCATAAACCGGTTTGTTTATAAATCTGTGGCATCTCGGGATAGTTGTTTGCGAGGCTTTAAATCACAGGATGGACAGGGACTACGACTGAAATTCCAACCATTATTTACAGGATGCACCTCATTTTTACATGCTGCTGTCCTATCCTCTTGTATGCAGAATGTATAAGAAAAGGGAAGGAACTGGAAAGTTGATACATCCAGTGGAACGTGGAACGCATATCATAGAAGGTGGCCAGCAGCTTCTGAAAAATAGTCCTTAAGAAAATTACTGACATGGCAACAATAGCCAGGACCCCTGTTTTTTCTTTATGGAAACATTAGCCTCTGTGTTACGAAATCTTAATTATCAAACTAATTCCACACGTTTTATATTGATTGAAAATTAATATTATTATATTTCCTTGACACAGCCAGTTAAAGCCTGTTCTATCATTTCTTTATCATGTGTGTGTATATATATATATATATTCTACATTGCAGATATATATGTTTTAGAACATTCATTTAATACTTTATT
Organism: Spea bombifrons; assembly: GCF_027358695.1. Classification (NCBI taxonomy): domain Eukaryota; kingdom Metazoa; phylum Chordata; class Amphibia; order Anura; family Pelobatidae; genus Spea; species Spea bombifrons. Next base: position 12,043,450 of record NC_071091.1, on the reverse strand, counting down.
TTGCAGTTTTCACATTCGAGCAACAACCCAAGAGATGACATTGCAGCTGAAGCATATGAAGATGAACTAGACATGGGCCGCTCTGGATCATACCTAAATAGCAGCATCACATCTGCATGGAGTGAACATAGCTTGGACCCTGAAGACATAAGGGTGAGAGTTTCTAAAAATATATTTAGAGTGTAAATAATAATTATTTCCCAAACCTAATGGGGAAACTCTTGCTGTCTCGGCTTTGATTAATTAATTCATTACAACTACCTATAGTGCTTTTTTTGTCAGTGTAATTGTTTTGGAGTAGTTTTGTTTAACCCCTTAAGGACCAGGGTTTTTTTGTTATATAGGACCAGAGCAATTTTCATTTTTTTGCTATGTCTTTGCGCAGTCATTATTTCCGTCTTTTCTCCGTTAGCATCACCACAAAAATTTCATATTTTTTTTCTGGGACATACATTCATTTAATAAAGAAAAAGTTGGATAAAAAATGTATTCACAGTTTTACATGTATATGACTTCTCCACAGCTAATATAAATATGAAAAATATCAAAAATATATTAGTTAACCCGATTTGAAAACCACCCTATATTCCTCTATCATTTTCATTTATTTTAAGTTTTCTATTTATTTTTTTAATTTTTTTTAACCCCTACCTAATCCTTAACTGAACCCTATTTAACTAATTCTTCACTAACAAACCCCCACCACACTGACGTGCCAGATACATTATTGGTCTTCTTGGGTCATCTTTTCATGAGGTACCTGGTATTTCATTGGTCACAAAGGGGTTAAACATTAACCCCATGGAAGCTGAGGTCAGTGCTACAGTCAATTTCCTCTTCCAAAGTTCCCTCTTTTCTACATATCCTGCCTATTTTAACTCTAAACATAGTTACATGGATTTATTTAGTGTTAAGAAACTATAAAATACATAATTTGGAAAAGTGACAAATTTGAATGTGAATCTTCCCATTTTTTAAAGGCCCATTTGAATAACTCATCCCCTGCTGTTGAGTTTCTTGTGCTGCTCTGTTGCCATCCTGAAAGAAAGTCTAGAGAATTTAACCCAATGTTGGGAAGAGCTGGCTAAGTGTATGCATTTTAGATGAAATTAGACTGCTTGTTAAGTAAAGGAAAGTTTTGTTCTTACAGTCAGAAGAGCTAAAATGTGGAATGCATTGCCAAGTGAAGTGGATCTGGAGGATTGCGTTAATATATGCATTAAATAGTTGGAAACCTTTCTAGCAAACATAGGCATTCAAGTTTATAACTTTTAAACATTAGACTAAGTAATGATCTACAGAGCAAAATGATCATCTTTGGAGTCAAGAAGGAATAATTCTACTTTTATTACCTAAATATTTGATCAAAGTTTAGTAATGTTTTTATTTTTTATTTTTTTGCCTTCTTCTGGTTCAACACGTAATGTCTACTTAGAAGGGTTGAACTTGATGGACTTTTTTTCTGACCTGATTAACTATGTAAATAAAACAAATACTATTTAAAAGTAAAATAATTCACAAAAAATGTATTTTTATCTCAAATATTTCATAGTATTCATCAACATGATTTGATTAATCATAAATAAGAACATAATTTTAGATGTATAAAAAAGGGTGGTCTAGCTTAGCTAAGAACAGGTAAGTTTTTCCCTACAGTGATTCTTGAGAGAAAAAGCTAGTCTTAACCTTTTCTACACACATTTGACTTGGTTATTTCTTGGTCCCCCCTAAAAGTAAAGGTTAGTATTGACCCCCCCCCCTGCTAACTGCACCATGTGCACCTTACCAACGAAGACCACGGTGTATGTCTGGTATTGTTTGCTCATTCTTGCAGAGGGCATGTGCTCATAATTCCAATTCTAGATTAGTCTGGACTGATCTAGTCTCGCCTTTCTTTGTAATAAATAAACCAAGATCTGGAGCTGTGCCTGCTAAAAAAATGCTTTCTCACCTTCTGTGGCTTGTGCCCATAAAAAGTTATTTTATGTTATTAGAAAATAAACCAAAGAGTCCTTTCCGCTTTCAAATATTACATCTCATGCCATGTGGGAGCTAGAAAGGGACTACAGTAGAGAGGAACGGTTTGACTTCTGAATTCAAGGCTTATGCTTATTACATCAGAAAGTGGTAGAATGGGTAAGACATGAGCAGAGACAAACATCTCCCCCAATCCCCCAGCCCAGATAATAAAGCCCGGAGGCAGATAATCAGTTGTGATACCTCTAGAACACCCATCTATAGAAATCCCTTTGGACATTAAATGCCCTGGGGTTCTACAGCAACACTGCGGAGGTTTGTGTTCCATTGTAAAGTGATACATCTCCATGTGAGAGCAGTATGCAACAACTGTAACAGTACTTGCAGAGCACACTGGTCAACAAACAGGTTGTGCTGGAGATATATTGTCGGGGAGGTCCGGCTCCTTTCAGCCAACTTGCCCAGTAGTACAGAAGCCCAAAGTACATCTGACAGTGAACACTTTCATTGTGTGATACCCAACCATGTCCAGCATATATTTACAGATGGGGCGGCATAGAAATCCCATGGAGGGAGCACAGAACGGATCCAGTACAAACTTACATGCTGCCCAAAGCACTAGCGCAATCTAGATGACCCGGTATTTGTAGAAATTCCAGTAAAAGTCATGAAAAAGCTGAAAGCAGTAGGCCCAAAGACCAGAGAAGCCCTCTGTTCCCCTTGTCAACCCTCCCCAGAATATTGCTATTTATATTGTTATAATAGTATTCACCGTTGCAGGCACTGAATATTGTGTTCTGGATTTTGTGCAGTCATTGTTGCTGATATTGACAGATGAGCCATGTCAGTTTGGTTTTTCATTGCAGACACCTGACGAAAAAGAGCAGAGCAGACCTAGCCGCAGTGGCGGCGGTGTCAGTTATGGGGACAGAAACATTAATGTGAGCCATGGATATGTTATGTGTCACTGTACACGGAGTAGAATGATACATCAGTTTAATACTTATTTACCAGCCTCTGGTAGATAAGAATTTGTTAATCATTCTAGAGCACAACCTGGTATTCGTATCACTGTATCAGTTTTCCATTGTCCACAATCCTTGTATAATTGTAAAATTATCAACTTTACCTAATAATAATTAAATGTGCGTCCTTTTCAGTGACCAGACTTTTTTATGTGCAGTTGAAATCTGCATACAGTATGTAATACATAAGGCACTTGGGAGAGGCCATCATACCTTTCTGATAGACTTAAGCTGTGGTAGTTTGTACTTTATCATCACTCTCTATTGCTATTCTTGCTGTTTTGTGAGAAGGTTTTTCTGAAATGAATTATGGTTTATGGTGTAAAATGTACACTATGTAACCAAAAGTATGTGGGCACCTGACCATCACAACTATACGAGCTTGTTGGACAGCCTGTTCAAAAAACTATAGGCATTAATATGGGAGCTGCCCCTCCCCCTTTGTGTCTCCATTCTTTGAAGGGTGTGGGAATTGGACTCTCTCAGCCAAAAGAGCATTTGTGAGTACAGACACTGATGTTAGACAACAAGGTCTCACTCATAATCATCATTCCATGTTCCGCCAAAGATGTTCAGTGGGGTTGAGGTCAGGGCCCTGTGAAGGTTACTCCAGTTCCTTGCTTTGTGCACTGGGACACAGTCATGCTGGAACAGGAATGGGCTTCCCCAAACTGTTTCCACAGAGTTGGAATCATACAATTGCCTAAAATGCATTTGTATGTTGTAGTATTAACATTACCCTTCACTGGAAGTAAAGGGCCCAAACCCTTGTCGTGTTCCAAAAAAAGCCGTGATCCGAAAAACAATTAATTGGCACACATACACGTATCAGCGCAAATCGTGAATAAATGAATAAAGTTGCTCAGCTGTCCATGGCTGAAATAAAAAAAAAAGTCTTAATTTGCAAGCCTGTAAGGACATTCTGGTGCTTCTTGTGCAAACATATCCACAGTGAAGGTGCAAAACCGTGGAAAGTGACCCAGGAAACCACAAGCTGGGGGCTCCATGCTGCCTCAGCCTTAAGGCCAGAGGTACTACACTTGATCTTAACTCAAAGGCTGAGAAAACTGAAGCTTACCCCCTATTTTTTACACATCTAATTTTACACCAAGCAGGCAGAGAAGCCACAACTCTATCTAGCTAGACTAGAGAACTGCATGCAGCAGCCCCATCAGACCCAAGGTTAACAACCAGCTGGCCCAAGCATAAATACCAGTCTTGATAGACCTCACTATGGGAGCATTGCTGGTTTATCCCACTAACAAGACAAAACTTATATTGAGGTAAAACAGGAAATAACTTTATTGAGGAAACGATCACTACCAGCCTCCAAGAGCCTTTCAATAAGCTAGCGGTGAGTTACAACCAGCATGCATCACACATATGTAAAATGCAATATGCAGATCATATGCAGAGTAGTTATACCAGTAAACCACACCAACGTACACAAGCCTGCCACCAGAACCAATAATATTGGTCAGACAAGCAGGCAGAAGGGGAAAACTGTGATCTAGAGAGTGCCCATCTAGTGCCCCCCACCCCTATACCACTAATCAGGTACAGGGTGACCAGATATCGCACTGCAATTAGTGTCCACTGTCACCTGCTGGAAGTATGTAATGCAATCTGGGGGTCCACCATCTATAATGGGAAATACAGCCTTCAGGTGCCCCCCAAGTCACGGGGGCTGTTTTATTTCTGGAAATGACATGCATATAGGCTTGATTTTATACACCTGTTAGCAATAGGTGTGTCTGAAACACCTAAGCTAGATATTAAGCTCTAATCTAAGAGTGTCCACATACCTTTGGTTGTATAGTATATCTCTCAACATTTCAAATAGCAAAGAGGGTCACTTGTGTTTGATATGTGTTGTTAAAGAGCAGGTCTTTACTAGTGCTTTATGTCGCTTTATTTTAAAGAAGGCATATGGTTAAAGAATAATGCATTTATATACGCAATTTGTAAACAAATCATTAGCTGCTTCTAAACACATTCTAATGAATTTTAGGGCTATAGAACGCTGTGATACACTCACACACTAACATTTTGAAAAGCTGGAAATGAAAGGAGCAGTTTATTCTATCTGTCAATTTATAAAACCATTGTAACAGTTGAAAAATAATAATTAATATTAAAGTGACTTCTGCATTTTGATAGCTAGCTTCCAAGATGAGATCTCCATTTCTAAACAGCTAAGAATGTTTACAAGGGCAGACATTAAGCCATATATTGTATATGTTATCAAATAAAGAAGAGCTATTACCAGAACCTAACGCCACATGCACAAGCACATTAAATAACAAAGAGCCTTTAGTATCTTCTTTTGATAAAAATACGTGATTTTGTCCACAACATTAAGACAATCCAAAGGAAATAAAAAATAGAGAAACAGAGACTTTAGCTTTCCTGTGTCTTGTGTTGCTTGTCTCTGTGTGCTCTGCAGGGGAGGGCTTCTATCCCTGGGCCAATAACAAAGAAACCCAAAACATATTTGGTTGACAGAATAATCAGTCTGCACTGTTTTACTAGACCTCAGCAGGTTGATATATGGAATAGCTAGTAAAGCACACAAAAATGAAAAGAGACACCCAAAAATGTAACACCTCCACACCAGCAATCACCCATGGGACAGTCACCATCCCCTTGTATGCCTTATCATGCATGTAAGGAAACCAAATAGATGAGGAGGTTTCAATAGATATTACTTATCCAAATGCAAGGTATCCAAATGACATGCAGTTTTGAATATCATATTTTATTTTTTGTCTTTCACTGTGTAGGATGAACTGAAGAAGTTATATACACAACTGGAAATCTACAAAAGAAAAAAGATGATTGCAAATAATCCACATCTACAGAAAAAGAGGTGTTCCAAAAAAGGTTTGGGAAGATCAATCATGAGACGTATTACTGAGATCCCAGAAACTGTCAGTAGGCAGTGCTCAAAAGAAGACAAAGACAATCTTGATCATAACAATCCCAAAAATAACATTGGCAACGCCAAACAAAAACACCAAGATTCAGTTACCCAAAATGCAAAATCAAAAGAAGATTCAACAAAACACAGAACATTTTCTTTGAAAAAGTCCCATAGTACGTATGATCATTTAAGGGCATACGATGACAAGCCCAATGGAATTTCTACAGAGAAACTATATATGGGTGAGAATTCTATAAGGAGTTCTTTTAATGGTAAAAAGCCAAACAATAAGAGCGCTGAAGATCTGGAAGCAGTGTCTGCCGAATCAGTCCCCTTGGTTTGTAAATCTGCTAGTGCTCATAATTTGAGTTTGGATATGAAACCCCTTCATGCAAGTTTGTCAGTTTTACAAAAATCACTTAGTGTTATCGCCAGTACTAAGGATAAATGCTTAGGGCTAAGTGAGAAAACAAAAGGTATGGAGGACACTGACAAATATCGAGCCAATCCCGAGGACAAAGACTTCCATACAAACACTGCCACTCCTGACAAAGAGCAACATGTGGAGCAGCACCACAGGACATCAAGTCCTATTGAAGAAGCTCAAAAGCCTCATAAATGTGGAATAATGAAGCAACAAGCACTGAGCCTCTCTTTAGGGGATTCAGATAGGGCAATAGGTGTGCTGGGATTCAAAGACAAATTTGACATAGAAGAAGTATGTCCCTGGGAAATGTATGATCTCACTCCCACTACTGTGCCTTCTGAAAACAAAGTTCAGAAACATGTATCAATTGCTCCTTTGGAGTCTGAGAAGAACCATGTATCCCGCTCAAAAGGTAAATTTCATAGCCGATCCAGGGCGAGTGAACAGGGGCATCAACAGTCAAAACAGAAGAGTTCACCCAAGTCCGATTCAAATGCAAAGGAAAGACAGGAACAGATTTCAAAGGATGATGATTCAAACCAATCTCACACATCTGATAAAGGTTCAGTAGACCATGACCTTCTTCCCATACAAAGTACAACAAAAACGCAAGAGAAAGACAATAAGAAAAATTCACCAGTAGTTGAAAGTGTTCCGTCATCTCAAGATTCCCCCATCATCCATTCTAATTCTAATAATAATTTACCATCATCTTTAGCTCTGCGGGCTGAAGTGTGCCCATGGGACTTTGATTCGCAAGATGTATTAAGTGTAGAAAATACAAAAGTTATACCTACCACCTCTGCTTCGAGCCCGCCATCTCCTTCTCAAACTATGCCAGCATCTCCTACAAAAAAGAGGGCTTTCGGGGTGCCTATCAAAAGTATTACTAAGAAAGATGGAGGCACTGAGAAAGAAAAAGGAAAATGCAAAAGTAAAGAAAAAGAACTGGATCCAAAAGTATATCTGATTAAAATGGACAAGTCAAAAAGTGCAGAAGTTTGTTCTTCTGCGGGAGACAACACTCTGGGAGTACCAGTCAATAAAGGGAAGAGTACTTCTAATGAGTATGGTATAGACAAATGCAAACTTGTGGAAGTATGTCCTTGGGAAAGTATTTCTTCTTCACAATCGGAACAAGATACAGAGGCTTCCGACAATAAACATAGCAAAAAAATGCAAGGGTCAAATCTGGTGGACATTTGCCCATGGGACTTTGAAGATAGTGACGGGAAACAAGGATAACTTAACTTGCACTGGATTGCAGAAAGTATAGAGGTTTTCACATGATCTAGTTATTCTTATCAGCACTGCTACTTTAATGCGTCCAGAAACAAACAAAAAATACAGACAAAACAGCAAATATTTTATAAGATCTCATTTTCTTATTAGTCTGTATGTTTCCCGTACACAGTCGTGTCTCCTGTTAAAGCATTCCAGATTGTATAATATTTGCAAATACCTTTGATATTATGTGACACTACACATTTATGCAAATTTGCAGATACTGTATTGATATTGCAACCAAAATACCTGCTATAGATTTTTTTTTATTAATAGAATTACTGTAATTTCTCACTTGGCTTTATTAATAGTACAATGGGTTTTTTTTGGTCTTTTTTGTTTGATGTGGCCGTTATTGTGATATTTTTTTTGGTTCACTTTGCTATATTATTCAAGTGTTCTAACTTAATAAGTAAATTTTTAGTTAATTCCAAAAGGAATGTTTTGCAAATATATTTCATATTTAGCCTTAGACTTGATAGAAATCAAATGGTCCTAAATATGAATTGCTGTAACTCAGAGGGCAGCTTAAATATTGTTTGTGGTTATTCCCTCAATTGTGGTTTTTTAACGCAAAATTTGTTTGTCCGAGCGAATGCTTCAGTATTCCTTAGATTTAAATTATATATTCTATTATCAGCCAAAGGAAACACCGTTCAATTTAATTACACCATAGCTATACATTTTATTTTGTGAAAAGCGTCCATGGTAAATAGGAGATTTGGAATTCTCATCAGAACATTTTATTTCAGAATCTCAGAACAAGTGGAAAATTGGATGGTAAGACCACCTTTACTGAAATTCCCAACCACATGTAAAGGTGGCAGCGATTTCTTGTTAATACCATATATGCCTTTAAAAAGTATTATTCCTTTTCCCTTTGTGCTTTGTTAGTAGATGTTTATTTTTGTAACATCTTGATTTCAAGAGAGAAGATTCGCATATAGCAATCCAATTGCTTTATGTTTTATTGTTTTTTTTTAAGTCAATGTTTAAACTTTAAAAACATTTATTGAACTCACCAGATTTTTAGTGGGAGAATATTGTGAAACATTTAGAGTGGGGTTAAGTTCCTCCATACCAATAATCGGCACCCAAAAAGGGTTTATTATTGGAGGTCTAGACAGTAGCAGGCGGACAGCAATGTATCTGGAAAAACACGTTCGCACTCACAGGTATGCTAACACACACTCCTTGTGGGAATGGAGTGGGGGAGAGCTGGGCCATGGGAGGTAGTGTTTGCCATGGTTGGGTGGGGAAAGGCAGTGGACAGTAAGTGTGCAGAACCGAGCAAGGGATGGACTGAACTGAATGCCATTCCCCGCACTCCACAGTTCAAAAGGCTGTCCTAGAGGGTTTTCTAATTCCAAGGACACTCAAACTCACTTTATATCTGTGTTCGTAGTTCCACCTAGTAGTTAGAAAATAATCTGTTACTAGAAATATGTGTCTGGGTGCAATAGAACGTTACCTTTAATCAAAGATGATATTGTACACCTGACCAATGAATTTGAGACAAGGACAATATTGCCAATGTTTACCACTCAAGAGAAGAATTACTAGTCCAGCTAATGGTATACATTAAAAGCAACCTTTCTAAACGTTATATATCATATTATTTTATATTGTTATATACTAGTGGACTAGTGGACCCCGCGGTTGGCATCCATAGACTGCATTAAGGGTGATGTGTGCCTTTTAGACGTGTCTTAAAGAAGCACAGCACCTTTTAATGCAGTCTATGGAGGATGTGTTGAGCCGGCACAGCCTCCACATCATAGGTTAGGCCAGCCGGGGAGGTCAAAGGTCTCCCCTGCAACCGGCCCATTGTGCAGAGGGACAATCCCCCCCCCCCGCATGTTTTGTAGTAGGAGGGCTGCAATCCTCCGACACCTGCCACCCTAGATCGGTCACTGGTTAAGGTATATAGCAATTGATATAAAATTGTATTGAAATTATTTTTATTGACATAGAATACATTAATAAAACATAATTTGATCAATCACATTATATTGCAAGAGGTACTTAAAAGCACTTTATAGCAAAAATATATGATCACATCAAGGAGGGGAAAGCTTTAGATGTGTTGTCCCTTTTTTCATGCATTATTTAATTTGAATGCCTTATAATAGACTTGCCTTTTATTTCAATGACATGTTTAAGCTTTCAAAGTAAGCCCAAGAAGGAGTTGTGGTTTACGGAGACAATTTTTAAATATATATACTTATGGATATTGGGTTTTTTCTGCACCTATTTTCGGAGAATAATTTTGCGGATGATCAGGACACCATGTCGCAATAGGCACTATTTCAGAGCAGCACTGCTCAGGGGGCCCTGGTGATAGCAAGTCGTGGATCTGAAACCATCAGTGTTCCATTCCATGTAGAATACAATGAAGCTACAAGAAACTGGGGTCACAAATGTCATCCCAAGAGTCAATTCATTGTAAGCATTATAGAACTATAGATAAACCACTTATGATGTCTTGATTTGATTCAGGTATATTGGATAACACTTATCTGTCGTGTCTTTAACACATTTTTGTGTTATTTTAGAATGTTGGCACCCCCAACATCCCATCTTGGTTCTCAGACTTAATAACACAGCGCAAACCACGTCACTCTATTAATGTTAAAAATATTATGTCTGAAGAAGCATCAGGTTCTAAAGGAACATGGCAAATATTAATGGTGTAGGACTAAAATTGTACATATAACTCAATGTTTTGTGAATTTTATCCCCAAAGCCAGTTCCTGTTCACATATTATCTTGGCATCACTAAACTTAAAAGAGTTAGTCTATAATGTATGGTTTAATTGTAAATATTAATTTATGTTAAATAAATTCTGTTATAGATAATCCTCACTATACATTTCCCATAAAATCCCCAAAAAATATTTGAATGTACTATTATTATATAGAGATTAATCTCAGTAGCGTCCTTAACCTTTTATGCGTGTGAAAATAAATTGCCACTTTCTGAAGATTTATTGAAGAAGAGCTACTGAATATATTTATAAAACAATAAAAAATTAATATATATACGAATCTCAATCCAGTAGACTTTTTATGTTACTTCTAGAGTTATAAAGTTTTAGGGTTTAAGGAACATAGTCACTTTTTTTTTTAATATAAAGATTATCTGGAATTCCAGAAGCATATGCAAGATGTATTACGCAACCCCAAAAATGGGGTTAATTATATTTACCAGGACTAAGATGGTTGTCCACTTTAGTGAAGACTCACTACATAGCTTTAAATGCAGAGTCACTGACATTTGTTCTTACAAGTGATATTTTAATTTGGGGAATGTTTTGATTATATCGACAATACGGTAATCGAGATGGGTTTATCGGTCCATTCAGGTAATTTAAAAGGCTTTATCCATCCATTCAGGTAGCATTATATAGTGATTTAAGAGTAGCTATTTTTATGAGCCGTCTGTTGGGTACTCAGAAGATATGCTGCCGTGTAGAAATGTAGCTGATAAGACCACATGGAGATTGTGGCTTCATGTTCAGGCGTGGCTGACCTGACATATCTCCTGACACGTCTCAAAGACACATGTAGACCACCTCAACATTGTATAATATGTAAGTGTTCAGGGTTTAGTGAGCTTCATATGTCTGGAAAGGTAGGAGAAATCCAGTATGGAGATAGCAAAGATAACACGGCACTTACTGCTGAACTAGATGTGTCTCACGCCGCTCTTATTCTTAGGTAACGCATCGACTTCAACATGACAAACAGCTCAATGAAATTGTCGTTCCCACTGGCAGATGGTTATTTTGCTAACAGATTTTCGATAAGTTCTTTTCTGTATGCATGAATAAACTCCACTTGGCCATTTGTGTCTGTTTATTATTTATACAATATTCCCAGGGCAAGCTTGTTATATGTTCATTTTCTATCATTATATATGCAGTAAGTATATGTATATTAAGTTGTTCACAATATATTTTTTAGTTAAAATCTGCCAATTGGTTTAGATTTGATGCATAGGTTTCTGCATGCAGTGCTAGATAGGACCAGGGACAAACTGCCTTCTAACTTTTAGTATCTACATATATATCTAGTTAAATATGCATACTGAATAAAACGGTAAGACATTTCACCTTACTCTGTGTTACTTATATAATATTATATAATATGATAGTATTTACTGTACAGCATCCACCATAAAATATTTCAGAAGTTTATGTTGTGATGTGTCGCAGCATGTAAATATAATAAATGCAATAAAATACACATTTGTATGACACGAGACTTGTGGTTTTTTATTTTCTTTTAGTATTCTTAACATTTTTTTCTGTTTCTTTCTTCAAGCAAAAGCTTCTCCTGTTAACTAGTCTTTCACGTCTATTCCTGTTAGCAATATCACCCATTTGTGGCAAATCTCAATGTACTTTTTGACATAATACGTAGCCAATCTACTGATGCGTTCGAAACCAATGTTTTATGGCTCGCTTTTTACTAGTAGTGTTGATAAAGATTAAACACAGTTGTATAATTTTATCTCTTCCATAATTTTGATAAATTTGTTTTTGTTCTGTTAGTATGAGTTTATCGATGTATAGATTTTTAATAAATCACATGTCTAATACTAATTAGTGATGGAAAATGTATATGCTGTACAGCAGCACACAGAAAAAGGTTAAAGGCAGAATGTCTACACCTATCGTTCATACAGCTGTAGTAAATGCAAAAGAATGCCAAAGAAATAGGTTTACACATTTTAAAACAATTCACATTCACAGATGATATAAAGCAATTTTAATCTTATTTCCATGTCAAACAAAAAACCTGGGACTTTCACTGATATGAAATATGAAATCAAACAGCAAATATACATTTATAATAATAATTCATAATAATAAAACAAAATCTATAATAATACATTGAGGAGATTTAAACATGCATGGGACACATGACTAAGGACTGATTAAGTAGGATTAAGTAGAACTAGTGGGCATGCTAGATGTATCAAATGGTTCCGTTTTTTATAAATACTCTTACCTATCGTTCCATGTATTTCAAGGGATCCATGTATAAAGTGGATATAGAGGCAAAAGGTGATAATTGTTGACCTTATTTGCATGTGCCTACCCAGAATCCTTTGTAGCAGCACCATGAGATTTCTGAGGGAAAAACAAGTCTTCTGGCTTGTCTGGTGTCTGTAGATGAGTGTTTAATAATGCTTCTACTACCCCTTAATTTTAAGTGGAAGGGTTTTCCCATCACCTTTACTCACCATAACTTATATAATGGTATTTCTTGGATACCCCAAGCCTCAAATATTAAGCCAACATCACAGCCTTGTGCTGATACATGCTGTTATGGATGAAACAGCTGCCAATGAGTGGCTTCTTGGCTAAGATAAAGGGTAGTGCCCTTAGGGAGGGGTGGGAAAATACTTAATCCTTAGTGCTTATTTGCCCTAGTGTAATGCTTGAGTCACTTTTTCACAGTCTGCATGTCTATTGTTAATGTGTGATATGTGCTGAAGTTTTACCTACCTTGCATGCTTTATTTCCTCTGACCCTTATGGGCTTGTGGAATGAGCAGAGAACCAGAAGTAGTTTTTTCAGGCTTCTGCTGCCTTATAAGCACATAGAGGAGCACGCACCTCAGGCTCCCATTAAGGACAAAATAGCTGTCCATGAGCGGTGATCTGGCTATTGCACCTCTTCCCAAGTTTTCTCTAAAGGCTGTCCTGTACTTTCAGGGGATCATGTATAAAGTGGATGTAGAGGCAAAGAGTGATGATTGTTGACCTTATTTGCATGTGCCTACCCAGAATCCCTTGTGGCTGTGGCAGCACAATGAGGTTTCTGAGGGAAAAACAAGCTGTCTGGTGTCTGTAAATGAGTGTTTAATAATTCTTCTACTACCCCCTTAATTTTAGTGGAAGGGTTTTCCATCACCTTTACTCACCATAACTTATGTAATGCTAACATTCCATGGATTCATTTTATTGACAACCTGTAGTTATACCTTCAACTTATGCTTTTTGTAGAATCTTTACATTCTGTATGAATATGTAACCATGGTAATATACCACTCTATATAATGTATAGACTTGTGCGTTGGTATTTAGGTGAACATGAAATCGAACACGGGGGGCCTGTTTTCGTTCTTTAGCCTGAGTACCGAGCAAATGAGCATGGCAGCGGCACAACGTATACGAAGACGAAGACTCTTCGTGTTCGCCTCCGTTTACTAATTTCCCTGGTCCCTTCCCCATTTAGCCTACCTTATTTACGCAGTATGGCAGGGGTTAACGGTAGATTCGCCGTCAGGAGTTAAAGGGCCATGCGAGCGACTTTTAAAATCCTGGTGCCACAACTTGGCCAGGGGACACCACTGGTCTCCCCGCTCCAAGAGTTAAAGGTCCGTACGAACAACCAATAGAGCCGCTCGTACGGACCTTTAACTCTTGGACCAATGGTCTCCCCAGGCCAAGTTCTGTGTCGGGCGTTAAAGGGCCTGTGCAAGTGGCTCAACCAATTGGTTGATGCCAGAGGAGGCCCCTGCAGGCGACCAAAAAGAGTTTCTCCCACGGCTATTTAACTCCTGATGGCGAACCTATGGATTTCCGCTCCCGTTATCTATTGAAAATGTGTTACTTAAAAAAACAAATCACTGGTGCTGATTTAGTCTACGCCAGCCATAATCTGACTCCCTGGAACATTTAGAACCAAAAGAATGAACCTTATACTGCTGACCGAGATCATTATTAGAAAAAAATTAGTAGAGCTTCGATTCTTGGAGCTCAATAAATCCCTGTACAGTATAGCAGGATATCTGAATGTCAAAGTCATTACAAGGGCATGCTTGCAAATTCACCCACATTAATCAAAATCCAATAACTTAAACTTCTTGCTATGTTGCAGAAACTGCCCTAGAGGGGCGTTTCTAAATAAATATGATAGAATAAAAATAAAGAATAACAATTTTGAGGAAACTCTATGCAATGAACAGAGTTTTTATCTTCCCCACAGTAAATAATTCCTTATTTTTTTTAATCTCTGCAATAAAAGGTGCTTAAGATCGATCATCTGCATAATGGATGCGTGAATTCTGTTGGGAGACAGAGACAAAGGTTTCATTGGATATAATATTGATCTGGTTGGATAAAGGTGGAAATAGGAGCGTCAACATTTAAGGAATGCGAAAAATGATATACAACCATATGATATTTAAATATATTAAAGTAAAAATACACAATAATATCGCTATAGGGTAAGGGTTGTGCTCATTTATCTTCTGCTTTTTATGGTCTTTCTGTCTATTTTGACGTAGTCTCGGAAGCTACGCAAGCAAAGAGCAACGTTTATGCCTAATGATGTTACACATTTGATGTATGTGCTGCATTTTTTATGATAAGGGGATCGAGGGGAATGCTCTGTTAGCACATTTATCACCACTACAATTACCATTTTGACATATTGCATTACAGATCAGTTTTCATCTGATTTTGTTGCGAGCGTTGAGTCAGAGAAACAACAGCAGACATTAGACACCATAATATTATAGTACCATCTATAATATGATTCACTAGGGAAATTACGGTCATGGCTTTTTTTTTTATTTGATATGATTATCAAATACCTTGCATGCTTTCAAAACAGGGTCTTCTGTTTTGGTAATATTGGTATAAATAGAATGAAATGTTCATAATTTGATCTATTCCATCCTGTAATATAGCCAGCAATGATACATGAGTGCCATCTAGTGTCCATTAAGCATATTGCTCCATTTGTGCAATAAATCGAGAATTTGGGAAAATAACAATTGTAATAATTGCTTACAATGATAATCTTATACCAATAATTATGTAATCAAAAGTGCCATTGGCATCACATAATCATTGCTAGAAGATTTTATCAGTAAAGAGACTCTAAAGAAGCATTTGTGGATATAAGTCCCTTGTAGTAAATTAGCCCCAACCACTTGGAGGATGTTCCACTTACCTACCTACCTCCTTCATGAACTTTGAATGAGGAGGTAAATCAAAATTGTACTGCATTTCAAGTTGAGTTTTGTGCACAGATAAAGGTTTAATTTTTTTAAAATCTTTATTTCTGTGCTTCAAGGCAGCAGAAGCCTGAAAAACCACTTCTGGTTCTCCCCAAAGGGATATACCAGAATGGATTCCTTCCCTCCCCTGTGGGAGGGCCGGATCTTCGGGTGAAACCCCGAAAAGTAAGACCCCTTTAATGTCAGGTCAAAACCCCGAAGGGTAAGACCCCTTTATGGAAGAGGTAAGGGGACATAAGGCTCCCTATACCTCTACCAGCTAAGTCAAACTACAACTGCAGTGCAGTGTCCAAAAACAAAAGTTCCAAATTGTAATAAAAAAAGTGTAATTGCCTCGCCGTGTTCGGTAACATGAAATCAAACCAGCAATTCATAGGTACACGTGGAAATAAATAAGTGTCCAGCCATTTCTGGCCGAAATAAAAAAAAAAATCTGCTTAATCCGCAAGCCCATAAGGGTCGGGGAAAAAGCATGCAAAGTAACAAAAAAGTCTTCGGTGCGTATCGTGCGCTCACCATTCCACAGTGGATGTGCAGACTATGAAAAAAGTGACTACAGCATTACACCAGGGCAAATAAGCACCTCCTTGCTACCTCAGCCCTTAGGCCAGAGGATCAAGCATTTCCCCCTCCTCCCTAAGGGTACTACACTTGATCTTAGCCAAAAGGCAGAAAAGCAATAAAGGCTCAATACAATAGTAAGACCTTATCGGGTCAATATAATATCAATGTAGAATTACCATTACATAAGTTATGGTGGGTAAAGGTGATGGAAAACCCTTCCACTAAATTAAGGGGGTAAAAGCATTTTATTAAACAGTCATCTACAGATACCAGAAGGCTTGTTTTTCCCTCAGAAATCTCATGGTGCTTCCACAACCACAAGGGTTTTCTGGGTAGGTGCATGCAAATAAGGCCAACAATCATCACCTTTTGCCTCTATTTCCACTTTAAACATGGATCCCTGTACAGGACAGGCTTTAGACAAAACAGGTAAGAGGTGCAGTAGCCAGATGGGGAAGGGACCAGGGAAATTAGTAAACGAAGACGAACACGAACACGAAGATTCTTCGTGGTTGTGTGTCTTCGTTTTCGTATATGATTTGCCGATGCCAGGTTCGTTTGTTCAGTATTCTGGCTAAACAACGTGAACGCACCCTTCGTGTTCGTTTTCATGTTCACCCAAATACAAGTCTAATATTTAGTATATATTATATAGAGTGGTATATTACCATGGTTTCATATTCATAAATAAATACACGTAAATATTCCACAAAATGCATAAGTTTAAGGTATAACTACATGCCATTAATAAAATGTATCCATGGAATGTTAGCATTACATAAGTTATGGTGGGTAAAGGTGATGGAAAACCCTTGCATTTAAATTTAAGGGGTAGTAGAAGCATTATTAAACACTCATCTACAGACACCAGACAGCTTGTTTTTCCCTCAGAAATCTCATGGTGCTTCTGCAACCACAAGGGATTTAGGCATATGCAAATAAGGTCAACAATTATCTGCCTCTATATCCACTTTATACATGGATCCCTTGAAAGCAATTGCCTACTGCACAAGACAGCCTTTAGACAAAACTCAGGTAAAAGGTGTAGTAGCCAGATCACCACTCATAGACAGCTGTTTTGCCCTTAATCGGACTCTTCAGCATGAGGTTGTAATGCTGGTTTAATACTTGAGGCTTGGGGTAGCCAAGAAATACCATTACATAAGTTATGGTGGGTAAAGGTGATGGAAACCCTTCCACTTAAAATTAAGGGGGTAGTAGAAGCATTATTAAACACTCATCTACAGTCGTAATTACTTTCAAGGGATCCATGTATAAAATGGATATAAAGGCAAAAGGTGACCTTATTTGCATGCGCCCAGTAGCGTACCTAGCGGGGGGCGGGGGCGGGGGCGGGGGGGGGTGGTCCGCACCGGGTGCCGCTCATCAGGGGGGTGCCAACTTGCCGGCACCCGGCACCCCTCCAGAGACGGACAGTAATGTCCGCCGCTGGAGGAGCAGGCTCGCAAGGGAGCGGTATCGGAGGTCTTTAACAGACCTCCGGCTCCCTTGAGTGATTTTCTCCCTTGAACCCAGCTTAAAATCACTCAAGGGAGCCGGAGGTCTGTTAAAAACCTCCGATACCGCTCCCTTGCGATCCACGCGGCAACAGCTGCTGTGCGCCAGGGTCTGTTGTCAGATCCCGGCGCACAACACTGAAGCCGCGCCCACCGCTGTCCGTGCCCTCTGACCCGGAAGAAGACAGAAGAACTGAAGAAGAGGAGCGAAGAGGAGGCAAAGAAGCTGAAAGAAGAAAAGAGGAAAGGTAGGAAAGCATAGAGTGAGAGTGACAGTGTGAGTGGATTGGTGTATGTGTGGATTAGTATATGTGTGTGGATTGGTATATTTGTGGATTGGTATATGTGTGGATTGGTATATATGTGTGGATTGGTGTATGTGTGTGGATTGGTATATGTGTGGATTGGTATGTGTGTGGATTGGTATATGTGTGTGGATTGGTGTATGTGTGGATTGGTGTATGTGTGGATTGGTATGTGTGTGGATTGGTATGTGTGTGTATTGGTATGTGTGTGTGGATTAGGGTATATGTGTGGATTGGAATGTGTGTGTGGATTGGTATACGTGTGGATTGGTAAATGTGTGAGAGTGATGGGTGTTATGCTGTACCATTTCCAATGTATTTTTCATTATATAATTATGCTCTAAAGTACATCATAACTCCCATCACTCTATACTGTTCCATACAGTGGCAGAGCTGGGAGACAGAGGCCTTGCACCCCCACCGCAGGACTCTTGAAAGGTAAGTGAACTTCAAAGAGGGAGAGGGTAGATAGTTAGGAGGGGTAGATAGGGAGAAGGGAGTGAGACGGGGGATAGGGGGTAGATAGGGAGAAGGGAGTGAGACGGTGTAGATAGGGCACTCATACTCCTATCATGCCAAGTCTGCAAGTACATCCTGGAATCTGGGTATGCCTGGGCATGATAGGAATGTGATTGCTGTTAACAATCATATATATATATATGTATATAGTGATAAGTGTTATGCTGTACCACCATCAATGTCTGCCTCAGTATATAATGATAACAGTAATGCTGTACCCGCTTCAGTGTCTGTGCTGGTATATAACGGTAGAAGCTATGCAGTTTTAAAGTGTGTGTGGGGGGTGCCACATACAGGATCCGCCCCAGGTGCCAAATACTCTAGGTACGCCCCTGCATGCACCTACCCAGAATCCCTTGTGGTTGTGACAGTGCCTTGAGATTTCTGAAAAATAAGCCTTCTGGCTTGTCTGGTGTCTGTAGATGAGTGTTTAATAATGCTTCTACAATCCCCTTAATTTTAAGTGGAAGGGTTTTCCCATCACCTTTACCCACCATAACTTATGTAATGGTATTTCTTGGCTGCCCCCAAGCCTCACGTATTAAGCCAGTATCTTGACCTTATGCTTATGAGTCCTGTTAGGGATAACACAATTTGCTCTGCGTGGTGATTTGGATACTGCATCTCTTGTCCGAGTTTTGTCAATAGGCTCTCTTGTACAGTGGGTGATAACTTTCACCCGCTGACTGATTACCTCTGACTTTTGCGCTCTTATTTTGGGATAACCCACTTTTCCCGGTTTCCCAGTCATTAGCCGAGACTCAGTGTAGGGTATAACTGAAACGAAGGATAAATAGTAAGGTGCAATAATCCAGATAAGAAATCGCATGGGGATTGACTAGTATTGTGATTGTTTCTTGCAGGGGCGTAACTAGAGACCACAGGGCCCTGCAGCAAAAATTGCCTGGGCCTCCCAACTTCACAAATGGCCTATCTTTGCCCCTAGTCCCCTTCCAACATGCGCTCTGGCAAACATACGTAAACACACGTATATGTATTACACACACTTACATACACATACACATTCATTCTAACACACACTCCTCACCCACTTACATATTCATGCTCACACACACAACTACACATCCATGCACACAGACATACACATCCATTATCACACAAGTACACATCCATGATCACACATAAGTACACATCCATGATCACACACACAAGTCAATTACACATCCATGCTCACATCCATACATATATACAAACACATACACATATATCCCACCTCCAGCCCGTCCCTGCTTACCTCTCACCGCTCCTGCAGCTTTCTCTCTGGCTGCTCGCTCAAAGTGAGCAGCCTCAGATTCACTGCGGGGTCACAGATACGCTTCTGCCTCCCCATGTCCATTCAAAATAAATTAGAAAGGCCCTTCTGACCTGGACTGGTGCAGTATGAGGAGGCAGGAAGAAGGGGCTGCACCGGGCCCCATTGAGGCACGGTAGTTACACCAGTGGTTTCTTGTGTGAAGAAGGTACACATCTGGAAGATGTTTCTCATGTAAAGGTGGCAGAACTTGGTAAGTGACTGGATATGAGAGAAGAAGGAGAGGCCAGAGTCAGGGCGTCAAAGTAGGGAACTTGGTCTTTTGGGTGGATTATAGAATTGTGGACAGTGATTGAGATGTCAGGAATTGTGGACACAGGAGACAGAAGCTCAGTCTTGGAGATGTTGAGCTTCAGGTAATGGGACTCTTTCCAAGATACAATTCTAAGAAGACAGTTAGTGTGGCGGGGTAGAAGATAGGATGGGAGCTCAGAAGAGGAAACGTAAATTAACATGTCGTTAATGTATACATGGTAGTGTAAACCAAAGGAAGATATTAGTTGACTGAGAGAGGAGGTATAGATGTAGAAGAGTGGATGCCCCAGACCTGTGTCCTTAGGAGCATCAATGGGGAGCGGTAGGGCAGAGGAGCAAGTCCCAGGAACATTCTAAAGGAACAATCATCAGAGAGGTACTATTTGAATGAGGCCACGGCCATGTCACGGATGCCGTGAGAAGTGTAAGCAGGAAGCCTACTTCCCGCACGCGCTCAGGAGCTCACAATAAAGTGAAAGGCTCTCATTGAAATTAGTGGGCATTGTAGTAGCCAATTGCATGTGTGCTAGCAAAATATTAGTGTTCAGATGGTGTTTAGATGGTATGCCTGTTATTAGCTGCTGCGAAATTCAGAATGGGCTTTGCGCCTCTTCAAAGGATTAATGTTACTTTAACCTCCACATGCCAGTGTGGAAGTAATAATGGGTGCAGAAAGAAAATGGATTTTGCTTTTTTCCTTCATCTCAAAAAGCATTGGGTGTAGGGTATCAGCGAGCTCTACATGACCCTGAAGTTGATTATTTGCACCCTGCTGTACATGGGATGTGGGAGAGGGAGGCAATTGCTCCCACTTGGTTCATCTGAGTTCTTTTTTTACTCTTTTTGTAATTATTATATTTATGGTGGGTTTTTTGTTTTTAGTGACTGTGGCGGGAGATTGGTGACTCCATGTGTAATGAATCTACAGGTTGCTTGCTTTTTTCAACTCGATTGAATTCGAAATGGCAATTGGACTTTAGTTATGCTACGGGAAACTGACCTCCATATTTTGTTTTCCATGCACCATATTCAAATGTGACAGATTTTCTTTAGTCTGCAGTCTGGATTTACGTTCTAGAATTCTTGTATCTCCCACAATACAAACAATTCTATGCCAGTCGTATAACGATGATGCCGAATTTGTGCCCAGTCAGCATATGCTGTGCATAAACCAAGTATATTTGTAAATACAAGTATGTGGATTTACAGAACTATTTAGTTCATGCAAAATAAAACATGCACTTTTTGTAACTCGGATTCTCCAAAAACATTTATATTTGCGAAAGGGAATCCTACCGTGGCTTCATAAAAAAAAAAAAAAGAAATAAGTTTGTCAGGGCATTTCTTTTCCTACAATATTTTTGTACATTGCGTAGGCAAAAAGCAATCACTATAGTAAGTGATTCATCACTCACACTGGGAAAATTGCTCGGCGAACGCTTCCCTACTGTGCCCATGTAAGTGCTGTCTGTGCCCAATTATTCCTTTCGAATAACAATGTACGCTTCGGGGCTTTTTTTTTTTTTTACCCTCTCTGCAACTAGATTAGTCGGCAGACTTTTAAACATGCGAGGACATTACCCATCAGCCCTTTGGATTCTGTTATCAGCAGCAAACAGATGGAACATATCTGTGCAATGTCAGTCATTCTCCACCTGTTGATCACATATTAAGTTCTATGAATTTAACTGCTTAGAAAAGCAAAAGGATACACTTGGTAGCAAGGAAGAAAGCTTTCCTTACAGCGGTTATCA
Source organism: Spea bombifrons (assembly GCF_027358695.1). NCBI lineage: Eukaryota > Metazoa > Chordata > Amphibia > Anura > Pelobatidae > Spea > Spea bombifrons. The sequence continues at coordinate 12,021,527 of NC_071091.1, read as the reverse complement.
ATTTCCATGCGCTGTATAACATTTGAATCAGTCTGCAAAAAAATATAAAGACAAGGAAACTTAAGATTTAAGCTAAACGATTGCATCACGTTTGCTATCTATGGTATGATGTAAGCTATATGGCATAGAATAAGTGAAAACATGGCAGAAAATTCATTGTTCTTAGTGAACTTTAAAGTCATCAATTCACTAAACGGTAATTAGGGCCAATGCCACCCAAATAAATATTGGTGAGGTTCTATAGTTCTATACTTAGCTTTTAGTTGACCATCTCGTCTGTGGTCTGATGATTCGCACCACTGATTGGTTGAAGCAGCTTAGGGAGGCAGGTACGCAGCTGGTCACATTGTGCTAATAGCCAGAGAAAGCTCCCAGTGAGGTAAGGGGGTATGAGAAGGAGGAGGGGGAGTTAGCAAGTAAGTGAGTGGGAGCGTATGGGAGGGAGTAATGATGAATGAATGTATGTTAGCATGAGAGTGTATGTATAAGCGTGTGTGTTAACATGAATGTGCATGTGTAAGTGTATGTGTTTTTGCATGGATGTGTATGTGTAAGTGTTTGCGTGCTAATATGGATGTGTAAGCGTAAGAGTTTGTGTGTTATCATGAATGTGTGTTTATATGTTAGCATAGATGTGTATGTGTAAGTGTGTGCTATCATGGATATGTACGTGTAAGTGTTTGTGTGTTAGCATGAATGTGTATGCATAAGTGTTTGTGTGCTAGCATGGATGTGTATGTGTGTTTGTGTGTTAGCATGAATGTGTACATGTAGGTGGTGTGAGAGGGAGTGTGTGTTAGAATGGGTGAATCAGTGTGTTAGTGAGTATGAGTAATTGTATGTTAGTGTAAGTACGTGTAAGTGTGTGTATGTGTGTTAGCGTAAGTGTGTAAGTGTGTGTACATACGTGTGCCAGTGTGTATGTGGGCAGGAGGCAAGGGGTCAATGGAGCCACTTGGCTTTAGTTGCCCCCAACCAGAAGGTGCTAGCACTCCTCTGAACATATCAGATTTCAAGTAGAAGCCGTTAGAGTACGAGTACGTTAGGCAGACATTTAATGCTTTGTAAACAGTAATGGATTGCATGTCTTTATGAATCATTGGGAATTAAGTGTTGATGGTTTGATACTTAGACTAGTGGTTCCGATAATATTAATATATTAGATAGAAGATCTAGAAGTAATACATGAGGACAAAAAGACCTATTAACTGAAAATCAGAGGAACATTTTTCAAGAGTGGAATAACAGAGGCTACTGCAGACAGAGAAATATAGAATGCGTCAGCAGATAACATGATCAAGGCACTAGATACATTTGTGGGTCATGTTAAAAGTGTAATAATATAAATAACGACAGACACCGATTGGATTTTGAAAGGCCACAGTTTTATTTATGGTAATTACTGTGACACGTAAAACTTTATTTAAACTTTAAAACATACATTTGTTGAACTTGTGTAACCTCCAATCTTAATGTATAAACCGCCAGGTTTAACCCCTTTTAAAACCAAGGAGGTTACAACCACCGACCGTGCGACAACTAAGTACATAACATCAATACCTCATCACAGGTAACTCACACTAACATGTTGCTGCGTACACCAACCACGAGCCGTAAAACCGCACTAGCCCCTGGTGTAAACATGAAGGCCCCCCCTTTCCCATGGGACCCTGCCCGTGGAAAAAAGGCCCACCAGAACTTCCAATACCCACGGATTCCATACCTCGGATGAAAACCGCGACAATTTTACCACGTACCATGGATAAACCAACCATAAACAACCTGACGGGAACCTCAGTTCCCCGCCACACCAAATACCGGCAGAAAAAACACAGGGAGGGTGGGAGGGAAAAACGTCCTTATTTAAGGACCTCTTAACCCCACCCCACCATGACCCTGACCTATAAGGAACTGGCCACAGGGTGATCATGCCCCACTAGCATGATCCAGGCCTGATCATGAAACCCCTTCTTTTATTGTTGTGTATCTGGGGCCCACTATCATTCGGTCCATTTAGTCTGCCCAATTTCTGAATACTTTCCTAAGTCCCTGGCATTTTCTTACATCTAGGATAGCCTCATGCCTAGTCCATGCATGCTTCTCCCTATATAAATATATGTGAGAATGAATGCCTATGTATAATTGTATCAAAGCATGTATGTCTATGTATAAGTGTGTGAATGAAACCATTTGAATGTACGGAAATTGATGTGTAAGTGTTTTTTAAAGCATAAATGTGTATGTGTAAGTGTTCGTGTGTGAAAATGTATATGTTACTAGCAATGTTTGAAGGCAGTGATGGCACAGAAAAAAAAGATGGCATGTGCAGAGTGTTTGAGGGTGGCACTGTGGGACGTGCTGCTTGCTGAAGTTGGTGGCCCTGGGGCAATTTACCGCATCGGGGCACTGTGGTTTTTCAGTTATGCCCTTGATGCTTTCACTTCACAATAACATCACTTGCAGTAAAGCAGGGCAGATCTTGCAGGTCACAGCTTTTATCAAGTTGACTTGTGGCAACAGTTTAAAGTCACTGAGCTCTTCAGTATGACCTATTTTCCTGCCGATGTTTGCCTATGGAGATGGGTGCCTGTGTGCTTGATTTTATACAGGTTAGCAATGATTGTGGCCGAAACACCTAAACTCCGTAATTAGGAGGGATGTCCCCAAAACAGAGCACAACTTTTATACATTGTTTTGCTGTTATTTAATTTTCAAATGCAACACATAGTACAAACAGCAGCAAAGAGAATGATACATTAGACAGGACACAAGTGTATCATTATTATAATTTTTAATATAATGTAAGAAGCTGCAGAGGTATAAAAGCCTGTGTATGCTAGGTGATCATTGTTTGGCCTTTTGGATTAAGTCATTTTGCATGCCGAATTTATTAATCCTTTAATCATGATAATGATATACGCTAAATTATTATTATTTGCTAAGGGCCTCAATAATCACAAATAGGTAACTGTTCTGAAGGGAAAATATGATCAAGAAATACCGGTATATCTGTGGGCCTAATTGATATTATATATTATTATTATTGTTATTCGCTAAGAACCCCAATGACCACAAAAAGGTAAATGTTCTATATATATCTGTGGGATTTAACAGTCCATGTGAAATGAAAACACTGAAAAACATTGACATTTTGAACAGAGGAGAAGGAAAAACACAAAAGGAAAATTGTGGAGCTACAATGTGACGAGCTATGGAAGGATGAGAAAGTTGTAGCCATGGAGACTGAGCTAATTAGAGCATGTCACTCTGCGGTGACAGAAGAATGGGCTGTTCGTACTAAGGTAGAAGGGAAAACCGCAAGACGAAATAACGTTAAAAAAAAAAAAGGAATTCTGAAAAGAAACTCTGTTTGAGCTGGAATTTTAATACATCAAAAACTACATTTGAAAATGCATTTCTTTACATTGGTTAGCATATGATCATTTAATAAACCATATTATACTATAATAACCTTCATTTGATCCTTTATTCAGAAATAAATTCCTTTTTGGGATTTCTCGGCTTATTACGACTTTCAATAAAAGGTGCTTGTAAAATACAATTTACAGCTCTGTGCACATTAGAGGCTTCTATTGTGATGATGAACAGACGGTAACACAAATCCTGGGTAGTTATTTTAGTTTATTTTTTACTGAAGTATAAACCCAGTATGGGCAATATTAAAATGTAGTAGTCATCCATAGCCTTACAAGTCCCTGGAACCCTGCATATTAATTTAATCCAGAAACTCAATATTATAATATGTAAGAAGTGTGAGTGGTATGATATCAACGTAAAAGCTGAAAGTAATGCTATATTATACACGTATCCACCAGAACCTCAGGATTAGAACAGCGGCCTTGAGCATGGCGTCTTGTTCGCCTGGCCATGTCACCACTATGGGATTTCTGTCTCCTCGGGTCTCCTCGGACACACCTGTGGATTGCTTTCTAATCAAAGGCCTTTATAAACCGGGCTTCTCCCAGCTTTCTATGCTCGGACATTGCTCCCTAGCCTTTGACTTTGTTTTCAGTGTTTGAAACATGCTGACTTGGTCTTCTGGCTTTTGATTCTTGGCTCTGGACTCCGTTTCCGCTTTGTCATCCTCCTTCTGTGTGCCGCCGAAACATCCAGCCAGAGGCTGCGCAATGCATCATGTGATCTGCAGCTTGGGTAAGTATGGAGTACTGTCGGCCATTGGGAATTTATCATAGGAAGGGGAGTTGCTAGGTCTCCAAAAAATCAGCAGACGTAATAGCAGTGGAGTCTGCTTTGAGAGTGGCTGCTGCGCACACTGCACATACTGTATATGTACATATATATATAGCCACACACAAATATTTGCAAAACATTTCTAAATGAACAGAATTCGGATTTCTTCATTTCCAGCAACCTACATGAAACATGCAACCAAGTATATATGCAACTCTACAATATGTACATAAGGACTTGCCCCAGCACCCAGACTGCACCCACAGTGGTCTCCTCTCAGAGCCTCAGGTCTCCTCTTGAATCGACCCTATTCTCGTTACATGTTTTTTCTTACATTTTTCTTTCTCCCAGCTCTCTCTTTGCTCAACCTACCTCTTCTTTTCATGTATCCCTTCATGTTTCCCTATCTATCCCATTTCTCTTTATCTCTCCCATTTCACTTTATCTCACCCCCTTCTCTTTGATACCTCTTCTCATTATCTCTCCTCCTCTTTAACTCTCCTTTCAATAACTTTCCTTTTTGTTTATCACTTCTTTTTCTTTTTGTCTCTCTTTGTTTTCTTTATCATCCCACCTTTCTCTTTAACTTGCACCCTCTTTTTTCTCCCCTTTCAATTTCTCTCTCCCCCTCTTTCTCTTTATCTCACTGTTTTTACTATCTCTCCCCTTTCTGTATATCTCCTCTCCTATTTCTCTCTCTTCCGTTCTTGCCCCTCCTCTTTCTCTTTTTATCCCTTTTCTCCCTACCTCTCCTTTTTTAATGTCACCCCTTTCTCATTATATTTCCTCTCATTTTTTATCTGATCTCTTCCTTTTTCTCTTTATCTCTCCTCTGATTTCACTTTATTGCTCCCTTATCTTCCCCACTTCCCATTATTTCTCCCCTTCTTATTATCCCTTCTACTTATTATTATCCTTTTCTCTCCATCTCTCTCCTTTCTTCTCATCTCTAATTATCTTCCCCCTGTCATTTTTGTCAAGTAATTCCTTTCCTTTCGAAACATACAAAAAACAGGGATTTCAAAAGATCTCAAGTAAAAATGGTAAATACAAGAACTAAATACCCTTATTACTCCACTGGTGAAATGTGAACTATTTGATGAGATGACGATATATAAATTATATACTTTAAAAGCCCTTATTATCATCAAGCAGGTCAAATCACACAATGTTCTGATCACAGAACAAAAGAATCGACAGAGTGCTTTATACTTTGTTCCGCTATTTATTTATTACATTCAATGCAGAAAAGAACATCGGGATTGTAAATGCTCTTATTTCGTGTTAAGTTTTGAAGTAGTATTTAACTTACATGAAGTGGCTTAACACACAAAGCTGGTGCACCCTTCTTGTATGTATTCTGCTTCAGGTTTACAATTCTGTGTCTCCAGACATATCATTGTGCATGCGGTAAATCGCTACTCACTTACTTATATTATTAGAACAACTAAACACAAAATGTAAAAATGATAATGCATATCTAGTCCATGTCTGGGGAAAAATATAGTACAATTTGTGCACTAAGAAGCCTTGAGTCTACTACCTTGGGCGAGTTGTACAGCAACAGGTGTAACAGCCTATGTTACAACCAGTCACATCTAACATTTGCCTCTATTTACTAAACTAAAAGTTGGCAAACAATGACTTTATACAGTTTGCAAATTCAATAAAGCCACCTTGCATATCCACTCAACATAAAAACAAAATCTTACTCCTTGTATATGCTGGATTTTGGGACAGTCATCCTGCGCAAGCAGGCATCTTGCAAATTAATTTATCACAGAACTTGTGAAACTCACAAAGTCACATTCCCACTCGCAAACAAATTAAAATGTTTTGTGAGTGTTATCATGCAACCATAGTTGAGTTCACTAACCACTTTACTTATTTGTATCCCACTGAATACTCATTCAGTATATGGGTAACCATTTCTATTAAGGTTGACAACGCAAGGGTCTTCAGTGCTGTAGGGGGGTTCTGACAGTAGGTACTCACATTTCTGTTTATCCTTTCAGGAATCATCCATAGTTTAAGTTGATGATTAACAACCTTCAAGCATCATAGGTAATTTTTATGGGGTCTACAGCTGACTCAAGTAAAGAAAAGAGTGAAGGGATTATTTATTTACATTGAACCATCCTGCGCTACAGCAAAGTGGCTTCCTCTATTTCCTAGGGCTTATTTAGGCCAAATGCACCTTGTAAAATATTCAACCAAGTAAATGAATGGCAACATTTTTTCTATGTCAGAAGAATGCATCAGACTATCCCTGTGGTTTTTTTTTGCCCCAAACACTAATCTGTATAGAGTAGGTTAGATGATATCATTAAATGATCACATTGAATGTGTTCTCCCATATTACCACATGGTGGCAGTATTCCATCTTCAGAGTGCATGGCATGTTCCATGGAATATTAACTGTTAATAAAAGTATATCAAAGCAATATTTCACTTGCAATAAACTTCCAAGAATGTATTGTACTGCTCAGTGGATAACCGTTACATCTTTTACCTATAATCTTTTATATTTTTCAGGTAAGGTATTATTTTGTTCTGACACCTGATGTATTCTTGTTTCTGTTCTTTTATTTGAGGCTTTGCTAATTAAACATCAGTGACCAGTAATTGCTAATGTGAAGCTGAAATAAGAGGCCCACAACCCAAGTTGTAATTTAACCTTTTTAACTTTTTTTCCATGCATAATTCTTTGTCTTCTCATTTTCATCACAGGCTGCAGCTGGGAATTTTCTGCTTGACTAATGCTCCAGCGACATGGAAGGTAGCATCTGATAGACGCACTTACTGACAATACGTTCCAATAATTGCATGCCAGTCACCTATTCATTCTGTGTCTCAGAAAACAGGGAGCGCACAGTTATTATCATCAGTACGCACCAAAACTATACACAAAAGGAGAGACTTTTAGATTATGTGGTATTGTCTAGTACCCTCTTTTTATGTTTTTTTTTAATGGCGGAGGCGAAGCTGAAATGTCAGTGACAGACTGAAACTACCAGAAGAGCAAATGATGAAGACAATGTTCCTCTTCCTGCTGGGTGTTTCCAATGGTAGCGTTTGTATGGCATGTGAATACAATGCAAATAGATATAATAAACATAGTAATACAATGTCAATAAATAACAAAAAAAAACCTCATATATATATATTCATTCATCCGAAACTATGAAAAAAAATAAGTAGTAAGAACCTATCAGGGCCTGCTCTTGTCTCACATGACAATTAACCGTTCCCTGAAAAAATATGAATGAGGTAAAACCTTACCTGGTTAGAATTGTTTCAGGAAACAGCTTTGATTACTTTGAAACAGCTTTTGAGTACTCGGCTGCAATAATTATAAAGGTGTTAAAATTGTCATAGTATGTTAAACAGCACCATTAAGCATCAGACAGACTCCCTCTATATATCACATTCATAGCTTGAGCAAACCCTCAAAAACAATGCAAAAATATGTGATAAAATATATTTAAATATTCACCGCTTATATATTTGGTTACAATTACTTTGTTTTAAAAATGCAACCTCGGCTTAACCATAAGCACATAAAATACATAGCTATCATAGTAAATTTATATATATCCTCACAAGCTATGTCTGAGCGTTGAGAGAGTAGGGAGATTGTCCCGGAACACCAGTATTACCGTATATTAATGGGCCAAATATAATTTTTAATAATAATAATAATTATTATTATAATTATTATTTATTTGTTTAATTTATATAGCACCAACAATATGCGCAGTGCAAACATTTAAAGAGTATAACAAAATTAGAAAGACAAATTATTATTATTATTATTATTTTTATTACAGTGTATCATATGGAATTTTATTTCCCAACATGGCATATCACATTCTTTACCTCGCCTCTGTTTTTTTCTTTTTTTTCTTTTCAGACTCAGATGCTTATTTTCAGCATTCATTCTGCATCACTGAGTTTTGTCTTCCTTTCAAATGATCACTTTGTCAAATTGTGACTGGTGTTGCCATTTGTAAATCACTGGAGCGAGAAATTAAACAGACTCTTTGAGAGCTACTTTTTTTGGACATGATAGCTATGTACAAAACCAGTCTTATAGCATACAGTGTTATATTTTTTATAGGCATTATCTGACCTTTAATGGAATATCACAATATGTTTTTGAATATTATCTTGTTAATTCAGACACCGCTGATAATACAATTTACAAATTCAGCCATCAACTGAAACACAAGTACATGAAATATACCTTTACAGGTGTTATGTCTATTTATTATGACCTGCCATCTATCGTAGATATATAGCTATATAGATATATAGATATGTATCATTACATAAGTTATGGTGGGTAAAGGTGATGGAAAACCCTTCCATTAAAATTAAGGGGGTAGTAGAAGTATTATTAAACACTCATCTACAGACACCAGACAAGCCAGAAGGCTTGTTTCTCCCTCAGAAATCTCATGGTGCTGCCACAACCACAAGGGATTCTGGGTAGGCACATGCAAATAAGATCAACAATGATCACCTTTGCCTCTATATCCACTTTATACATGGATCCCTTGAAAGTAATTGCCCGCTGTACAGGACAGCCTTCAGACAAAACTCGGGAAGAGGTGCAGTAGCCAGATCACCACTCATGGACAGCTGTTTTGTCCTAATGGGACTCGTCAGCATGGGGTTGTGATACTGGGTTAATACTAGAGGCTTGGTGTAAACAAGGAAAACCATTACATAAGTTATGGTGGGTAAAGGTGATGGAAAACCCTTCCACTACAATTAAGGGGGTAGTAGAAGTAGATTGAAAAATGTAATTCAATCTGCTTGAGTTGATCACCTTCAGGGCACATTTACAGCATTAAGATTTCTGTAGTAGATGTGCAACATTATTTTACTGGAGATTATGAGGCGGCTCTGGCACTTTAAGGCCGCTGGACGTCTAATAGAATAAGTGCAGTCTACGAAAGGCCACACATTAAGTTTTTCTGCTCAAGCGGTGTGCGGCCGAGTTTATTAAGCCTGCGGCCACACACCATACCTAGGAGCTTCAGGCCCTCTTCAGGATGCCTGATGATATCAGTGGGATGGTGCTGATGATGTTGGTGGGTGGGGCCATTCACATTGTGGGCTGGGCTAGCCCCAAATGCTTTATATTTGTATGGGGGTGGGAGGGGGAAATTGGCTACATGCAGATTGTGCCGCGTCTAAACGCCTCTCCCTCGATTTCGATGACCTGGGGAAGCAGGGCCAACATGGGCCAACCTGGCACACTGGGCGAGTGCTGCAGTGTGCCTCCTGGATATGCATTTTAACATCCAGGCATCCACCGTGCTTCTGTCATTCGGCGGCCACTGGCCTTAAAGTCCCTGGCACTCACATGCTACGACTAGCAAATTACCTTGCATTTTCATTAATATATATATGTTTTTTGTTAAACATAAGTTAATGTTGAGTGCATGTCCTCGACTGTGACTCACAAAATTCTCCCCACCACAGAATAAACAATTATTTAATGAAAACATTCTTTTGCCTAACTGATCTTACAATAAATAAAATTAATTTCAGCAATGAAAACTATTTATTTGTTGAAAACCAAGCACAGTGCTTTATGACAAGGTGTTCGCTTGGAGATAAGGCTTATTTATTCTTTAACTCATTCTTCCTTTCATTCATAACAGTTATCATTCTTCGCTGATGCTCCGTAGTCATAATGAATGTGCTTCAAAGCGCACATGGTCGGTTCTCTGAGGTGACAGGGCAGGGAAAGAATAGCCAAGCCTAGAAAGCTTAATAATGCTAACAAATACAAGTAATTCTAAAGTAAAGGAATCAAGTAGGTCAGGACCCTCCGATAATGGCTCTGGTCGCTTTTAATATCTGCATGTATATTTTATTAGATACATCCCACGTGCAAGGGTAGCTAGTCTGTACTTCTGTAGGTTCTATGGAAATATATTTCATAGCATCAAGGGGGTTCAAATTCAATAACATCTGGAATGCTTCTTGGGGCGACTGACAGGCCCATCCTGGGCTAAATGATGATCTGGGCATATTTATTGCCTAAATTTTCTGCCACACCAATAGTAGTTTTCAATCAGTTTTATGAAGTTTTAAGATTTATCCCAGTCTCGTTTTGAGATCTGTCATCCAGTAACAGGGTTGAAGGTGTCAATGTTTTTCTCATGGCTCCTTTGTAACTTATCCACACAACGTACAGCAAGTGTTCCCTAAAATAATTACGTTACACTTTTTACAGAATTTTTAATAACTTTGTGACTGTCTATTTCACTGTAGGCTCCAGCTCAATAAAGTAAAAAAAACCACTATTATACTGAAAAACCTCTTTTTTCCGTTTTATGGTTGAAAGAGCCCAGCGTTTTTATTTGACGTTGAAGGGTTTTCCGCGTATAATTCAATACCATTTTGTGTTACACAATGTTTACACCAGTCATAAAACGAAATATGTTTCCCGGTAGATCTCTCATTTTATTTTTTCTGATCATGGTTTCATCACATAGGAACACGGCAGAAACATTTAATAAGGGGTTTCTGTTTCCATGGCAACCAACCATCAGCGCCTGTTATTGTGTCACATGAAAATAATGTGTTTCCAGCTAAAATATGATTGAGGTAACATTTTCCTTGTTGAAAGGGACACTCCAGACATCATATACAGTTTATCGCAGGGCTTGGCAAATTTGCTAGGAATCTAGGAAAGAGTCTAAAAAAAAAGTTAAGAGCCAGGGTTTTTCCTTTATAAACTAACAAAAATAACAGATCTTAAATTTACACATAAAGTAGTCTAGAACCAAACGTCAAGGGCATTTAACGTATGCAGATAATTAATACATTCTGATGTGACACACCAGATGTTTTATGTGCTCTGGGGAGCAGTTTAAGGGCACATACTCCTGGACAATAGCAGTATATTATTGTACTTTTTTTAACTTAAAGTGATCCATAATCTTTGGGGAAAAAGATGGCACATTATGGATAAATCGCTGTACTTAAAACTACCTCAACACCACAAATTAAATAACACGAGGAGACACAGCATTGAAGGTATAGAGCAACTGAAAAACAAACAAACCCAAACTTACAGGTATAGATCAACAGAAAATCACAAGCAAACTCAGAATTGAAGGTATAGATCAAATAAATAATGCATGGAAATCCAGATTACACACGTAAGGACTTGCCCCAGGTATGATATAACAGCATATGATATCTATTTATGCACTAAATGAATAAACACATGGCTTCACTGATAAAACATACCATAATCTAAAAAAAGAAGGCGACTTAAGAAACGAGCATGAAAAACACTAAATAAAGAACAAACTGTCCATTTAAATATGATTTAAATTCTGTGAACAATTCTTAATAATTATAGAATTATTTCTATACCAGTGTATCTACGATCAAAATCAAATTTTTATAAAACAGTCCAAAAAGAAGGGTCCTTTTTTTTGGTACTCCAAATGATGTTCGTTACGCCAGATGTCCAGTGAGAGCTATCAGTGTGTAAAGAGCAGAAAAATCATTAAAGGGGCTTGCGGAGCCTTCGCTTAAAATCGTTCTTGAAAATATCTCCTGCAATACAAAGAATTGACACGTTTGTAAGAGCTAAAAGACACCTGGCGGAATTGACAGACCTCAGCTAGGTTTTTAATGAGATTCAAAATGTTATTACTGATCATAGAAATATGGCGATAATGAAAAGCATCTAATCAACAACGCCATATGCATTAATGAGAACATACACTGATAACTGTATTTAAATGTCATTACCATTTCTAATAGCCATGTCTGTGCGGGTTAGCATTATTTCCTTACATTTACATTCCCTGCTTATAGAATAGGCTAATCAGAGGATCTTTAAAACAACTTTTAATATTTTAAACATTTTTATTAACTATAATTTTGCATTTATGTCAAATACCAATAATCCTGTCTACCTTAGTTCCAATTTTAATCAACCATGTTTTTTTTCAGTTATATTTTGATATATATATAATATATTTTAAATGATCTGATTTGAATTAATACGCTTATTAATAATGTTTATACCCCTTAGTATCAGAACATGCTTCTTTTTCTTCCTTACGTTCCTTTTGGTTTTTTTTGTTTAATTTTCACACCACATAAAACTGATATAAAAGTTTTATTAATCTGCCTTTTGTGTATCCGTTTTATCTTGGCTCGGAGTAACAGAGTGACACATTAGCTGCCCGGCCATTATTCTAATTGGCAGCTTTAATATTTTAGTACGCACTACGCAGTATCTCGTATTAGTTTCCACTGCCTTGGAAAACGGAACTAATAAAGAAACCAGTCTTTGGATGGATTATTTCATATATATACGCTGACGGTCTTCAGATAATTTCACAATAAAATTGATATTTGTCCGAAAAAAAATGGAAAAATTGATTTGGTCTAAAAAAAAGTGGAAAAGATGTTAAATTTGTATTAAATGTGTTAATATGCTTAGTAGCATAAAGTCAGCAGTTTAAAAAGATGTAGTTCATGTTTATCCTTTGCATGACTCTCCTAAAAAATCTTAAAGTCTGTTTAAAATCATCATCAAGTGTGGAATTAAGTATGGGGAATGAAGGAGAAAAATTGTTTCCAACCAGTGATCAGATGAGATGGCTGAAATATGGAGTCTTTGTAAAGGAGACAATGTCTTATTAGGAGGAAGATGGTGCAAATATTACATGACATACTTGTTAAGCTTAATATGTTTGTATGATTGTTTTTTCCATGTATATATTATCTGTTTAAAAGACCCAAAGCAGAATATCGGTAATTTGAGATGAAAATGACTCCCAAAGCATTTGTAAATTATTAAAGCATTATAGAGATTTCTTTTCACTCCTTTTTGCTCCGAGTCTCCTGGTGATCCACTGCTTACCAGAGACATCAGGTTAGTATCTTCAGTCTCCAGGCGGGGGAGCAGCATTTATTTGTGTCCACTACCGGCCCACTCCTTGAAAGCGTTAACATAATGTCTACCTGCTGTTAGTCGTACCTCTTGACCGCAGAGGGGGAGCTCCGGCAGACAACCTTGGGAAGTTTCCAGGTATGTTAATGAGGTCATCATGGTGTGACATCCAATCCCAGTGTCTCTGCTACACACGCCTTCCAGGGGACAAGTAAAGAGATTCCCCAGCTAGTGGAAAGGGTTAAAAGAAACGGAGCAAACAAAAAGGGTAAATAAACCTAGTCAAGAAACAACATACAGGATAAGTGAATGGATTGTTGGGGAACGCTCTTGGCCTCTAGAATGCATAAAACTAAACTGGCAATAAGTGGCTTCAATTTAGTAAAACACAAACTTCAATATTTAAGTTCATAGACATTATGTAACAGCATGTGGAAAACAATTTGAATTTGATAGCTTTTGGGGACAATGCTAAATGTCCACAGATGCAAAAACCAATTCAGCCGTCAGGACATTTTTTATTAACTTTTGTAATTTCTATACTTGTGCATCAGCAGTCAAGATCTTTTTTTTTTATCTGAAAGTAAAATTTCATTTATTATGCGAGTCAAGTGATGACCTTTTTCACATGACCGGTAAATGCTAATATCAATGTTCTTTAAGGAGACACCGGCTAACGGGCCATATGGTATCTTTACTTAAAATAGTTCTTGAAAATATCTCCTACAATTCCAAGAGGAGATTTGCTTGTTAGACAACCAGAAATCTGGATCACACGCTAATCCCTTCAGCGATGTCAATTGTTATTAGGCAGATCATTTAACGCTGAAGGACAAAAAAACATAAACTATTTCATAATCAATCGTATTTCCTCAAAAATAACCAGTATCTCCACAAAGAAGGCAAATGACGCTTTAAGCAGCATATTTTGTTTTTGGGATCATGGGTTAAAAAAGCTTTTGTCAGCTCTCTAGAGATTTCACGCTACAAATAACTCCTTACATAAGTATCCCTAGAGGGATTTGCTATTTGGAGAAGTTTCTATGCTCCTGTTCTTTAGGTGAAAAGGCGAATAAACGTCTTTATTTTTAACAAACGAATAAAGACACGTTTTGCTTGTAATCTACGGAAAACTAGAAGGAGTTTTTGTTTTCTTGGAAGAATATTTGTCTTCCTTTTCCCAAGGAGCTTAGTGATCACACTGTAATCTAGTGTACTGTCCGTGCTAATTGAAACACTAGAGCAGGAAAAGGGTGAAATATCTGGGGCAGTGGGAGCCAATCTGGGACCCGCAGCTTAGGTGACACCAGTTTGACAATTTACATTGGTCATCAGAAATGTTTACCTGTAAAATTTTAATGCACAGCATGTCGGAGAAGAGACACAGTATAGCGCAAGTTCATTTGGAATGTAAAGGACGTATTAGAACCATGCCGGCTGCTCGGATCATATTCTGCCTCCATGTAGGTGAGTATTTCACACGGTGAAAAGCTGTTTTTGACTTTGTAGATGATGTATGTTTTCACTGACCCTAGAACTAAAATCTTAGTATATATATATATATATATATATATATATATATATATATATATATATATATATATATATATGCTGTTATCTGGCAGATATTTTATATTTTGTATAATTATTTGTTTTTTAATTCTTATAACAATATATTTATATATATATATATATATATATTGTTATAAGAATTAAAAAACAAATAATTATAAAAAATCTGCCGGATAACACCAGTATAAAACATTGAGATGTAAATAAATTAATGTGATTTAAACCTTTCGAGTGCCAGAGAAACATGCAACCTATTGCAAAGCACATAAACAGCTTAAATGACATTTTTGAGTGCATCCGATTCATGTATGATCACTTGAAAACACACAGTCTGTTATTATTGCTTAATAATGACTTTTCACTTATGTAAAAAAATAAATGTTTACATTGTTGTAGAAAAATTATTAACATCTAACCAGGAAAATCATGATTATTTTTCGTATGGAAATTATATATTATTTAAATATAGTTAGTCTAGAATTACATTATATTATATATATATATATATATATATATATACACATAAGACTACCCCTGTATACTGTCTGTTGGTGAGCACGGATGTAATGTTAAACTCATGTTTGCATGTATTCAGGCGGGGAAGATGATGATTTCTATAGCTGTCAGATCTGTTCAGGATTGCTGCTTTGTTGGATCAGAGAGGCGGTGTAATAGCCAAATATCAGCATAGTGTGACTGGTACACAAAGCAGAGCCCCCTCAACATAGTGTCTCCAGATTCATAGTCACAGTGCTTGTTTTAGCTTTCTGTATACCAGGAGATGGTGCAAAGCTGCATAGAGTTAGCGTAATATGGACTCATTAATGTTGTAAAAGAAACTAAAGATGTTTAAGGCACTAAGGACACTGTACAAAAACTCTCAAGAATTCCTTGCTATTTTGGATATCAGTGTTATAAATCCCCGCTGTATTTGTGCTTTATACAAACGTAGTTTTCTGACTATTGTGCAGCGGTGCCAGTGTTTCCTGTATTCTTTCCTAAATGTCTTTGATGACATACAAGACAATGGCGTGCATGCTTCTATACAGAGTAATCTGAACATGTTGGGCTCTCACAGGCATCTGTACCTTCCTTCATAGACCTCATGTTGGCTTTGCTAACCCCGTCATGTTATCTGTTCAATGTTAGTTGCCATCATCCTCTGATGTCTCTCTTACACCTTCATGTTAGCTCACCAAACCATCTCTTTCCTGATATTATTACTTTAAACTCCCCCATATTATTCCCTCTCATGTTGCTTCCATCAACACCTAATGTTAACTCCTCAATGCTCCTTTCTATCTTTTTTTCCCACTCTTCTTCCCTCAGGGTTTCCCGAGGTTCGTGAGCCCTGGGAACCTTTTCATTTTGCTCTACATTAAAGGTAGCCCTGATCATCAAACACCAGTAAATGATGTCTAATGCTGCTCGCTGACCTTCCCACCACAAGACCATGGTATGTCCAATGCACTGACGATTAAGGTTCATTGTGAATTATAATCACACACGGTTATCATTTATTATCAGACTTTGTGGTTACAATGGTTGTATGGATGGAGCTGGCCTTGTTCCTCTTCATGGTAAAGAATGTAATGATTTCAGCTAGATAACTACAGATAATATGAATACTTTAAACAGTAGATTGCACTCCTTTTTGTCAAAGTAGGGCATTTATGGATGTGTAGATATGCCCCCCTTGTCAATTGTCTGGGCAATTAGCGAATTTGGAAGGTTGAACTTGAAGGGATTTTTCAAACTAACTATGCAACCACATACTTTAACAGGTGGTAATGGCCAAATCATTATGTGACATTAGAGGGTAATATATACATTCTTTTTCAGAATGAAACATTGATGATGTTTTCGTTTGGCGGAAAATCTCTAATATTTGACTCTTTCCCCGACCCATCCGACATATGGGAAATTGTTGAGACGATTGGTAAAGGAACTTACGGCAAAGTTTTTAAAGTAATGCACAAGCACAATGGAAGCAAAGCTGCAGTGAAAATCCTGGATCCATTTCATGTACGTTGCCTTAAAGTTACATGTTTGTCATGAATGCTCAGCACTGTTTCGCACTTGATTCCGTGTTATTGAAGGTGCTAAGAACTGCAAGTTTTGCCAGAGTTTAAAACAACTTTTAAGGTCGTTTGCTTTGGTGATATTTTACCGGCTGGGTGGGTGTGGAGTAAGAAAAGAAAATAACAAAAAAACATGTAAAGAGTGCGTGACCAGGACCAGGACATTAATATGCATTAATTGTATTGGTTATCATTGTTGTGTTTATATTTCTTGTAATGTATCCCATTGACTTCACTGGTTATTGTGTGCCCACTCCCCATTGGTTACAGTATGCTCCACCCCCTGAATGTTATAGATAATAATGCATATAGAAACAACAAAATATGTTTAAAAATGAAATCCTGAAATTGTTTAAACCCTGGGTATAGATGCAGTGAGGTGGTTCTAGTATGGGTCTCACTGCTTTTGTCTCCGATGACTGTGGAGCTTTTGGAATATAATAATTTTCTGAACACTCCTAAAAAACAAACAAACCCAAGAACAAATATTTTATTAAACATTTTTGGTTGCATTCTCCCAATCCTACACACCAATGGGTGCAAAGGTTTGCCTATTGCGAGAACTCACTGGTTGTATCCTTCAGAAAGAAATCTCAATGGGAAATGTAGGAATCTTTTTTAAACATTCTTTGGACTCCATTGGGTCCGTTAAAAGATTGTTTGATGAAACTAGTAAAGGTTGATATTTTTATTTTTAAATATATAAACAAAGAAAATAGAAAACAAAAAATATATATAACAAAGAAAACAGCAGAAAAAACATTAAGGCACATATGCCAGGTTTATTAATGTCCTGCTGTCTGTGAGTTATCTAAACACACCATGAAGGTCACTTGCATACAGCAACATGTAGACACCTTTATATCTACGATACCAGAACCACAATTCCATTGCGACGTGTCTCTTCCCTCCCACAGAAAAGAGCCCTATCTTCAAATATGACATATCACTGTGTTTTATGAAATCAATTGTTCCTCAAGCCTTTCCGATAACCAAGTCTGGTTGTTTCTTTAGTAGAAGAAGCTGCTCATTTCACGGTTGCCAATGAAATAAAATATAAAATATAACCATGGTCAACAAAACAGGGCTACTTAAAAGCACCAGGTGAGATTTTAAGGAAACAGTGGCAGATGGTGGCTACGTATCTTTGAGTTAGCTTTTATTTTCTAATGCAGTGTTGTACTGTACAAGTATAGTGAGTCATAAGAAATATGAGAAACATATTGAAAAACACAGCATATAAACGCATACATAAAGCACACGGCTGTATTGAGCGATGGTCCCAAAAAAGCCACAGACTTGGCAATGTGACAAAATGATTTATACGGGACATTTTTCTAGGAAAGAGTTAGGTCTCTGGGAAAAAAGATACAAGTCTGGGGTGAAAAGAAGTTCAGCTGTCTAGTCCTTTCCTTACTCCAGGGTGATAATCTGGTATCATGTCACTAATTCTCAGAGCGTAATGCTTCATTAATGAACCATTCTGTACGCTGAGTGATGAGATCAACAACTTTATAACTAGCCAAATGTATAGGAATTTTAGGGATGTTGTCTGTGATCTGATGAATTATGATTTTAAATTGTGAACATAAAAGCTTAGATTTATATTTAAAAGAAACTTTAGACATTGTAAAGTACAAGTGCAAATTAGTATTCTGTGACTGATTTGTACATTGGATACAAAGATTATTAAAACGCAGATGAATGAGAACAGTCCTGGAGGGAAATAATGAGACAGAGGAGCCCCATGAATGAGGTGCAGGAGAGGTACCGCCTTTGGTTTCCTTTTAATTTAATGGTTCATATTGGGGACAAATTTGTGCCAGGTAAGGGTTAATACCCCAATGGCTTGTGAGGGCCGAAAATGGGAGGTGGCGAGAAAGCCCTTCTAAGGGATATAAAAGGGAGGCCTGGAGTGGCAGTTGCCAGCTTTTATGCAAAGAAAATAATTTCCTGCCTATCCCAGGGTTTTGTAGCCGGGTGGTCAGGTTTGAGGCTAGTATGGCGCAGGAGTTAACCACCTATAGGTGTGGTTACTTGGGCACTTGCCCTTGTGATTCAGGGTAGTTATGTGGCTGCCGTGGTGATGCCAGCAGTTCCAGCGGGGATCCAAGGGGAATAGGCCCTTGCCAGCCCGTAGTTTAATTGGTTATAATTTGGTATCGTTTGATGGTGTAAAAGGAATGTTAATAAAGATGGTTACGTACTTGGTGTTTGTTTTGGTAAGTAAAAGTTTAATGTTAAGTTTTAAAAAGTGAAAAATTAATAAAAAAGCTTTCTTTAAAGTGTTGTGGTGCTGTCATAATATGTGGCCCGCATAGCAGACAAATTTCATCCATTGTTGACAAGATTTAAAGTGAAGTAATGTATCTGTTGTGTTATTTAGGAGGGACCACAATGAGACACAATGTGAATATTATCATACAGGAAAAGCAGTGACAAGAGCAGCCACTGAAAATTGTCGGACATATCTTAAAGATGTGTTTCCTGTCTTGTTTACTGCCAAAAGCCTGTATTTTTCATGGAATTAAATCAGAAATGCAGTGCCATTTTAGCCACTCAATCAATAAATATTGAGAGAGAAAGCAAAATGTAATAAAAGGAGACATTTGATGGACTTATGCCCTTTTAAACCATGTTTCCCCCAAAATGAGCACACATAATAGAACATGATAGCTTTTTATTTTGAAACTATTATTTTTTCTGCATGATTGAATAACTGCTTTTGCTGTATTTTGTGTGTCTTGTAGGAGGATATTGATGAGGAAATTGAGGCAGAATATAATATACTTAAAGCACTCTCTGATCACCCCAACGTAGTCAAGTTTTATGGAATGTACTTCAAGAAGGATGCAAAGACTGGTGATCAATTATGGCTTGTCCTAGAGGTCTGTACCACCCATTAAAACATGGTTTAGCATCCTGAAAATGGTTCTGTTAATGCTTTTCAATGCTTCAAATGTAGATATTTGGTCAAATTTAGTCCTAAATCCTGCTCAAGAGGTGCACGTCCAAGGTAAAAATGATAAGTCTTCCCATTTAAAATTTCAGTACCTAATTTTAGCTCAACCAGAAGGCAAATTCATGTTCCTCAGGTTGCTCCTGCCTGTGAATGCCCATGGATATACTAGTACCGGGTAAAAGGCAGGTGTTCAACTTAAAATCAACAAATTCTAATTTTCATAATTCATGCCTAACGATATTTGAAAATAAGACATGTCAAGTTATTAAAGAGCCAACCCAAGTCTCATCCAGTAGTCAGGCCCCGTATAGCATTACTAGATGAACCTCCATTGACCACAATTTAATCTAAAATAAATTACATATAAGTCATGCTTGTAGAAATATAATGCCATTAGCCCTTCGGCACTCTGGTGTTAATCGAATTACATTGCACCACTGAATAATATCAATTACATACATGATTCTAAGCATTAAAAAAACTGATAGCCAAGCTACTATCCTGGCACAGAGTCCGCATTTGTTGCTCAATATCTAGCAGCCTTTGTTCAAAATGTATCCCTCAGACCATACATGGCTGTGTATGAATGACACTTGAATACAATGTTGTGATCTTTCAGCTGTGCAACGGAGGATCTGTTACTGATCTTGCAAAGGGACTTCTGAAAAGAGGAGAAAGGATGAATGAATCCATTATAGCTTACATTCTGCATGAAGCTCTAATGGTAAGAATAAACCTTATTCATAGCTGGGAATTTTGAAGATATAGTGGTCCACAGGTCTTCCTTCGTGCTTCGTATGGAAGCTAAGTTGCCGTGTGGCTGGTAGACCCAGTGCCATATACAGCCTCCAGCTGGAGAATTGGCGCGTTCCCAGATAAATCATACTACCTGATTATTTGTTAAGAAATTAGACATTTGTAGGGAGAGGTGAGAACCTTTAATAGGAGTTAAATATTACAGTGGTGTTCTGGGTACCTTAAGTAACACACTTATAACCTGTGATTTCTGTGATGAAAATACAGAATTGAACTCGTTTACTCTTTTGGGCCCAAAAAGTTTGTCTTTTTGCTGTCGGTTTATGAACTGGCTGGCTATGGTTCACATGGCATACCTTCTACGTCCCAAGTCTTTTTAACTCTGTTATTACTGTCTAAGGTCCACTAACTCTCTCTTTTTTATCAGGGCCTTCAGCACTTACACAACCATAAAACCATTCACCGTGATGTCAAAGGAAACAACATTCTGCTCACTACCGATGGAGGAGTTAAGTTGGTTGACTTCGGTAAGATAATATCTTGAGCTATTAATCAATATTTAAAATAATGTTAGGCATGACTTCTACACGTGATGTACTTTAAATATTACAGGTGTATCTGCACAACTAACCAATACACGACTGCAACGCAATACATCAGTGGGAACACCTTTCTGGATGGCACCTGAGGTTGGATATTTCTTTTTTTTTAAGTATCTTTGAATTTTGATTAGTACTTGATTGAGTGATTAGTACTTTGTTTTAAAGAAAATATGAATGGCACAAATCTAAATATAATTTATATATGATCAATACAGGTAATTGCTTGTGAACAGCAAGTGGATACAACATATGATGCAAGGTGTGATGTTTGGTCGTTAGGAATTACAGCCATAGAGCTTGGCGATGGGGATCCTCCTTTGGCTGATGTTCATCCCATGAGAGCCCTCTTCAAAATACCCAGGTACTAATATAAAAAAAATTGTAAATTTATAATATAATAAAACACCAATTAGTGATATGAGAAGTTCACTTGTTAAACTTACTCTGTCTTTTGGGGAGGGTATATTTATTATATGTGTAAGGCTGATGCCCTATTTAGCTTCTCACATAAAAATCATAAAAATCAAAGAGAAAACTGCATGGTTTTCAATTTAATTTGATTAAATAGCAAATATTATAGCACCAAAATAGTTCTCATGTTTCCAAATTGGATGGGTTTTTCCTGGGTACTTTCATATGTAATTGACCTGTGTCAACGAATGGATGGCTGCCTACCTAGTAACCAAATCCAAAGATTTTATTTGTAGTAATACCATGCAAATATATACTACTATAAAACAATATTTCATAGTTCAATTCTGAGCAAATGTAAATGTAAAGATGGCTTTTGAAATTAGAGTTGACTTCTACCCACTACTGAAAAAAAAATTGTAAATATTAAAGGAACTCAACGTGTATAGACTAGCGAAGAGAAGAAATATGGGATGTAATAGAAGCATTTACATACATAATGAGATTCAACAAAGTATAAGACAGAGGTGTATTTCATAGGAGGAGTAATCTTAAAACAAGCAGTCATTGTCTAAAACTAAAAGCATGGCTGCCATCAGGGGTCTCCCTGCTCTGAGATATCACATGGATGTGACAGACACAAGGCAATTCTTAAACTAAGACCAGACCAGTGGGCGAATAAGATGAGGTTTTTGCAGCAAGTAGAGAAGATGGGTCAAGCGGGTCATATCTACCATCAAATTAATTGTTTCTATGTTTTTCAAATCCCCCCTTTGTTCCTTTTCCTGTCATACAGGCTTATCATGAAACATGATAATTTACAGTTGGGTTTTTTAAAGTTTAATACTAGCCTGTACTTTTACAGGAACCCGTCACCTTCACTGCGTCAACCGGAGCTGTGGTCATCAGAATTCAATGACTTCATTAAAAGGTAAAAGCAGCATAGCAGGAAGATGCAACAACTACCATGATAGAGAGGAGCCGTACATGTTGAAAGTAAAGGAAATACATACAAATATACATGTATAACTTTATGAAGAGTTCTGGTTACAGTGTAATAATGTTTGTCTGCCATTGAATTCTATAATCTAGTGCATTTTTTCTATTTCTTCTTTAAAAGAAAGTCTTCATCACCTTTAGAATTAATGTAATAAGATGATACAAATTTAATGAGTAAAATATTATTTTTTAATTTCACATTTACCTTCTAAGTGCTGGGGGTCAGGGGACATTTTTTTTTCTTTTGGGACAGTTAACTAAAAAGTTTTACTGTAGTTACCTTTGGCTGACACTTTTACTAGGAAAACCTATAAAAACCTATACTATAGATATCTAGTTCAAGGCACATCATGCATCTGATCACATGACATAATGGTAAAAACACAAAAAATATCCTCCTCTATTTTCCCTATGAATGCAAACCAAAGTAAAGAAAAGAAAAGTGCCCACCCTCTTTGGTAAATTCCTACAATCGCTGTTGTACAAACATGTATAAGTAGATTGTAGAAACGGCCCCATGTAGATGACAATGCACATTATAACGGTTTAGGCACACATACATTTTATAATCTTTCAAAAGAAAAATAATGGCAGAAGCTCATTGGTCTTTTTTTTAGACAGGGCAACAAACATATAGATTAAAACATATACTCTGTTTGCTATTTATTTTAATTATGTTTTTGATCCTACATTTATTTGGAGGAGGTTTTGGGTGGAAGGGGTGCCAGTGACATTGTATAGGTATAGGAGTAGGGATCAGGCTGTTTTACCAGCATGCCAGTCAGCTGATCTCACAATATAAATGCTGCCACTTTAATACCCCCCAAAGTCTATTACCATGGTAGCAGGCAGCTGTATGAGGCCTAGCGAGGTCACGTCACACATGTACTTGACCCTGGAGACCCCATGGCGAATACATGCCTTGGCACAAGATAAAAGTGAGAGAGAGCTGTATTTAGGATGGGATAAGGAGAGAGAGAGTGTGTATGTGTATGTGTATGTGTATGTATGTATGTATGTATGTATGTATGTATGTATATGGTGTTGAAGTGAGTGAGTGTGTGTTAGTGGATGGTGTTGGTATCACCCTGCCCCTAAACAGAATTCCACCAGATGTTTCCTAGGTTTCTATTCTGGTTGTTGCTACTTATATGTATCCTATGTAAATAATGAATGCAAATTGTACACATATTGTGGTATATTCTGCATCAAACAAATACTCTACGGCAGAGCAATTCCACATACAAAAAGTATGTAAAACAGTTTTTTTTACATTTTCTAGGAAAGGGCCTTGTATACCAATTTAAATATGATATATATTAGTTATTAGTCAATATGTGAATATAAGGTACAGATATTTAAAGAAGATGCATTTTATTATCTTCACCCTTTTGAAAGGAATAATAATTTCCATATTAATTATGTGGTAGGATGCTTGCATTGATGTTTTGTTTTGATTGATTCGTATTAAAACAGTTGCCTTACGAAGGATTTTGAAAAGCGGCCAATGGTTTGCGACCTCTTGGAACATGCATTTATTAAGCAAATTAAGGGTAATGAAAAAGCACTCCAAAAGCAGCTGATGGAATTCATTGATATTCACCAGCAAATGGGAATTATGGAGAAAAAAAGGTAAGAAAAACAATCACAATTTTACATGCGCTAAAGAAATGTGTTGTATGTTCAAATTATTACATTTATATAATAATGCTAATAAATGTTATACAGTATATAATATTTTTGACATCACTAGCGCATGTTTTTTGTTCTACAACTGATTTAGCATAGAGGTGATATCTTGAATTCAGTTTGGACGTACAAAGAGTCAAAAGCGGTCCTAGTGCAAACTTTGCTGTAGGGAAAGTATTAATCAGGAACTGAGCAGCCGATCAATATCACATATTCTTTCTTGGCCTCTTGTTCCTGGCTTTATTTTATTTCTTCTGGTTTCCATTCACGTTTTGGAGAAGTATGAGTTACTAGAGCTGTAAAATGGAAATAATTACACCGTGCAGCTTTTTGACTCGAGCTGGAGACACGAAAGGCTTCAATGATTCGATAATTTATCATAGTCTGGCAGTGATGCCCCCCCCCCAATATTTGGTATAACGGGCTTCTTTTTATAATCCACAATTCTAGTGCAAAGTGCTAAGCAGGGAGTAATCAGCAGGAAGACTCCGTTGGTTTGCATGGTAATTGCTCCAAATGTAGAGCCGAGCCCCACGTTTTATCGGTATGGCACTAGGCTTTCAAAGTGCTCGGAGATTTATTTTCTCATATAAACACAGGTGGCACAACCACATCAACAGATTGAAGAGCTGCCTAGGATCCTGTCGCTCAATGAAGCGCTCCGAGTATGGAAGGATGGCACAGGTTTACCGTAACATTGAATCATTCTAATGATTTGTTTCAACAAATGAGTAATTGAACATATGTCCCACTCTCCTCGCAATAAATACATTCTCCTAAATAAGGAGCCACGGACATGCCACAATTTATCGATATTCCAGCCTGAGCATCTCAATTAGAAATCGATTAACCTACCTATTTGCAGACAGGTATACACAGAATTGTTTGCCTTTTTGCAGCCCCCCATACCTGGAATTACATACTGCTAAGCTAAATATGTACTACATGATAATATTTTATGTTTAGGGCCCATTAAAATCAAGAGCTGCCAATAGTAAAAAAAAAAGAGGCTTAAGAGGCTTAAACTGTAGAAATGGCAAAATAGAAAAGCAATAGTTTTTTTTCAAAATGTGTTATATAACTGCAGGAATTCCTAGGAACGTAGGATTTGATGGCACAGAATAACCATTCGGCCCATCTAGTCTGTCCTTTTTTCCTGCTGTAGAGACTTAGACCTTTATCAGTCCCTGGTCTGATCATTCCTTCAATGTATTTGCCTACTACCACCTCTGCTGGTAAGATGCTTTTATCTACCACCTTCTTGGTAAAATAAAATGTCCTTACATTATATCAAAACCTCTGACCCTCCCGTTTTAGACTATGGCGTCTTGCTCCTCTGACATTGAACTCGAAAGTGTCATGATACAGCTTTCAGCATTACTAAACAAATTGAATGAAACCACGTATTTTATCAGTCAGTGTATTGGTTTGGCAATATTTTGTATAAAACTGCACATAGAAGCTGAGATTGGCAGAAACCTGGGACAGGGCCAGCATTATCTAATCAATTGCTTGTCCTGTCCTACACATCTTTTCATCAGTTCTAATAAATGATGCCAGAAGCGATCAACAACAAGCAATAACCGTAGGGGAAAGATACTTTAACAGGAGGGAATACTCATGACGATCCCGAGAATAGGAAGAAAGAATGGCTTCCCTAAAAAAAATTCGCTTAGCTTAATATGTACCTGTTATTAAATGGGGTTACTAGAAAGGATTTAGGAAAACAGTATGAATTCTGAAGGGAATATAATTTGTCTATAGAGGCAGTAGTCCAGTGATGTATACAAATTATCATTAATTACGCTAATAATTCCACTTATAAGATTGGAGTTAGACAGTAAAAAAAAAAAAAAACACCCATTAGGTCATCCAAAGCAATCTTCAAAATTAAGCATAAAAGAAAATATTGCAAAAAAATCAGGCAAAAAAAGAAATTATTCAACATTTCTAATTGCAATTAAAAAATAAATGCAAGTGTTTATATTTTGTAAAATGCATAGGGGGCCAAAAAAAAACAGACTTAAATGCAAAAAAAGATTTCAATGTGCATTTTACTGGAAACGTTCAAAAAGCTGAGCACCTAACTTCCCAGCTAGCTCCTATTTAAAGCATTTCATCCAGCTTTGACATATTTGACATAAGCACCTGCTCCGGCTTTCCTAGTATTTGCTAAGTATATCATTTGATTGCAAATGAGTCAATTCTGGTCTGGCGTAAAAGCCACACTGAAGTACGTCTACTGGGATTGGGGAAAGAAAAGGCAGAGGCAAATAAGAGAGAACCAAATAAAGTCAATTTATTTTACTAACAAAATAGGTGTGCATGCGCTAAATTCCTCCAGAAACATAAAAAAGGGAATTGTGTGACTTGACATGTAATATGACGATGATGACTGCTGATAAATGTTTTGGAGTGCGTATGTTTTTTATACGATTTTAATTTTGAAAGAAAACTATTTTTTTGTTCGCTAGACACGAACGGATTCATACCAAGAAAGGCATCTTCAGAGAGTCTATGACACCCAACCAGAATGATGTGGATGACTTGGCAACATTAGAGGTCCTGGATGAGGTAGGGATGCGTTAAGTTACCCATTTGCACCCATGTCTAATATACACTGCATAGCAATTTATTTCATCCGACCTTTTGTGAAGCAGGCAGGACACCAATGAATGGAGATTTAATCATCAAAAGTGTAAAGATGTAACCAACTCACCATAACCATACAAAAATATATGTGCTGCATATGTATGTAATTTAATAATTACTAGTGATAACAATGATAATAATTATTAATACTTTCATATGGTAAATTTAAAAATCTTTTATTTATTGATTTTTTTTTAACATTCCACCTTCCTAATTTTGTGGTCCCTTTAAATTTTCATGGTGTCCCCTTGCAAATACATGGAGCAATGCTGCAGAATCCCTCTATATGCCTTTTCTCTCTCCCTCTACCCCCCCTGCTATATGCTCTTCAGCCAAACATCTCCATGCATGTGGTATACTCTTCCCCAGTCGAGAGGGGGGTCTGTTGAGACCCCAGTGTGCACTTACATAAACCTTGCCATTTATTTCAATGGAAGCACCTTCCTGCAACTAATTGTCTACTTCAAGCATCCAGTCAGTGGCAAAAAATTGTCAAACCATGGAGTAGGAGAACAGCTGCAGTTACATGGCTGCAGCTTCTATATAAAATAAGTGCTTGTTTTTCCATTTATAAAGAATGAATGTTCGGATCTTCTTTTAGTAGGAGTATCAGGGACACTAAACTCTTTCTTTAATTGTTTTACATGTGCCAGTATTGCTACATCAAAAAATATTTTATTGCACACTTTGCTACAAATGTTTCTACCTAAATTACAAGGGGGCTTTCAGAAATAAAGACAGACTGTACTAATCCTATGAATGTTGAGTGGAAAGCTGGCTTCTTCTGGCCCAAGGGGAAGGTACAGCTGAGTGCCCCTCGGGCCCTTGCTTCACATGGTAAACTGTACACGAGCACACACGCTCACATTAAAACATACACTCACATGCTTGCTCTTATTCTGAAACACAGACACTAATACATAGTCACACCAACATACTTCACCCCCTCTCACACCCTTACCATGCTCTTCCGTATTGCAGCTTATACTCTGTATGAGCAGCTGTGATATTATTGTAGGGTCATTTATCATCACGTTATGTGAATATTAACCTGAACAGGGGCAGACTGGCATGGGGGGGGGCAAATGTGCCCAAGGCCGGTCCAAGTTTCTTCAAAATCATAGTGGGGACCACTATGATTTTGAAGAAATTTGGACCGGCCTTGGGCACATTTGCCCCCCCCCATGCCAGCCTGCCCCTGTTCAGGTTAATATTCCACCCAGTCACTGTCTCTTCCACAACTGTAAGGACTGGCCTGCAGAGCATCGGGACTATTGTTAAATATGTTTGATGCAACAACGTATTAAAATCATTAGACAGTCTTAATTTATCCCAATTCTTCCATTTTCTTCAAATAAATAATTCTGACATCTGCTTCATGCAAATGTAATGATTATGAAAATGTGCCCTCCAAATGTAGTCACAGACATGCTTTTATGAATATCTGAATATTAAAAGAACACATGTACTTACCTGTTATTACAGCTGGTTTCCTAAAATAGACTTATTCAAATAGCAATGGCAAACATGGAAATGTGATTAATGCGTCAAAATCCAAGCTTCTAAATGTGCAATCAGCATTACATCTAAACTCATAATTTTAATATATTGGATATGTACAAAAGGTCTTTAGTATAGTTAGTTACTCTTAAGGCATCCCAAGATCAAATCAGTGACCCAGCTATTGAAACCATGTTGTATCTGAGCAGTATCTGATTGTTTTGTGGATTTACGCACTGGGACTTGAATACCATAATGATCAATATGATTTTACGAGTGAAAAGCCTAAAAGGCATACCTGTTAAGTTTTACATACTGTTCCGGGGAGATCAATTTATGGCAAATGGCTAGCTGAATGAATCACTGTTGGAAATTACTGTTGGAAATCATTGTTGGGCATTACTAGTCTATAGCTGAAATGATGATGCAGCCAAAAAGTTGAATAGTAGAAGCATTACTCATCTACAGACACCAGACAAGCCAGAAGGCTTCTTTTTCCCTCAGAAATCTCATGGTGCTGCCACAACCACAAGGGATTCTGGGTAGACGCATGCAAATAAGATCAACAATTATCACCTTTTGCCTCTATATCTACTTTATACATGGATCCCTTGAAAGTAATTGTCCGCTGTACAAAACAGCCTTTAGACAAAACTCGGGTAAGAGGTGCAGTAGCCAGATCACCACTCATGGACAGCTGTTTTGAATGAATCACTGACGGACATTAGGGATCTTCGGCTAAGGTTTACTCTATTTGATTGCAGCTAAGCGATTGATAACTGGTTGGGTCACCAGAGCTCTCCTTATGGGTGGTGGGGGGAGGGCTAGGCATGAATTGGGGGTGGAAAAGGGAATATACAGAACCATGGCAGGGAGTAGAGCCACTCTCCACAACCCTCCATTTAGAGGTCAAAGGGTTGAGAGGGAGGTCCAGTAATCTGCTGGGATTCTGGGACTCTTTTGGACAGCCCAGAGAATTCTCAGGTATGACCAAGTATAGGTAATTATGAAACCATTACATTTTTTTATCTGTTATTTGGGTAATATTAATGCTTTATAAATAAAAAATGCAGAAATGTAATGTCAATTTTGTGATATAAATTGCAAATATTGTACAAAAGCCTGCTTTGAATATTAGCCATTTTCCTTTCCTACAGAATTCTGTAACAGACCAGCTTCAGAAACGATATAACAGAGATCAGATATACACCTATGTGGGCGATATTCTTGTTGCAGTCAATCCGTTCAGAAGCTTGGATATTTATTCTTCTCAGGTTTGTCCACATTTGATTTTATTTGCTTATGTTTAGGATAATTTGCATTTATTTGCTAAAAAGGATTTGAATAACCAGCAGTGCGTATTGAGATTATCGGCTATCTACGTCTAAAATACAAAGCCCCGTGTTTGTCATGCAGGAGCTAAAAAACTACCTAACGCTTTTTTTCCCTTGTACTTTTTTATAATTGGACTTTTTGGGAGAATACTGGGAAAATGTATAATCCTGCATATAGTGTATGTGTTTTAATGTGGTGGGATGCAGGGCTTTTTGGGTAACATTTGGGTAACATCGAGGATTCCGCCATAGCAAAATTAGTCCTAAATATATAAAATATATAATGTATAGATGAGTAGCTGCTATATATATTCCAGTATGCATTTACATTGTAAAATATCTATACTGTAATACATGTCTTGTGTTGAATATCTCCAATATTGCATGCGATAGAGCTCATTGGAATATTTTGGAAAGTTGGAAGTTGCCATGTATAGAATAATTTTCTAAATCAAAGACGGAACAACTAGAAGATGCTCCAGACGCAATACTTTTCTACAGTCCAAAGGATAACTTAAAAATATGTTGGTGCCATTAAACAGTTCAGCTCTTCATTATCAATCTCTCTACAAAAAGCAATTGTAACAGTAATAAAAAAAATGTATAATAGTATTTAAAAAGCACTAAAAGTTGCAAAAGTTGATAAAACTTTGTCTATTCTATGTTTTACAGTATTCTCAGCTGTACCTAGGAGAAAAGAGAACTGCCAACCCTCCTCATATTTTTGCTGTGGCTGACATAGCGTATCAGTCTATGGTTACATATAATACAGATCAGGTAACAAAAGAGCATGTACACTACATCACAATATGAGGGTGATATATAATATATATATATATATATATATATATATATATATAGATATAGATATTCATATTCTTAAACGCGATTGGTCAATCTAGAAATATAAATCCATGTGGGCAGTCAATTACATTATATTGGTTTCTATGGAAATAGCTTAATATCTTGGAAAAAATTCTCATATTTATCTTGTGAAATATGACCTAAACATGTTAAGTAGCTCCTGAGTGATATAATGTGAGCTGTATTTATCTTTTAAGTGTATAGTTATATCTGGAGAAAGTGGAGCAGGAAAGACAGAAGGTGCTCACCTCTTGGTCCAACAACTAACAGTACTTGGAAAGGTAATTTAATTGGTCTGGAGTTTTTAATATGATTTATAATGCAGATTAGGAAATCTATTTGTAAAGAGCAGTTCATTATGTAAATAAAATAAGGAAGTTGATGGAAACACAATATAAAAAATGTAATGTAGAAATGACTTACTAACACAGATATTAGGTAGCCAGATCGTGTGACCTTGCTAATAACCAAGTGGTTTATATAACAATATCTTATAATTACAACATTTAGTGCAACTATAAAAGTAACTTAAACTTGGTTACTGATTTTCTTTTCTGATATCACTGATGTTTGAATGTGTTTCAATAAGACACATTAACTGGTAGGGGCGTATATAATGGGGTTGACTATAATATCATATTCATCTTTAGTGTTCACTATGCAACAAATCCACAAACAGCATACAAAGAGTATTCTCATATTATTTTAGTTGATATACAGTATAGACACACACACACACGCTTACCTTGCGTAGAACCTATCTTTAGCCCCGCACATGTGTAGTTTAAGCCTCCACACTACTACCATGTTACTTGACCCCACAGAGCCCCTTTTAAGAGTGGGCCCAATTCAGACTAGCCCTGTTTGAAGAATTTTGGCCAGGCAGACAATTTCCCTCATGAGCCCCTGCCCCTCCCCCCAGGCCAGCCTGCCCCTCCCCCCCAGGCCAGCCTGCCCCTGAACACCTGACTAGACTCTTCAAACTTTAGGAATGAATATGTTTAAACATTAACACAGGAATAACACTTTTGACAATGCATGCCCTTGATGATATTTTTTTTAAAATAGTTTTCTATGTTTCAGTACATGTTACATTATTAAAGATTATGCTAATTACAAAAGTAATTATGCAAATAGAAAGCCCGGAATATTTAAGTAAGCGTCATGTCTCGTTATCAAACAGACAGGGATCTCACTACAGTCAGCGTAAAATATCACTTATGTAGATATTGTAAATCATTGTATAAAGTTAATTTCCACTGAGGAGATTTGGTACAGAAGACTTTGATAAAAATCACCACAAACAAAGCATGATTTATGCTTGAAATTTATTTAGGGCCGTCTTGGGAATTTTCGCTGCAAAACAGATCTGTTTAATTTTTCTAAAATAAATCATGTTTTCCTAAGCTCTCCGAGGAGAAGGGATGATGCTTATTCACCTCAAAGCGGATAGCGTGGCACAATTAAACATTTACGTTAGCCACCACGACCTCTTCTTCAATTGCCATGAATATTGTATGCCTAGAAAAACATCTTCGCAGTACGTCTGGCTATATGTAGCGTTAGACAAAACTTCTGAACGTCTAAGGTCCCTGACAAACATACTATTGAAGAAGACATATACCTGTCACTGATTGACAGCCTAAACAGCCAATCAGTGGCAGGAAAGTTCTCCTATTGAAATCAACAGGTAGACTTTACGCATGGGGTATAAACAGATCACTCCAGCTGAATACACACCGACAAGGCATTTAGCTGGGGGTAGGGAAAGGGGCAAATGGTTTTGGGGGATTCTGCAGAATTCCCTCATCCATCTGCAAAATAAACCACGCACCTATGCATTAAAGTACATATGATGGCTGGTGTGTCCCTTAAAAGTGGAACACTGTTGTCTTGGGGAGTATGGTTGCAGTGTTGAATAAGGGGCATTTAACTTATAAAAACATTTTGCCCTGCTTTATGCATGTAACTATGACTGTGATACACTCAAATATTTTAAGCTTCTAGAAAAAAAGGTTTATTTGGGGAAAAGAGAGAGATTTGGAGCCCAAAGAGGGACACAGTTGACGGTTTGCAACAAAAATCTTTACAGGTATTCACAGAGTCACCTATAGATTCCCAGTTTATTTAATGCCCTATTTTTATGAACTTTCATGGCAGATATGTATTTTATATTCTTCTTATATCCATTTTAAACTAATCTTAACTTACTGTGCACGTCAAAAATGCAACTAATGATCACAACATTAGACAAGTCAGGGAGAAAAAACTATGAGCAGCTGGATTTTATTATTGGATACGTACATTATAAGATTGTGTTGATTACAGTTTAAATACAATTTTAGATCTAGTTTTATGAATATTTACTCATTTTATTAAAGCTCCAAAAAAGGGTAATAATGGCTAAATTATAAATGAGGGAGGAATGGGGCCATTGGAATGACGATGCTCCCCCAACGCGAGGTCCAAATCCTGCCCAAGCCACCACAGAGTTCCTAGGTAAAACTATATTATTAGGAACATTTATTTTAACTTTTGTGCTTCAGGCGAACAATAGAACATTGCAAGAAAAAATACTGCAGGTCAATAACCTGGTGGAAGCCTTCGGAAATGCCTGCACTATTATTAATGAGAATTCGAGTCGCTTTGGAAAATACCTAGAAATGAAGTTCACAAACAATGGAACAGTAGTTGCAGCCCAAATCTCTGAGTATCTTCTTGAAAAATCCAGAGTTGTTAATCAGGCCTTGTAAGTATCCATTTCTTATTATACTTAAATAAAACTTTACGTGCATTGTTTTTTATAATGCTGCTTTTTTCTAACTCCATACAGTACATCGCGCTTACCCCTCCTTCTGATTGTGTCTATATACCGCTGCACGTTCACACTACGTGCCCCCCAACTGTCCCACCTTGTGCCACTGATTTTGCCAGTTTATCCCACTGTCCCGCTGAGAAAAGGGGACAGAGGTAGTGTTTGGTGGGACAGCTGGATTGGGGGCCGCAATCCCATGGTGCCGGTTTCATTCTCCGGTGTCTGGGATGCACAGTAGTGCTCCCAGTTTGAGTGACACTCTACCTCCCAAGCAGGGCTGGTGCGAGGATTTTTGCCACCCTAGGCTTCTAATGAATGACCGCGGCCAAGCTCAGTCCCCTGGCATCCCAGGGGTAGAAGTTGGGAGGTATCTATGCCAACATCAACACTGTTAACCACACAAGACAGGGACCTCCTTTAATTTTGTATTCATCTCTATTGTACCCGAAATGCTGGTATGGCTACTGTAATTATATTTGGGGGAAGTAGGGCCTTTATTTAAACTCATAAAAATGCTCCCCTCCTGGATCTGATGCCCTCGAGCTAGGTCACCCAGAATATGCCAGTGGTGGGTCAGATGTCTGGCTTGGGTGAGTGGTAAGGGTGGCCTCGTTAGTTGGCACCAAACTATAAACGTGCCCTCTGCATCTGAAAGGGGCATAGCTTTGAACTACATCGCCTTGATCCCTATTTTCTTCCGCTAATCCACCTCTACCTAGGCACTCAAATAACCATGTTAAAATGATTTATATTTTGAAAAAGGAGTTCTGAAAATGGCAAAATAAATGTTTAATGACTTCTTGATTTGTTTTTGCAGAGGAGAAAAGAATTTTCACATATTCTACTATATCTATGCTGGATTGTCAGAAAAGAACAAACTTGCACATTATAAATTGGCGGAAAACAAGCCTCCTAGGTAATACAATACATTACGCACAAACGTGGTGCTAAACTTTGGCACGTTATTATTTTTTCATTGCAATTTA
This sequence comes from Spea bombifrons, assembly GCF_027358695.1. Classification (NCBI taxonomy): domain Eukaryota; kingdom Metazoa; phylum Chordata; class Amphibia; order Anura; family Pelobatidae; genus Spea; species Spea bombifrons. The sequence goes on along the minus strand of NC_071091.1, from coordinate 11,987,151 downwards.
AATGCTAATCATTTATCTTTCAACATTTCAGATATCTACAAAATGAACATATTAAAATGGTACAAGACTTTATGAATAATCCTTTCTATAAAAGCCAGTTTGATTTAATTGAACAATGTTTCAAGGTAATAGGTTTTACACTGGAGGTGAGTGATATGATTGCATTTAATATTGCCTGCCAGAGTAGGGGACAATTTCAATAAGTATGCGTTAACAGGAATATTAATTATGTCATTGAAATTAGAAATGTAGGTCTATGTGATATGTTTTTAAATTCCAATATAAATATCGCAGAATATATATATATATTTACTGTATATATATATATATATATATATATATATATATATATACAGTATATATAATACAGAATAGATAGATACAAAATTAGTGATAATAAGGATTTCAAAAGCTGCTTGCAGAATATTAATATTTTTATAGATTTTTATATTGGGAAAACACTGTCAGTGACAGTATCAGTCTAATTATTTTGCACACTATGTAGAGGGCTACCTGGATTCTTTGTGTGCTCCCTCTGTTTTTTATATGCAGTACATGCTGGCGTTGGGCAAGAATCTATAGTATGCTCTGAGTTCATTTTTTTCAGTTGGTGGGGTTGAAGGTTGCAAGCCCCCCATTTTATGGCCCCCCATTTTTATGGGTATCAATCAAGTTGCACTGTTAACTAGTTGTTAGAGGTGATTACGTACGTACATCAAGACCAAAATCATATGCGTCTTAAAGAAACAGAGTGCCGACATATGATGTCACATCTCATTGCGCTCTATCTTAAAAGCGTGCAGAGCCTTTTAATGAAGGCAGCAGGGCCTCCATAGGGCAAATAGGCCGGTTGGGGAGATCAAAGATCTCCCTTGTAACCGGCCCAATCTTGGCCCCAAATCTTCTTTTTTTTCTATGTTTGCACAATTATCGGGTATCAGGATTTACTTTTCTGGTTCATAACTCTTGTGTGATTCAACAAGCATGATGTTAAACATCCCCTGATTAGTATTCCTAACTGTAACTAACAAACCAACGTTTTTCCTCAGGAGCTTGGAAGTGTGTATAGCATTCTAGCTGCCATTTTGAATGTGGGTAATATCGATTTTACATCGGTGGCCTCAGAACATCAGATAGACAAAAGCAACATCTCCAACCCAGCGGTGCTTGAAAACTGTAAGACCGGATTTTCTTTTATTCTACCTTCATTTTTACTTAGGTTTCTACCAAGTTTTAACAAATAATAAATAAAACAAAAATTACTACAAAATTCTACTTTTTGTGATTAATATTATATGGAAGTAATAAATAAAATAGCATGTGACATCGGAAAAGAATGTGCTGGACAAACTGTTATCAGAGACATTAGTCAAAGATGTTTTACTCAAAAGTCATTTGTTCACAACACTCTTATTTCAGCCTAGAGACACCATTAGAAGGGAACATAGGGTAGCGAAGGTATAGTTTTGCAACCTGCTCATGAAGTATTGTAACATTACCAAATAATAAAACGTGGCCCACCCTATTAATGAGTACTACGTCCACCATTGAAGCCTTGTCCACCATAGGTGTGGAGTTATATAATGACGTCTATCCTACAAGGCCTCTGCAGTCTAACAATCCCTGTAAGAAGTGTCCTGTAAACGGTTAGGGCTATATAAATAAAAGATAATAATAATAATAATAAATTAAAACCTGTAAGACCTTTACTTTTTATTTTCTGCACTACACAAAAGGTCTAAAAGACATCTGATGGTGGTTCTTTTTTTTTACCAATGTGCTTTGGAAGGTTAAAATCACTAACAATAATGATTACCATTGATGACAGATGCAAACATCTACAGGCAGCCTGTGACAAAAATATGTAAAAAGGATAATGTTAATGCTTGTATAGCTTTGATGAATAGTTTCAGCAGAGATCAGCCTAGATCAGCAGATCTAACAAACAGCAAATTGCTCCAAAGAAAGCAGCTGTGCCGGGGCTCCTGAGGTTTGATGTGTATTACCATAACTATTTCTGTCTCGAAAGCCAAAATAGAACAAATCACACACCGGGTTGAGTTAAAACAGTAAGGACAACAGTGCACGCATCAGCATTTATAGTAGGATTTTTAAAAAAAATGCAGAAAAAATGTTTGCTGACCTTGAAAATGCACAATAAGCCATGCCAACCAATAAGCCCCCCCCAAATTTCATCTCATACGTTTTGATATTTAGATAAATAAAAAATGTCTGATATTTTGTTTATTTCACCCAATATCTCCTTAAGTTTTTGATAATTAGGGTTTTTTCCCCCACCAATGTACATATAGCTAAGAAAATGATTTAAGAATGAAAGAGCTGGCCTAATATATGATTATTTCAAGTAATGGTAAAAATACAGCTCTGTCTGGTTGTTTACATATATTTTTCATACTAAAATGTGTGTATATATATATATATATATCCTTTAATATATCTATGATAATTTAGGCATAACACAAATTCATATTCCTTCACGTTGTAGATTATACTCTTTGTATCCTATACATCACCTCCAAAAACTCCATTAGCTACTAAAGAATTGAATCCTTGATGAAACAATAAGATAAAAAAAGTCTCTGTGGGTATCTTATTATCTGTCATGTGGGATCCTAGGGAAAATATTCAATGATATTCACATTCAATAATTCACATTCAGTGGTAACTAACATTTATCTGACATGCACCTGTAATTATTATATACACTGTACTTATCTGTTCTTCTATAAAGAATGAATGAAACAAATATTTATGTGCTTATGGTGCCAAAAGAATAGTAACTTATGATGTCCCCAATCCTATGACCACAATAATAAAGACCAATAAATAGAATATGTTTCTATTTTTTTGGTGTTCCTTGGTTATAAATCCCGGTGACATATTAAACCGTAAATTAATATTTAAGTGAAACTTCTAATACACATTATTATAATTATTTCTTTATCCAGTAAGCAATTACAAACTTTTTTCTTGTTACATTGTAGCTGCCTCCTTGCTGTGTATCCAGCCCGATGAATTACAAGACGCTCTGACCTCACACTGTGTGGTGACACGCGGGGAGACAATCATCCGCCAAAATACAGTGGAAAAAGCAGCAGATGTCCGCGATGCTATGTCCAAAGCCTTGTATGGACGGCTCTTTAGTTGGATTGTTAACCGAATTAATGTGTTACTAAAACCAAATGAACATTTAAGGTAAAATAACATTGTTGTTCTGAATACCCATTTAACTGTTTTGCCACAAAAACACTATGTTGGGTGGCAGATAAGAACCATTCGGCATATACCTATTATTTCTGTAGTTCGCTTTACTAACAATGGAAACTATTAGATGAAATCAGGCCCAGACAAATGTATATAATACATATAATATTAATATATAATAAAGATATTTTATGCGATTGTATAGTAATTAGATGCATTTTAATGGTTCTTTTTATATTTTTTTTAGCGAAGATGACACTGGGTATAATATTGGAATACTTGATATATTTGGCTTTGAGAATTTTAAAAAGAACTCATTTGAACAACTCTGCATTAACATTGCCAATGAACAAATTCAGTTTTATTTTAATCAGCACATTTTTGCCTGGGAACAGGTAAGATATATTTTTTTTAATATTTCCCTAGTAGAACCCAATAAGGGCAAAATATAAAGTGTGTTTTAGTCTAAGCATTCATTGTACTTAAATATTTAAAAGAAATGCATAAATGACATAAATATTTGTCATTACTCTGAAATGAGAGATGCCTTTATTTTTGGTAAAGATGCATAATGCTAAGCGTTCTAGCTTTAATTCTGTCAACAGAAACTGGCAAAATTGTTAGTTAACCAAGAGATCTTCATCGTGTATCTCATCCCTTAAGGTGTCTTACTCAGGTCAATAGATTTCTCAATTTGGAAGTAAATATACCGATTGAGGCCAGCACTGTAATTTTCAGATATCTGACGGCCCTCCATATCAGCAAAGCTGCTGTCAATCAATGTAATATGGCAGTGGATCACTTTTATCCAGATGGCCAGGATGGAAACATATAGTATGATGCAACCATGATCTAGAACAAACATTGTTGACTTAGCAAAGAGTTTTGATAGATAAAGGTGCCAATCCAATGATCAATCTCCGCTGAATACAATTAATGGGGATGTATTATGTGCACTGGAAATGCAGTATAAATGAGACTTCTTACAAAGTATATGGCCTCTATTTTCCAGTTCTCCATAATTTTTAACTCATCATAGTAAGTCTGACAACAGAAAAAGCAACAAATGGTATAATTTACAGCTCCCTACAGCATATCGGTTAGAGTTTTTTTTTGTAGGATGTAAGCAAGTAGTGAAGTTAGAAATGGGTCAACTTAGTGAAAACTCTTATGGTAATATATAGAGATAGAAATTCAATGTCAAATACATGAGAAAATGCTCAGCATTTAAACTTCCAGCTATCTCCCCAATTCTGAAACACCCTACAATAAAATATATACATTCCCCATTCTAACAAAAATATTTTTAATTAATTAGTTTATATGAGACAAAATGAACACACATTTATATTAAGCAACACAATATAGATAAGTAGGATCACTGTCACTTTAAATCGATGCTTTGTCTAAACACACATTTTGTTAGGACCTTGTAATGTTTGCCATGCAAATCTTTCTAGTTCTATTAGCATTTTCATTACTTTGAGCTGAGTGTAATTGGTATGACCTTTCCAATCAGTTATAAAAGTCAATTAAAATAAAATGTTGCCTTGAGGTATACCCTGCCGACATACAAAACGCACGATTCAATGACGCTCATAATGAAATTTGTCTTGTAAAACCCTAAATATTGTACAGCCACCTTAGATTTTTAATATTGAGAATATGTGTTTCTCAATTAATTAACATATTGTTTGTTTTGTAACCCCACGCTTCTGATATCAATTAGAAAATTACAAGATTCTGTAGGCGGTAAATTGCATTTCTGGTTTTGTTCTGTCTACTAATAAATCTATTTTTCTTGAATTGATCTATGTTTATTTCATGCAGATAAAGTAAAAAAAAAATGAGCTTATGGTAATGACATTTCAACGTTAACAACATATATTGATCATTAATCTATGACCTCCTTTTCCTATGAGCAGTACAAATGTATTTACCTAGAAAAAGTTTTGTTTTAATCAAAACCAACCAATTTAATTTAACCTTTGAAATGCACAGATCTCACGTGTGTGGTTTATCTACTAGTTAATGGCAAACTCAAGAAGAATCAAATCATCAAAATCTGATAAAAGTTGTATTTTTATATATAACTTGATAAAAGTCTGTAATTTGAGAAAATGAGCTGCTATAAAATCATTGGCAAGAAAGCAATCATATTGAAATGAACAGGAGTGAATACCATGCACTGGCTAGACCCCCACAACACTCGCCAAGCCAGCACTGGAGACGACTGGCTGTAGGTATATTAGATTCCAGGAGATGTGTTTGGCCCAACGTATCTCTTGCACTGAAAATATTTAAGGGGCAAATGCATATGGGGGATTCTTAAGGATCCCCCCCATGCATTTGCAAGGGGACACCATGTAAATTAAACTGCATATGATGGGTAGAGTGTCCCTTTAAACCTTCTTTTGCTTAGCTAAACAGTTTTCTTTCGGCCCAGAAGATAGATGTCCAAACTGAATCCCATAACCCCTACTCCAAATGGAAATCTAGTCCACCAACATGGTTTTCCAATTTTAATAATAGCATGTTAGTAATATAGTTTAATATTTTAGGACCTTAGAATTGGTTTGCAACCTGCCCGCATTATTCAGTATTGTAATAAACTTTCCAGAATATACTTTTATTTTTTTTTTTTAAATCTTTATTTACGTTTTAATTAGAAATAAACATACGTTAAGATATCATAGAAACATCAAACATCAAACATAGAGAAAAAAAAAAAAAAAAAAAAAAAAAAAAATAACTAAAAAAAAAAAAAGAATTGTAATAACATAAATAGATAAATAAATAAATAATACATAATGTACAATAAAATATCGAGATAGAGCAGGGGAGGGGGTTCGAGACAGGACTATTGGTTATTACTGCTAAATAGACTTATACCGTTGACCATTTTAAGGCATGTATCCCATATTTGAGTTTTTTTAAAGGACATGTGGTTTATATATGATACATATCTCTCCATTGTAAGCTGATATTTAATTTGATTTATCACCTGAGATATATTGAAGTTGCCATTTTGTTTCCACTCTCTGGCGATTATTTTCTTAACTGCTAAACAGGTATGGATGGTTATAGTTAGTTGGATCTGAGTTAAAGGGGGCCATCCTAGATGTAAGATTAGAGATGTCGGGGTGTCGGGAATTATTATGTTATCTATTTTCTTTAGAAAGGCGAGAATTTCTTTCCAAAAAATAATAACTTTAGGACAAGACCACCAGATATGAATATAAGTTCCAACATCGTGCTCGCACCGCCAGCAAATGTTAGAACTCGGTGGATACATCCTAGCAATACGGGTTGGAACGAGGTACCATTTATTTATAACTTTAAATTGCGTCTCTAATAGGGAGAGATCATGTATCCTTAAAATACAGTTCTTAGTCTGTTTTAGCCATTCTTCAACCGAAATTGAGGTGTTAAATTCTCTCTCCCAGGCAGAGATTATTCTCATAATAGGAGTATTTCCCTCTTTTAGCCTTATTATCTCAGCACATTTAGAAAAGAGTTTCATTTGTTTTTTTGGACTGAAGATTTGGGCAAGTTTCTTAATATATATATCTTGAGGGACTAGTACATGTTTATTGATACAATTCTTTATTCGTAGGTAATTAAAGACGGATAGTTTTATCGATTTAAATTTAGATAAAATAGAAGGGAAAGAAAGTATCTCTCCGTGTGACATTATATCTGATATAGAATTGACTCCTGCATGTTGCCAGTGATCCAGTGAGATATTGTCAATGAGTTGTTCTAAAATATTGAACTTTAGTGTGTCAATTAGTTTATCTTTACATCCCAATTTTTTTTTAATATTTAACCATTCTGGTATAATGTTCTCTAAAATCATATTTTTATTTTTAAATTTATTTATTATAATTCTGTCTTTCAAGGACCAGATAAATTTATTTAAACTACTTGCCTCGCATGCTTTGCGTTCTATCTTGTACCATACTTCTTGTTCAGATGTCTCATAGTAGGTTTTAGCAGTATGGTACAGTATACTGGTTTTATAATATTGATTAACCAATGGAAAATTCATGCCTCCATCTTTGGCTCGTGCGCTCATAAGATTAGCATTGGTCCTAGGGGTCTTCCCCTTCCACACAAAATTTAAGAAAGAAGTATGAATTATAGCAAGCCAACAGCTTGGAAATTTTAAAGGTAACATACGAAATAGGTAGCACCATCTTGGCATCAAATAGAAATTTAGAGCATTAACTCGACCCCACCAAGACAGTTCGATTTTCCTCCACTCCTTTATGAGTGTATTTGACAATCTTAGCAGACGAAGAAAATTTATTTCTACGATATTAGCGATTTTCTCAGGAATGATAATCCCTAGATGTTCAAACTCCTGTACTTTTATAGTTAAGGAATAATGATTAGATAAATTCAGTCTATCTTGGGCGCTGATATTTTTAGCTTGTACAATGGTTTTATCGAAATTAAGTTTATAATTCGAAATTAGACTATAATTTTCGACTTCCTTTAAAAAAAAATTCATTGAAGTAAATGGGTCGGTTAACGTAATTATAACGTCGTCTGCGTACATCGATATTTTAAATTCATCTTTATCTATTTTAATGCCTGTTATATGTTGGTTAGTACGTATTTTTGTGGCAAACGGTTCGAGAGTAAGGATATAAAGTATTGGTGATAAGGGACAACCCTGTCTGGTGCCGTTTTTTAGGTCAAACCAAGTAGAACATAGTCCGTGCCCAACCACTCGTGCACTAGGAGAAGAATATAAAGATATAATGGCCTTATATAACCAGCCCGAGATTCCAAAAGCTCTAAGGGTGGCTCTAAGAAAGCCCCAACTGACCCTATCGAAAGCCTTTTCGGCATCTAATGAGAGGGTCAGGAGGGGACTTCCATGTTTTTCTGCATAGTCCAATTCGTCAATCAAGCGTCTAACATTATTGGTAGAGTCTCTAGTTGGGACAAAGCCCACTTGATCTGGATGTATCAAAGTAACTAATATACGTTTTAATCTGTCTGCCAACAGTGCTGAAAATAATTTGATGTCTACGTTTATTAGCGAGATGGGACGATAGCTTTTTAACTCTTCTGGATTCTTATTTTTTTTAAGAATTGGAAGGATATTGGCTTGTAGAATTTCTTTTGGGAGTATACCCGTATTAGCAATTTCTTCAAAGGTCAAAATAAGTGGATCTAATATTTCTAATTTCATAGTTTTATAAAATAAATTGGTAAAACCGTCGGGACCTGGTGTTTTAAACTTTTGAAGTTTATCGATGGTAATACTTAATTCCTTTTTCTCTAGTGGCCTATACATAATTTCCTTTTGTTCTTCAGATAGTGCTGGTAAGTTTATTGTTGCTAAGTATTCTTCTATATCAGTAGCTTTCACCTCATTTGAGCTACTATAAAGTTTTTCATAATATGACTTAAATCCCTCCGCAATATCATCTGGGGATAATCTCGTACGACCATCTGAGACAATTTTTGTTATTTTTTCATTTGCTCTTTTCTTTTTAAGTTGATTACTCAGGATCTTATCTGGTCTGTTACTTTTATGATAATATGTTGCTCTAAGTTTATCCATAAAGTATCTTGTTCTTTCTAATTCCTTTTGATTGATTATATCTCTAATAGTTTGTACTTGTGTTATAGATTCTAGTGTGGGATTTAGTTTAGATTTTAGGGCTAAAGTATAGTATTTTATATACAGTTCATTTAATGGCTGCTCCCTATTTATTCGCATGTTTTTCTTTATTTTAATAAAGTGGCCTCTTATGACTGCCTTATAGGCACACCATCTGATGGCATTTGTTGTTTGGTCTATTTTATTTTCTAAGAAAAAGGCTTTGGTTGTCTCTATAATATAGTTCCTATTCTCTTCAGAATGCAGGATATGATCATCCAGGCGCCATGTTGTAAATGGCAATGGCTCCCACCTATCTTTTAGCTCAAAAATAATATAGCTATGATCAGACCAAACATTATCATGCATCTTTATATTCTGTAATTGAGTTAAAGCATTTCCATCACCAAAAATCATGTCTATTCTGGAGAAAGTATTATGTACTTTCGAAAAGTGGGAGTAGTCTCTTGTTGTAGGGAATTTCAATCTCCATAAATCATATAGATTCGCTTTTATTATAATTTTACAGAAAGATTTTGCCCTTTTTATTAGATTTTTATTAATTTTTTTCCTACCCATCTCTTTATCCATTTTTTCATCTAGGAAACAATTGTAGTCACCAGCCATAATAAGTGCTCCAGTTTTAATTTTATCTACTTTATCTAGAATTCTTTGAAAATATGATAATGGAGCTGTATTAGGAAGATAAATGTTAACCAACGTATATTTAATATCGTTGAGGGTCCCAACCCAAATGAGATAGCACCCATCTGCGTCTTGCTCAAAAAAATTCATTTTGGTCCGTATTCTATTGGAGAAAGCAATAGCTACTCCTCTCTTTTTTTTATCTAACATCGAGGCATGAGAAATAGTGGGAAAAAGTCTGCCACCCCATTTGATTTTATCTATAATCCTCCAGTGAGTTTCTTGAAAAAAGGCCACATCTATTTTCTCTTTACGTAAGCAGGAATAAACTCGATTTCGTTTGGTCGGCGAATTTAACCCCTGAGTATTTACCGAAATACACTTAATCCCCATTATAATAGGGGATCTGATTTTCATCTTCTAAGGGGGTCATCATTCGCCCAAAGACCCTATCAATTAGCCCTATCTCACCCCACTTCTCCCCTGCTCCATCTCGAAAAAAAACATATATATACATATACATACTAAGACATAAGAAAAAACAAATTAATATTACAAAAAGAATATACCTAGACATAAATAAACTAGACATATGCATCAAAATAATAACATGTTTATCTCGATACATACTTAGGTTCTTATTGAACCCAAAGGAGGAGAACATATGGATTTTCCTAGATGACATAAGGAGCTCGGAGACACATCAGTATATATCTTTGCAAAATTAGCATAAAGGATATTAAGAAAAAGGAAAAAGATAATAATTAAAAAAAAGAAAAAAAAAAAAAAAAAAAATTAAAGTACAAAATTGTGCAATACGCAGATGTAAATATTTCATTTCTAAATTTGGAGCAACTTTAGTTACAAAGCCATTTAATAAAGATAAAGTGCATATAGATTTCTTTACTTATAGAAAGTAAAGATAAAAAAGTTTTGAGAAAAAAAAAAAAAAAAAAAAAAAAATTATTTAATTTATTTTTTGGTAAATTGCTCCAAAAAATTTTTTTTTATCATTTTACTAATACAAATATATATAAAAAAATATATAGAAAGAACTTGGAAATAGAAAAGTAGTTTAAAGTGAAGGTGATAAAGTGCCATCCTATGTAAATTTCAAGAGACCAAAGTACCAATTGTGCATTGCGCTCATATGATTATTTCATTTTACGATTCAAATCTGACTATAGAGCGTATTTTATTTTATTTACCAACAGCGTAATAGGGTACTTCTACGCTTCCTTATAATATATAGTAAGAGGGTTTTAGAAGGAATTTTAGTAAATTGCTCCAAAGTTAGTCATTTTTTACTAGTGAAAAAAGAGAACAATATTCAGGAAGAACTTAATCATAGGAAGATAATATAAGTACAGGTGATATAGTACGATCATATAAAAATTTCATTTCTAATTCGAACCGTAAAACATAGATTATTCTCCCTAAAATATGTAAAAATTTCTTTATCCAAAAAGAAAAAAGATAAAAACCCTATTGTAAGTGTTCAGAGAAAAAAAAAAAAAAGATAAAAGTGCAAAATTGTGCAATACGCTAATGTGAGTATTTCATTTCTGACTTTGGAGCAGCTTTAGTTACAAGGTCGTTTAATAAAGTGCATATGATTTCTTTACTTATAGAAGATAAGAAATTAAAAAAGTAAATAGATAGATAAATTTGATAAATTGCTCCAAAATTTATTTATCCTTGAAACTAGTGCAATTATATATAGGAAAATATGTAAAAAGTGCTGGAAAATAGAAAAAAATAATATAAAGTGCAAGTGATAAAATACCATCCTATAAAAATTCCGTTCAGTTTTGAACCGTGAAATATGAATTATATTTATCTTCTTAGTAAAATATATAAAGATTGCTAAATATACAGGAAAGAAAAAAAAAAAAAAAAAAAAAAAAAAAAAAAAGTACCCAAATTAGGAATTATACATTATGCTCATATAATAGTTTCATTTTATAATTCTAATCTAAGTATAGAGCATATTTTTTAAAGACCGGCAGCATAATAAAAAAAAAAAATAAAAAAAAATAAAAAAAAAAAAAAAAAAGAAAATAATTCTAATTCAAACCGTGTAGCGTAAATTATTATCCATAGAATATATAAGAATTTCATTATCAAATAAAAAAAAAAAAAAAAAAAAATTAAAAAAAAAAAAAGGAAAAAAGTGCAAAATTGTGCAATATACTAATGTGAATATTTCATTTCTGACTTTGGAGTAACTTTGATTACAAAGCCATTTAATAAAGTGCCTATACACTGTCATGCGGACATAAATTTATGGTTATCTTCTTAATAAAATATAAAAAAAAAAAAAATAAAAAAAAAAAAAAATAAAAATTAAGTAAATAAATAAATAAATACATATAGAAAAAAAAAAAAAAAAAAAAAAAAAAATATAACTATATCAGATTTTGTTCTGTTTTATCCATTCCTTTAATGTATTTGAGTTCATAAATGTTTCAGTAGATCCGTTCCAGAATATTTTTATAGCCCTCGGAAAAATCCATATATACTTGATATTCTTTTCACGTAAATATTTTAAGTCATAAAGAAAAGTTCGTCTCCAAATTCTAGTTGCTGGTGATAAATCAGGATAGATTTGAATTTCGGAGAACTTTACATCTGTTGAAATATTCTGTCTTCGTGATTTTAATATATTTTCTTTCCAGTAGGCTGAAGTAAAAGAAACAATAACGTCTCTAGAGATATTATCTGCCAACTCTTTAGGTTTCCTCACACGGTAACATCTTTCTATTAGATTGGGAGGCAGCTCTTCTACTATATTCATATCTTTAATTAGATCTAATATAAATAATTGCAATTTATCTGTTGCGTAAGATTCAGGAATATTCCTAAAGCGTAGATTAGATCTTCGAGAACGATCTTCTAGTTCTGTAATCTTGATTTGTAGATCTTCAAATTTATTTTCTAGAGACATGATCAAATCTGAAGTTGTCTTCTGTTGTTTCTCAAGTAATTCATATTTGGCTTCTACATTTGTAATTTTTGTAGATAAATTGGCAATTTCCAGCCTAATATCAGTAGAGCTGGTAGAAATTTCTTGTTTTATATTATTCAATAGCTCGTCTAAAGCACCTTTTAATATGTCTTGTGTAATTGTAGTATGATCAGGACGAATGGGGCTAGAGAAAGTATCTTCCATTGAGGCCATTGAGTCTGCCTGGGAAAAGTCCAGAGAGTCTTTAGTTTGTCTTGGTGAAAAAAAAGCCGTAGCTCCTTTGTTCAGTTTGGAATCTTTTTGGCCTTTTTCTTTAATTTTTAATATCTGCTGTTTGGGAGGCATTTTAGACTTGTATCATTAAATTGATGACACTATGTGGAGCTTAACGGATCCGTACAGATATTATAAAAGGAGACGCAAAAGCTCATATAAGTGAGATTTATTTGTTGTATATTCGAATTTTATGTTGGAAAGGTCTCGAGATATAGATCTAACCATAAGTAATCAGTGGGATATCTCTGTATAGCCTATATGGGCTAAACTCATGTTAAAAAAAAAACAAAACAAAAAAAAAAAAAAAAAAAAAAAATTCCTGTTTCTTTTCTTTAGACAATGAAATTATAGCATCAGTTTAGTAGAATAAGTGCTTCTTATATTGAAAGAATATATGGTTCGTAAATTGGGGACGATTAGGTCCACATAATATTTTATATTCAATTTTCTTCAATAATTTTTTCTTCTTTTCTTTAAATGGTAAAAAATGGAGCACCAGCAAAGAGGAATAAATACTTCTTATGTTTAAAGAAGGTGAAACATATAATATGTGAAATTTAGGCCCTCATAAAATTTTCTATTCAATTTTCATCAGCACAGAAGATATATTCATATAAGACGGTGGAATTGTAGAATATAAATTTGAGGGCACTTATCTGCAGGAATTTTGAATCAGCCGGACATTCCAGTCCGAAGTATGAGGAAATAAGCGTCTCCAGTATTTGTGCTTTCTCTTCGTTGGTATGAGCTTTACTGGAGATGGGTCGGCCCGGCTGGGCTGGAACTCAGTTGACGAACGGCTAGACCGCCATCCGCGGTACCAGGCCGCGTGACGCCCCCACAGCAACACAGCAGTCACGGTCGCCACGACATCCCCCAAAGCGCATAGTAATTAGGGCAGACGTCAGCGGCAGGACATCTCCCTCGCACAGCTCAGCAGCTCCACTCCGCCTCCGCCTCCGCCTCCGCCTCAGCGACCGGACGAACCGGCAGTTCTGCCTTCTCGTGCTCCGTATCTCGGAAGATGAGATCGGGGCACCTAAGAGCTTCTAAGCACCAAACCGTCTCCGCTTAGCTCCTGCTCCGACCGACTCCGCTAGCTCCTATTTCGCGGCACAAGCCGCATGGAAGCCCATCATCCTCCTCCTACTGGTGCGTGCTACGTCACGTCCATGCGTGCGTCACGCGCCTCATCCCCCAGGAGGTGTCAAAAAAAAACCAGAATATACTTTTATGACATCCACGTTTGTATATAATAATAATAAACAATCTTTTAGCTGAAAGTCTATGTTTGCATCATTCACACAACCAAGGTTATTGTATAAGCAACAGAGTAATGGATCTTTTTTTATTTAAAGAATGAATATATAAATGAAGATGTGGATGCACGATTAATTGAGTACGAGGACAACAGGCCACTTTTGGACATGTTCCTACAAAAACCAATGGGTCTGCTCTCACTCCTCGATGAAGAAATTAGATTCCCAAGGGCAACAGATCAGACACTTGTAGGTAGGTAATATTATACCTGGACTAGGATACTGCAAATTCTCAATATGAACATCATTTTGCTGTTTAGACTTATTTTAATGCGCAAATGAGGCGATCACATGGGAGTTGCTAAAGAGGTTTGTGTTGCAACCAGCTCCCTGTGCCAATAAGGGGAGATCAGAGGACTTCAAGATAAACAAAACCACAAAGTGAATATAAATGTGCAAATAAATACAAAAAAATAATATTACTCCCCTAATGCACTGCTGCTCCCAAAAATACTCCTCACGTACCGCTTTAAACCATACTCCTCCACATGTGGTGCAAATACATGAAAACAAGACAAAACAAAGATAGTGTAATATAGTATGGAACAATATGTGGTATATATAGAATGAATTCCACTCACAAACGTGGATGATAATCAGGCCTTTTAATGGACATTAATTTCAGTCCGGTGTAGCATACACACAGGAGTCAATCAATCATAAGTACTTAATAAAAAAGACAAAGTTGATAACTTAATAATAAAAAATTAATAAATGGCTGCTCAATTTAGCAAATGAAGGCAATTCAACATTAGCTAATGTAAAACAGATTCTGAGAAAACTCTGACTTTGGAGGATGATTATTTTTTTTATTTTTCAATCTACTAGGTCAATAGTTATGGATTTTATCAGCTTTAGTAACTATATATTTCATGACAAATTGTGAAAGGTTGTCGGGTTTATTTTGAGCAAACTCATGGAATATAATATAACAATACAGCATGTTTTTACTTAAACACAATGATAAATTACATGTATTTCATTTCTGTTCTGTCAGTGGAAATTATTTTCATATATTGTCATCTATGCTTCTTAATTAATGTTACATTTATATTGAACTAAAGTAATGGTAACTGATCAGAATGAACACATTTTTGCTGTGATATACCCCAAACCAAAAAGTTGCACGTTTGATGATGAGTTTGATACCTGATCTTATTGGATTTTACTTTAGTAAAATATAATCCGACGAATACTTTGATGCTGACTTGAGTGAAGTCTTTGCAGGACGGAAAAGTAGGCTTGTAAAGAAGCAATGTTTAATGACCTTTCATGATTTTCAGAGAAATTTGAGGATAATCTGAAATCAAAGTATTTCTGGAGGCCTAAGGGGGTGGACCTAACCTTTGGAATCCATCACTATGCGGGCAAGGTAAGGGGTAAAGTAAAGATGTTTGCTTGCTGAGGGTACTTTAGGTGGCCCTCTTGTACTGTCCACTCCCTGTGGCCCTATTACTAGACCACTACATGTATATTAGCATATATGCCCATCATTAAAATCATCATTAAAAATAAATTATTTTATCTCGTTTTTGAACATACATTTCTTTCACTTCAAATCTCATTTGCTCTCTTTATTGTGGCATTTCCAGGCCCGGACTGCCAGGCGCTATGTGAGCATAAACATATTATGTGCAGCTTGCCATATCCAGCGGCCACCAACGCTTATATCATTAGACGTCCACTGAACTTAAAGAGCCAGGGCCCACATTTCATCCCCAGTCCCGAGTTGGGGATTTCATATCAGAGGTGGAGGCTCTCATGACTGCAGAGGTCCCCCTACAGTTTAGCTTCAGGCAGGTCTCCGACTCCTGTCATGGACACCATGTAGTCATCTTTAGGGAGGGCAAAGTAACAGCAAAAATAACAGCAGCCTCAGGCTTTGAAGAGGACCAGGATGCTTAGCAGTATGTTCTGCCGAGTATGACCAACAATTCCCATGGTAACATGCCTTTTATAAGAGGCTAGCACATTGGCCTGCCAATAAAATAACATGCCAAAAATGTATCTGTCCCCTTCTCGAATGCCTTAAATGCTGATTACATTTTATCTACATCATCCCATCCACTTACACGTTCTTCTGTCATGCCAGGTTCTCAGTTCAACAACATCCCAACACTGCATAGCTTTTCTGGTCACACCCAACACAATTCTTCCCACCATCTTTGTCCTTCACACTTCAACTACCGGGGTTATTTGCACAAATGATTGACAACACATGTACTTTCCCCCACTCCCATGTGTCGCTAGACTAGCCAACACTTAACAATCTCCTGCATCCCATCATACAAATGCATTATTTACCCCATTACACAAAAAAACTTCTGCAATATTACAGGCATCCACCTCAATTAATTATTACAGCCCAGGAAGCTTTAGTTGCTAACATACTGGCAACAACAATTCTGAGCGAGACAACATCCAATCAGATACACCAATTGTGCGCCACCTCCGCTCTCAATGGACACGATACCTATGCCCTCGCCGGCATGACTCACATTATCCATGGCCACAAGACTCATATATATGCATGTCCAATGTTATCACATGCGTCATTGTTCATTGTCATTTGAAGGACATTGACCTTTTTCATTTGCATAATATTTTCTAACTCTATGACTCAGTCTCTCTGAATACGCTAGACAGACGTAATTATTCAGTTTACATCATTTATATCATTTCTACATAATCACACAACTCTAATTCATACAAGTAAGAAGCTGTATTTTAATCTATGCAATCTTTTTTTTTAAAACATTTTTATTTTGACATTTTACTGCACTTTAGGACATTTAAATGACTCCATATTTTAATACTGGGAATAGCATAGGGGATTTCTCCGGCAATGAAGCATATAGCAGTCATTTTACATTTAGTTCTACCTCGAACACTTAATTCAATTTTAACTAAGTTTTTAGACATAGATCAGACTAGAATGCCTGTAATAAACCAGTGTTCACGTTGAATAAATGTTCATTGCCACAGCAAATTACTGAAGGTATTGAAATATTCTCGGTCACATTGAAACACTTTAATCATTTCTTAAGCGTGTGGTTTCTAACAAAGTACTTCTTTGAAGGTTCTCTACAATGCATGCGGATTTCTGGAAAAGAACAGAGATACTTTGCCGGCAGACATAGTGCTTCTTCTGCGATCCTCTGAAAACAATCTAATTCGCATTTTAGTAACTAATCCCCTCACAAAAACAGGTATTGTGTCTCTTTCTCGTATATATATATATATATATATATATGTATCTATCTATCTAAATATCTATATATATATATATATATATATATATATGTATATATATGTATATGTATCTATACATATATATATATATTTGTACAATATGCAGGTGAAAAAAAAACATTCAACCCATCTAATCTGCCCAAATTTTTACTGCTTGGAAGACTCAAATCTACCCCATGTATGTTTTAATTCCCTTGCTGGAAAAACTTTATCCTGACCAGACCATTGTTTTGGGGGGGTGACAGGTAGTTTTGTTTAAAAATCTCAATTAACCTTAAAATGTGATATGATACATTAAAATACTGCCTAAAAATAAATTTTTAATTCAGGTAATCTTGCGCACACCAAAACTAAAGGAGGAAACAATTCACAATCATGGACGACACAAAAATGTTCCAGCCGCAGCAAGGTGAAATAAATCAGCTTCTTATGTGGCAAAACTTTATTTGCATTGTAAAAATTACACATCCTAGTTTCTCGGCTAACATGTTTGTTTTATTTCTATCAAGCTGGATATCTTAATGTTGTACAATTCATATTACTTCTGTGAGGTAAACACATAATTCTCCTTTATTGTATGTCATCTTGGCTTTGCTTTGTAGATCGGAAATAACATTTATGTCAAATCTTTACGATCATGTCCTGTTAACAACCACTTCCTGTGTCGATGATGTAATTGCGGTGAAAGTTATAAAAGTTAATTATTTTATTTAGTAGATCTGCTTAACTATACAATCAATTACAGCTTTTTTCTTTGTTATACAAACGCTAAAATTTTTGGATATATCTCTCTCAATTAAAATACTTTATGTGCACACAAATTTAAGGTAGAATTCACACCGTTGTATTTGTATCATTTCTGCAGAGTGACTTTGGAGATGCCCATCACCCAAGAGAGACTACAAACATGAAAACTCAAACTGTTGCTTCCTACTTTAGGGTAAAATATTGAGTTATTGGTCTGCTAAAACTGTGTATGTTTCAATGACTAATTATGAATTAGGGAATAAATTAATGGAACAACTACTGGAATTCTAACCCAAATTCATACAGCTAAATATTTACATATACTATGATCCATAGTTTAACTCACATTTATCATGTAAATATCATGCATTTTGTATTAACAGCAGCTATATAAATGAGTTTATATGCATTGAATTTATGTCAGCATTAAAATAACTGAGAATTATTTTACACAATAAGGAGTTGAAGAATTTGCCACTCGCCAGTAGTAATTTGCTAATTCTTAATGGTATAACTGGTATAATGTAGCTGCCTCCAGTTTTTTTCCCATCTACTCTAACACTTTGTGATGGACTGTAACTGGGTGGACTACTGTTATTAACGTTATTAACAGTAAATAAGCCAATAATAGCAGATCTGTGACCAATGCCAATTTACTTAGGTGCATGTAAACACTTGTGATAAGGTACAAAAGCCAACCATAGCAAGAATCCAACATATTATGACCCAGTGAGGCTTATTCATTCTTTGAGAAGGTTTGAGTTGGCTCTGCATAATAACACAGGGAAAACTCAACAATTCTTACAAAAACATAGAATCTAATGTCATCTAGTTTGCCCATTTTTCCTGTAATTCAGATCTTTATCAGATCTTTTTCTGAAATAAGCTTCCAGTACTTTGTTAAATGCCTTAAACTATACGAATATTTCTACCACATTCCCACTCTCTTTTTCCTTCAATGTATAAATATTAATATGCAATATTTATTTACAGAGGCTATCTTCCAGGGGGTGAGGATGGGTTATTATGCCTGGTATCTCCCACACCAAATTCATTTTTATTTCAAATGTGTGTAATTGGTTTTTAATTGATTTACTACTTCTGATTGACTAAGGTCACATTGTGTTATTGCAGTATTCGCTCATGGATTTATTGTCAAAAATGGTGGCTGGCCAGCCGCACTTTGTTCGATGTATCAAGCCAAATAACGATCGTCTACCAAACAAGTTTGACCGAGAAAAGGTTCTGGTCCAGCTGAGATATACAGGCATTTTGGAAACTGCAAGAATCCGTAGAATGGGCTACTCGCATCGGATACTTTTTGCTAACTTTATAATGCGGTAAAGATTATCTAACGTTACATAAAAATAGATAGCATCATTAATTTTTTTTAAGTTACATTTAATATATTAATTGGACTCTTTCTAAGTAAACATTGTAGACAAAATGGCAAACTTAAATTCCAGCTGGATAAATTATATTTCAGGCACTTAAAAAAAAGAATCACAATTTCTGGTTTAAGGAGTGGGATATGATACAAAGTATAGTTGATTATAATGCCAACAGTGCCTTATTTTTTAACATACCAATGAAGAAAGAGTGTTTTTCTTGCTGATGCCATCTGTTCACCTGAATGAGTGGTGCTGACAGCTTTGTGGCAGGCTATATTATTTTTTTTAATAATTTTTCTTTTGGCTTTGGACTTTTCAGCTTATCAACATCTGTTTTTTTTTTTTAAGGTATCACCTTATTTGTTTTAAGTCAAATGAAGATCCACCGGTCAGCCCGGAAAGCTGCACCGCTATACTAGAAAAAGCAAAGCTAGACCTCTGGGTCATGGGAAAAACAAAGGTAATTGCGTGTAACTTAAAGTGAAAATAGCTAACACAAATATAAAAAAATGATGTTTTAGATGAATGATTTTATTTTATTGACAGGTGTTAAACTGCTCGTGCTTTTGTACATGTCTCTAATGCTCAGTCTTGTTAGGCATATGTGTAGACATGTACATGAGTGTGTATATGAACTCGCCGTTCGACAATGAGAGAAAAAAATATATATAAAAATAAATACATTTTGCAAGAACTATATATAAAACAGAAAATGTTGTTTCTATCTTACTAATCAAAATAAAGAAATTTCACCCCATTCTTATCATTAAAGCATTAAAGCATTTTGCTTAATTCAGTGCAGTAGAGGAGATGGCTGACACCATTCATCCCAGGGGCAAGTCCAGCCAAATGGCCCATAATAGAGCAGCACAATACGGGTCTGGCAGGGTAGAAACCCCATGTACACTATGCAGTCTTCTCTAAAACACATTTAGGGAAATAGAATGTATAAAGAACCTACAAATGTTGCAGGAAAGCGATCATTCACCAGTATACCTGCATAAAGTTTATGATGATATTACAGGGAACTTGTAAAATGTCCTTGTACAAATACGTAAGTCCTCATGTAATTCTGAGGTTTTCCATGGCATTTATTTGTAATATGACTTTTACATAATGAGATGACTCAGTAAAATAGACCCAAAGTCACGTATTGCCCATCACTTCATGATGAATACGGTAGCCAGTATTGATTATCATCACAAGGTGGCAGCAGAAGGCTATCGGCACAGAATTAAAAGAACAGCATTAAATCCAAAATAACATTTTTAAGGTGTTACGATGTCAGATACTGGTGATGTTATCGAAAGAGAGCAGATTATAGAAATGAGTCATAGAGAACTTACTGGTAGAGAAGGAGAAAAGGGTCCTGCTCAAGCAAGCTTACAAGCCTCAGCGCCCTGCATTCACTGCATGATGCTGATGAAAACAGAACCCTGCAGTGAATGCATTAAAATCATTGTTGCCCTGCAGGATGCATCTTTTATAAGCTCTTGTAGAGCCATCTGGCCACCTTACTCGCTGGAGATTTTGCTTCTATAAAGCTACTTTTTTTCACAGTGCTTAATATTGTTTTCCCTTTAAATACCTTAAATAATACAGTATTGCATGTTTGCATTTATTCAGGTGTTCCTTAAATATTACCACATAGAACAACTCAATAGGATGGTAAAGACCATAGTTGGAAGAATTGTTCTTCTTCAGGCTTGTGTCAAAGGATGGCTCGGAGCAAAGAGATACCAAAAAAAGCGGCTCTTAAGAGAACAAAGTGCAGTGAAAATACAGTCGGGTAATCTTCTTCTGTTACAATTAGCACAAAATGCAAGAAAGTTAATGTTTTTAAATCCAATTTGTATCTTAATTAGTTATTCTATAGGGACTATTTGTATTACTGGACATATATTCATATTGCCTCTTGTATGTAGCCTACAGGGGCTATGCTGTCCGCAAAGAAACAGGACAAACAAAACTGGAGAAGATGGAAAATTTCATTGTGCAATTCCAAGCAGGTAAATAGTTTTTCATAACTCAAATTAGATATATTTCATGTTATTGTCCAAGTTTACATATCATTCATCTACACTTTACTGTAGTTGCCAGAGGGTATCTAGTGAGGAAGGAAAGGAGTGAAATGCGGAAACAAGAGAATGAAGCGGCAACAAAAATCCAATCCCACTATCGAGGGTTTAAGGAGCGACGGAGCTTTCAGAGGAAACGGTAAAATACATTTGCATGGTGCCTGCAATACCTGAATACAAATTGTCTTTATGTACTCTTTGCAATTAAAATACTCAAACATTTAAAAATCAAGTGTCTATGTTTGCTAATATTATCAAAAGTAGCAAAATAATAAAAAAAAAACAAAAAACATTAATTGGCCAATAGATCGGGCCCTGTAGTGTGTGGCCCCTGGCTGAATACGCATAACTGCACCTGAAAAGTATAATATTCAGCCATATGCATGTCATTTAGGGGCTGCTGACAGCAAAGTGCCAAGACCAGTAAAAAATTATAACTTTTTGAACCTGTCTACTTTATTAAGTGATGTGATTTATCTTGATAGACAATAACTCACCTAAACTCCTTATACTGGGTAGGTTCCTTCTAATAACTACTAACAACTAATTGTCTTAAATTCCTTGGAACAAAAGTTGATGAAAATGGCAAGTTTTAATGTAATCTTGTTATAATGTTCATGATCAATGGAAATACATTTGAAGGCCTACTATTAACAATAAGGCACATGGCAGATTGTGTTTCCAGTGGACATACAGTACTTGATAAAGACAGATAAATAATTTAAGGAGAATGAAACATGGATAATATATAAAGTTTGAATTTCCCAGATTTTAAAATGCTATTATTTCTGATAACATACGACCTAAACCTTTTTGAATCAATGTTATTTTTGTAGCGAGTCAATGAAGAAAAAACAACATGCCACACCAGATGACATGATAGTAAATGATGAACCAGTGGGGATGGATCAAGAGAACAAAAGTCCAGAGGGTAAAAATGAGGAAGAAGCCGCTATTGTTATTCAAAGTCACTTCAGGGGACACAGACAAAGGAAGCAAATGAAAGAAGGATATAGAAAAGAGAAAGAATCAGATATTACAACAGAGGAAATCCAAGAACTAAAGGATACTGAAGTTCTCAAAAAGAATCACAATGATGTTGGTATTGATAGCAGTTATCCCAGAGAAGATAAAGCTGCCATTATTATCCAAAGCAATTACCGTGGTCATAGAGAAAGAAAAAAACTCCAAGAAGGTCGACAAATGGACAAAGATAATACAACCTTGGCCCAACTTAACCCTACTGATCAGTTTATTGAAATAAACGCAACACCAGATGCCCAGGAGGAGGATCAACAGATGGTTAAAGGAGCGCTAAACTCCCAAACATCTCAAGACCATGTAGTGGACCCTGATCTTAAACATGGTACTGATTCAACTAATGAAAGTTCCAATTCTACCACACAAGGCAACACAAATGATATCAGCCAAACTATACAAGAACCACGGCCATGCAAAGGGGAAGTGGAGGAATCTACAGAAGAAGACGATTTAGAAAGAGCTGCTGTAGTTATCCAGAGTAATTATCGTGGATTCAGAGACAGAGAGAAATTAAAAAAGGAAGGAAGGCTACATGGAAAAAACAATGAAGCGACGAATGCAGTTTGTGAAACAAATGACACAATTTTAAACTTTACCATGCTAAAGGAAATTGAAGATCTTTCAGTTTTTACAGAACAGGTAAAAAAATATTAAACATAGTTACTTGTCTAAATTTGAATGTTGAGAGTGGTGGTAATCTTCGACCGCGTGATAAGACTGAAAGATCTAGGTATTTAGAGACCTAGAGAGGTTTCATATACTGCTCGATCAGTATATATTTATATTCCAGGTGCCTATAGGCTTGAAAACAATATATATGAGGCGATAATTATGATGGGTGGGTCATGATCACTACCTCAAGCTCATGGCCTTACCTCACCTGAAAGAACATAAACACAAATAAGCAGAACAGAATTATTGTTCACAAAGCCTCAGAACGTACAGCCCAATAATCAGCAGGGAAACATGAAGGCAGCATTACCAACTCTTTAAAGTGCTGATAAGACGGCAGTAAGTAGAAATGTCATGATTCAACAAAACCTACAGAGACTGAGCAAGGAAACACATGAAGGGAAGCAGAACTAGCAAGATTGCAAGTCAAGATTAAATAAAACTGGACAGGGACTTGACAAAAGATGTGTGACAGTTGTTACAGTCTGTTACAAAAGGTTTCGTAAAAAGAAACCTAGCCAACAACTGACTAGAAGTAACACAAACATTTAAATGCAACATTTTGGGGAAATCATCAATAACTAGTTAATGGTATTCAGAATGAACGGTGGTGGAAAATCTTAAATCTTGTTTCTATTAAGGGCAATTGCAGCGGGGCTCTCCTGCATGCTGGATTAGTCCTTCATAAGGCTATTTAATGCTCCAACATAAAAAGAAAAAGGTTTTAATCACAAAGGCCATCTTTAATCCTAATAGGGCAAGTTCCCATGTCGTCCTCATCCCAATAGCACCTGAGTGCAAGGGAAGCTGCACATATGTCCCCACTAGTCATTCCTCCATCGAGGTGCCAACTGGTGCTTGACACACAGATACGATGTCATTTCCCAGTATTCAACAGCAGCATGTGTTTTGTACGCCACAATGATGAAAGTGTTATTGGAGTGTATTTGCCAGTGGTGGCACAGACCTCCACCTTCAGACTATCATGCCTGTTGAGGGTGCCCTAAGGGACTACTGCTGTGGGACCCCGAGTTATGACTGAGTCCATGACAGCTGCCATTTTTAACCCGCAAAGACAGTCCTGTAAATTATCTCAACTCACAGGGAGTTATCTCCTCAATGCTATTTAGGTCACATTTTTAACCCCTTTACGTACATGTAAGGGCTCATAATGCAATGTCATTAATGGGTTTAAGGACAAACCATTTTGTAAAAACGTATTAGAACGTATTAGATTCCGGAAAAAACAATATGTTAAACGTGAATATGTTTGTCATTTTCAGATCTCAAAATTGTCAGAGAACTATTTGGTTCTACAGCAGAAGCTTAATGATATGATTCTGTTAAATCAACTAAAACCAGAAAAGACTGCTCTGTACTTGAAGGAAAACCAGAGAAGTGAAAACAATACTATAGAAATGCAAAAAGGTGAGCTGAGTTTATGCATACATCAGCAAGATTTACCATTTGTACTAAAATGTATTGTTTTGGGGCAGTGATATGTTTTCATTATGACAATTTATATAACTTGTAGCTCTAAGCCAGTCTCATAGAGTTGTTATACAAACCAAGTGGTTGTGGCATTCCTAAAGGTGCTGTTCCACTAAGCATAATGGGGGGGGTAAATTGTCAAATAACCTTTTTGCTATACATTTCCTAGCCTAATTTTTCAATGATGAGTGCACCTCAGCCACGTAAAAACAGCATTTTCAGCTTCTATGTCAAAACCCTATCAGTGCCTGCATTTGTGTCACATGACAACTTAAGATTTCATGATAAAAATATGAATGAGGAAAAATTTGACATGATTGAAAATTTGTTTCTAGGAAAGGATTGGTCAATTTTTTTAATGCTGCATTTAGTTATAAATGGTAAAACTTAGCAGAGTAGGTGGATGGCCCACACATGAAATAATCAGCAGGACTGACCTAGGGCCCAGTTCCCTACACCTCCGTGGTCAGGGACTTAGAACAATAAAAGGCCTTTAAGAAACAGAGCCCCCAGATATGACATCATATCGCCCCATCTGTGGTTCTCTGGGTCACGCCACTAAGTCTCTGGGTGGCATTTAGCCCACTCCCTGCTCTATTACCCTTCCACCCCATACAAATGTAATGTGTTTGTTGCTTGCATATATATATATATATGGCTAGCCATGCCCTCAGGCAGCTAGTTCTCCCTGAAGAGGGAGGGCTTCAGGTAGCGGAACCCTGGAAGTTCCCAGTTAGGGCAATGTGTATATCTGTATATATTTTTTCAAAGAACATTCAGTGCATTTATTTTAATCCGAGGTATGTAATGAAGTCTGAAATTCTATTTTATCACTGCAAATTTGCAGTTCTGTATATACTTCCGAGGAGGAGAGCAGCGTTTGGACATGACCACTACCTTCCTACTCATTCCCCACTCCCCGCCCACTCCCCGCCCATTATCCACCCAGTTAGGGCGGTCTGGGACTAGCTCCACCCCTGTGCACAGCCCTAGAGGCAAAGATGCCCCAGTAGCCTGCCCTCGGAAGTTCCCACTATATGTGATCGCACCACTAATTCAGCAAAATAACCAAAATTACTCACTTTAGTTTAGTGCAATCAATATTATTTTATGTTCGATGTTTGCTGTTCATTTAATCAGATCAAATTTACATATATGTGATTGCTTTGTGGTTTTTGATGACAATTCACTATATTTATACAATATTTCTTAGAACAATGTCAAATTATAGCCCGTTGTCAGCCAAGATGTTTTTTTTTTCTTGCCAAGCAAATTTACATTTGTAAAAAAAAGACAATGAAGTCAAAATTACTACAAATTGCAACAATTAAACCTTTTTGTTTCTGAGAACCAGCTGTCAATAAAAAGTTTTAATTACTATTACAAATATTCTTAGGGTCAGTATAAGGTAGATCCCAGCTTTTCTTTTGCACGGGAATTATTTTAAAACATTTTCCACAAAACGTTAATTGCACTCTCTAGTATGTAAAGTGCAGAAAGCTCAGCAGGTCTGAAATGTCATTCTTTGCGCTGAAGGTTTAATCAGGTAAAACCAAAAGAAATGTTAAAGCTGCTTTTCCAGTTTCTATGGCAACAACCTGTCAGTAGCTGCTTTGTGTCACATGACAAATAAATATTCCTCGCAAAAAATATAAAATTTGATATTATGAAATATTATTATTATTTCTTGGAAGAGTTTGGACATTGAAGAGTACTACGCATCCATTCTCTAATGTTGTTTTTAATTACAAGTTACATTAAGAAGTCCTAAATTCAATATAGTAGGTGGACCAATTAACAGAGCAAGCACACATGGATTTAGTCAACATTTGCTTGTGATGAAGTAACATATCAGAATCCCCCATACATAACTTAAAGGGGATATAAGCTATATCATATGCGTAAAGTCCACATGATGGCTGGACTGAACATTTCAAGGAATAGCTGGTCCTGTGACCTAAAACTAAAGCTGAAAACTCTGCAGGACTTCTTCACATCTCCCACTTCACTTCTCCCACTTGGGAGAAATCATCTCCGGGTTCAAATGTGAACCCAGCTTCTAATGAAGATGCATCCAAGAACAATGTGCTTTCAAGGAACCGCCGTGTGACTAATGTGCTAAGAAACGGTCACATTCCAGAAGAATTGTCGCATATGATCTATATACTGTATAAGCATCATTACTTTTTTTTCTTTTCCTTTTCCTTTATACTCTTGTCATCTATCTATTGCTGCTCTCGCACTGTACTTGGATATTCTTTGGATCTGTTGAAGAGGTTTTGGTAGCCTTTTGATGATGAGCTGCACCCATCCCAATACCACCCAACACTTCAAATGCCCAAACTGGGATACTTGGGGGGTTGTAGCAAGAGGCAGGGGGGCACTCACCAAGGGATTGAACACTACATTGATTTTCAGGGAAGATCAGAGGATCTCAGGTACCCAGGACAGTCTTGGGAAAAACAGGACTGTAAACTTAGCAGCAGCCCCCTTATAAACCAAGTCAGCATCATGGGAGCCAAAGAAAGAATTACCCTATCTTTCTGGTTCTCCAATTATGGTTTTATCTCACATGTGACATTTCTCCTTTTAAAGGACTATTTAAATGCCATTTTACATAATACATTTTAAAACATGTAAAGAATACATGATCATGTTATCGTGGTTAGAATATTCCTTTATTTGTTGTGCACGGCCTTTAAATCTAGAGCTCTGTGTTTGTGTATATGCTTGCCCAATGATTCCCTTTATCGAGATCCCATGCTGTGTTTTTTAAAATAAAATTATTTACAGCATTTCTAATATATCACCTGCTCAGCTTTCAGAAACAAATTAACATTTTCATAAGGCTTTCACATAGTATTTGCTTTTTCCGGCAAGCTACAATATGTTAGTTTGTTGAGCGTATCTCCAAAAGGTATTTACAGGTTCATTTACTTTTTGTGTGTCTTCTGTCAGATTCTATTATTAGAGGCTGAAATTGCTGTTACATGACAACATTCTAGCTGATGAATTCAGAAAGTAATCAGTAAAATGTAGAAATGTATTTTTCATTGGACGAAATGGATTTTTAGCATTTTTGTTGTTTCTGCTCAGAAATAGTAGGGCGCTAAAAACTTTTTAAGCCAAAAGAATGAAATAAATGAATGAAATAAAGACCCTAAGCAGTAACAGATAAACAAAATATGGAAAAGAATATATATTTTCTTATCATTGCAATGCAGTGTCTGGGCGATTATATTGAAGCCATTTTTATGAGTTTCATATGAGAAGATTAAAGATTAAATAGGTAATTTGACCTATTTATGAAATGTATCTTTCAACCCCCACCGTTAGCAGGTACAGTGGCTTTTGTGGAGATTAGACCCTTTCCCCTAGACTTAGTGACTCTATGGGAAGGAACATATACTGTACTTAGCATTTAGCTACAATGTTTTTTGGCCTGATCTTGCATAAGTCTTAATGTGATATCAAACCTCTCTTCATATCAGATATGCTCTACTATCTGATCCCAAATATGCTATATTAAAACCACTAGATACAATACATCATGCATCATGTAGGATATCTCTGTCCCACTGTGTACAGGTGGGGGAAGAGATGAGTCAATTATTGACCCTCATTATTTATATGAGGTCCTGGTGAGCCATCTTCTTCTTTTTTTTTTAATTTATAATTTTTGTGTATCATTTTGAAAGTTTCAGGTGGGGGGCATTTTAAAAAATAAAATCGCATGACCTCACAACCTAGCAGTTTTAATTTTTTTAAAAAGTTGCCATTTTTGTTCATTTCTACAATTGTCCAAAAATGACAATTAACAAAACTAACAAAACTTTTTCACCGCGTCTTCTTTCTTCTCTGATGATCTGCATCTTTTGGTGATCTCTTTCTCTACTGATCAATCTGCATTATTCTGCAGATTGATCAGTATCACATCAGGGTGTAACCGTGGTGCACACTACACCTCAACCTCCAATTAAGGGAAAGGTTGTCCCCATGGGGCGAGCCAAGAATCAAACCCTGATGCAGATGTGCTCCAGGAGGCCAAGGTTAAGCAGTGGATAACTGAGAGAAGCAGAAAGTGGAGCTGTGGAGACATGGAGAAGGTGGGGAGACATTGAGAGAAAGAGTGTGAGAGAGAGTGAGTGTGAGAGAGTGACAAAAAGCCCTCCGAATTTTCGCCTGTTACCCAACAAAATTTGTTGTCCAAAAACAAAACAAAAGAATTCATGTTTTTTGGCCCATGTGCACAAGTCTAATAAATCTGCAAGTTGTTTTGTGAGTGTTAGCTTGCAATTGACTGGAACCTCAGTGGAGTTAACCCTTAATTATACAAAACAAATAATTATAGGCCTGAAATAATAATGTATTTAAAAAGGCAGAAATACATAAAATAAATCATTCAAAAAACAAAATCAAAAAGCTACAGCAGGATGAAAGCCGTGTTCTCATTTTTACTTAAAAGCTTCCAGATCTGGTTTTATATTTAAATGCTCTAATGCAGAGTATTTATTATTGAATGCTTTTATAATGTGGTCCTAGCTAAATTACTTCCTTTTCAAATAAGTTGTACTTTTTCCTAAAGCTGTAAGAGGCAAACAGGAAAGAGTCGGCAAACGGCTGCTATACAGTACCATTGTTAGTACCATTTTAATGTTCTAGATATTTTGAAATATCCTTCCTTGCATCATCCATCAGATTTTTCCTTTCAATTGATGGTACCAGTAAGAGTCCATTAGCCATAAAACAGTAAAGGAATATTTCTTTTTGCCTATAAAGTAGATTCAAGTGTATTCAGACTCTATATTTTAGGATTCTACTATTGTAACAAATATGGTGTATCTCCTGAACTTAATGTCAGATGCAACCATGGATGAAAATAATAATCATAAAAAATATCCAAAATTATCTTTTTGGTATTATAGTGATGAAAACTGTATTTATCAGGATATTTGACTTTTAGCCTCACAGTTTAGTGCTTTCGATAAAGAAAAAAGCTATGGTAATTGGATTTCTGCATTCAGATATCAAAAAAGTCAACCAAGAAGTACTAGGTTACTGTGAGGTTGGTAGATAGATGGAACAGCCCACCCATCAAATGTAAACATCCATTGGATAGGCATAAAGCTATCCTGAATCTGAAACAAGATCAAGGACTGATTAAATGTGACTGATTAAGATTCCTTTACATCAGGAAAAACGGGCAGACTAGATGGGCCAAATGGTTCTTATCTGCCTTCAAACTCTATGTTTCCTTGTTTGTAGATCATATCACAGACCAGGATCAAGGCTTAATAAACTCTTCTTAAGCTACGAAAGTGATGTATTAGATACTTTCCTTATTAATCCTTTATCTTCGCTTGACTTTGTACTTTTTTTAAGTATTCAACTTTGTTATCTCTGTGTTCACCGCTGACTTAACATTAATATCCACAAAAATAAGCAGACACATGCATATGTAACGCTTACCATATCATAATTGACCTAGGCAAGCAATTTTACTTCTTTAATGAAAAATGTATAATGATGGTAGATGTGTTAAATCCACTCTGCTAATACTGCTCAAGGGGCACTTCAGCCATCATATACACTAAATGTCCATGTTTTTTTGTAAATGCAAGGGGGATTCTGCAAAAAATAAAAAAAATAACCCAAACATTTTCCTTTTGCCTATCCCCTGGCTGAATTCCTTTCAAGAGATGTATTTGGCTGAACATATTTCCATGCATGTGATATAGTTCACCTCCAGTTAGCTCCAGCACTAGCGTGTGCATGGGTGGAGGATGCACCCATTTGTTTCAATGGAAGCACATTCCTGCTGCTGATTGGCTGCTTGACCATTATTGACTATAGAGAAGAATGTGGGGTTTTTTTCTGTTTCGGAATAATTCATATTAAAGTACCAGTACTTTTGTAAAGTCCTTCCCAGAATCCAGTAACTTCCAAAATCTTCCCCACAAATCATGTCCGTGCGTATTGCTTGCCAACGACACACAGGACAATCATTGTGTGTACACACGGATGCAATCGCAGGTATTCTGAATGTGATTACATATATTGACACCAAATGTCATTATGTTAAAGGTTCAATTTAAATCCATCGCTGCCTATCTTCACTAAAGTCAATGTCACGGCATAACATTCTGTCTGCTAACTTTGTGCTTCTAGTTCAAATTGCTATGTTGGTGAGATTTAAGTCAAAGGAATTTTCCATCCCCGGTGTCTTTTCAGCAGCCATGCATCTGTCAGCTGGAAAACTCTAAGAGGATTAAAAGAAACAGTTGTAATACCAGTTAGAGCTGTGAGAGCAGTGTGTTGCACTGATTGTGGTTTGTGGAGGTTGAAATCTCTTCTCAGTAATCTCACATAATATTAGTCATCTCATTTCCCTGTTCCAAACGATATGAATCACATCCGACAAAATGCAAATTAATCCAGAGAACTTCTTCAAGGTCATCTGCCATTACTGCTAGGGATAAGCAATTAGATTTTAAACCGTACAGCTTTCAACCAATAGTACAAGCAATACTTTCAATAAATTCTTGGGCTTTTCAATAAAGTGTTGGGTTTGTTTAAACGGAAGGAAACTCATAAGTCATAACTTGGTGATATATATTTAGATGCACTCATTTATAGCACAAAGTGATGTGAGTAAGCTTAGTAGAGCTGGCATTTTCCCCATCCCAACATTTTTCTGAGCAGTCACCTTTAGTTAATCTTTCACAGATATAAAGTAGTTCTGGAAACATTTTCCAGAATAATGATTTTGTAATTATACAGAAAATGGAACAATCCAGGTGTATATAACGATGAAAAAAGCAGCAATGAGGGTCCCTATCATTATCAGAGTACAAAACATGCCCTTTTAAGGTGATGGTAGGAGCTCCACATCCCGCCTTCATTCACAAAACGTTAGCAAGGTCCCTCTTCTACCCCATATCATAGTGTGGATTATAGGTCTCAAGGCCTCTCCTCCCTTCTATTATAGCGTAACTGTATCCCCATCACTGGATGAGCACTTTGGTTCATTAATGGACTAGAGATGGCTCATCCAGTGAGTGAGACAATTCTACTTGTTCCCTTCCCTAGAGATTGTTCTTCCAAAAGGAGAAGGACCATTGGAATGCAATAACAAGCAGAGAATACAATGAAAAAGGACACGTCAAGAGAACCAAACACTTTACTGACACATTCTATCTATGTACAGTTCTGGAAAACAATGGGAAATCTCTGTGGTGGTCAACAGTACAACAGGGCAATTGTGAAAAAATGAAGCTGAACTAGAAGTAAATCATCTCTAAAATGTAAATAAAATACTTGTTAAGATGACCCAAAATAAATCTCAGTATAGCTGGAGTACGACCAAGCACAGCTTACAAAATACGTTTTCATAAAAAAGCAAAGGACTCTTTATAATTTTTACAAAGATGATCAATAACTTGGATTAGGGTAGTATGTTATTTTAATAGCTTTTAAAGAATATTTAAGTGTGCAAGAGATTGACAATCTTTTAATCACATTAAATTACATTTTAGTTAGAAAGCCCCAGCAGATTCTGTAGTGCTTCCATGTTATATGTCCTGTTTATGTAATTCTGTGTTTGATTATTAATCATACATACATTTGTTTCAACAAATTGTTACCAAAATACTTTAATTTAGGGGTGCCAAGCATCACTTTACTTTTAAACAAGCGTTGTAGTTGCCAAGAAGAACTTTTTCTGTGAGGTAAATAAGCAGCTTCATTAAAAGCCCATGTCTGACACTATATATCGGTAACAATTATTCTTAAGGTTTTTTTTATTAGCCAAAGATATGCCACCTCTTTCTATGTTTCACTATATTATTTATTTTGTCATTGATCAGTTAATTACAAACAAATGTGTATTTTGTTCCTTAATGCAGTTGCCACACAAATAGAAGATACCAAGTTACAGAGGACCTCAAGAAGGCAAAATCCTAAGACGTTAAACAGCCCAGATGACTCTACATACTACAGTCTCCTACATGTAAGTAACGTGCTTTTGTATTAAAGGCTGGCACCTTGGGTGTATTCAATCCAAAGCGGTGGAAGAAGGTTGTCCTATCGGTACAGAAATCCTTGTATCCCACTTTCCTTCCCTGTGTTCCTCCTTTCTAAGAGCTCAGAATATTTGCTGAGTATGAGTGCATCACAGTGTAACACAGACCTAAAAGCCACAATAATGCAGAAAATTACTCAAATTGTGTAAAAACAAAAGCCTATCTAAAATTGACAAATATTGTAGGGTGGACACCAAGGGGTTTGGGGTGTCATTTGGTCTAAGACCAGTGTTGTTTGTATTTCTGAGTGTAGTTCCAGATAACCATTTGTAAGTCAAAAAAGTTAGCAAGAGAGTTTGTAGGAGCATTGTGGTTCCAACATACAGACTTGCCTATACATTATGAAGGTTCGTAATTGGCAATTTCTCTAATATTATAAATTGTAAACAAATAAAAGGAAGGATTTGAAACTGTAAAATGGAGAGCCTTATTATTGTGATATTTTTATGAAAAAGTAATCATCAAGCACAGAGCTGTCCTCTAAAATCTTACAGATTTAAAGCCTGGGTCCCCATGTCCCTCCCATTGGCCACCCCATGTCCATTTCATTGTTTTGCACATTTTTCACCCATCGCCTCATCTTATGACCCTCCCATAAGCACACCTGCACACACTTCTGTTGCACACACTTCTTCCATCATCCTGCTTTAGATGGTATTTTCAGCCAATTAGAGTCCTTTGAGAGCAGAGAGCAGCCTAGGGTTAGTGGTGCCTTGGTGGATTATTTCCTTGGCAACCCCCATAACTAACATGCAAAGTTGCTCTAGCACCCAACACTGTGCACCTACCTACATACACATACATTCATTCTCCTGCTCCTTCTCTCCATCACCCAGGTGCCACTAACCCTAAGTTTACCCCTGACACTTCCAACACCATATGCTGACATCCAACCGCACACACACATTCTAAAAGCAAATACTAACAGACACACATGCTCATGCTAACACCATAGACTAACATACATGTACACACTTACACCATACAGTAACATAAACACATGCTAACATATCCTCACATACACTAACACACACATTACCACCAAATGCCCATATACACTCACGCTAACCCCATACAGTAACACGCACAACACCATACACTCACCACTCTTAATACTATACATATACTGTATATACACATACACACACTGACTGTAGCACTATACATATACACAGATATACACTAGCAACACAGTACAGCACACACACACACACATACTACCCCCTCCCTCCATCAACCCTCTCTCCCTCTTATCTCTTGAGAGATAGAAAATGAACTATTTTCCATCAATTCAGGTATTTTTAGCTGTTTTGGCCTTGGATGGTCGATTATGTCAACAAAGTAGCAGACATATGCCAAAATTACTTAGTGATGGACTAACATAAAAAGCAGTTAATAAGTGAAGGCTGATGACATAAGGCTTGTTACCAGGCATTCAAAATGCCAAAAAGTTACACTCCATCAGGATAAAAAAACAGTTATTGCAGACATCCAACTATTCCATCACAGCAGTTTGGGTGTGGAAGCTTATATTCCTAATAAACTAACCTTCAGTGGTGCTTAGGTGGCGTGTGTGGTCAAGGGTCACCATGCATAAGAGCTTCAGAGCCCCCACTGCTTAAATAAAACTCTGTAGAGATAAGAACCCAGAGCAATAATCTTTTCCTTAGGGTTAAGAGGGAAATCTTTTTTTTTGCATTTGTTCTGCATCTGTGTCACTGAAAAGTGAATATGAGATCTAAGAATTGATGTGACCACATAAGCTCCCATGGCTAGGTAATGGATAGTAAATTTACCCAGGCCCTCCCTTATTGTGTATTAATGTATTGTCAAATTATACGTCTATTGTAATGTTATTAACTTGCTCTGCCCCCTACAAAATCTGCTGGTTCTTTATAAATATATGTGATGTAATGAAGTGTCCTCTTACTTTTTTGCACGGTCATTCATTTGGCGGCACTATAGCAGTGAAATGTGTGAATTAAAAATCCAAAATTAGCTGAAAATGCCTTTTTGATTAAGCTTTAGAATTAATAACACCAACATTTTCTCCTAGAATTAGCCATAATAGCAAATTTAGCGTTCCCTACCTATTTCCTCTGTATCCGAAAACATTTGTGTAACTCCATCTTTCCTCCCTTGTAGCTTGCGGACTGCGACAAAAAAACCACCCATATTTTCATTTTCAGCCCACGCTTCTTTAGCATTCCCAATTATTTACTTTGCCGTTATGTTCCATTTAGTGCTTGAAGTTATTCAGTGCAGCACCTAGATAAACCAGAGCTTTTTGAAAACTTTGCTGTCAGCAAGAAATTGAAATGAGCTCAGAGGTGGGCGAGTTTAATCATTGCACTTGGAAATATCTATTTACTAACACAGATAATTATTCTAATCATAGCTGCTGTGACTCCATCACCCAGTAGCTTCAGGTGGCATTTTTACTGATCCCAAGCTGCTTAAACGTTGCAAGTGCTTTAAAAAAAACTAAATTATTATTGGGAATTTATATATTTTAGGGCATTTCTTGGCAGATTTTTTTTGTATACCAAACACTGCTATGATTATTTACACAAAAATACAATTAAATCGTTGTAATATCTCACAGTAAGTACAGGTAATAAAAATAATTTCAAAAATAGCAGTAACTCGCTACTTTCCGCTTACATCCAATAAGTGATACAAAGTTCATTGAAGTGGTATGTAGATAAGAACATTTTAAATATCTCCTTAAGATGACTCACCCCAAAGGCTTTGCGAGTGAAAGTTATAAATGTATATGAAATCATTACCTTTGTTAAATGAACTCATGGCCCTACCGAGATCAGGCTTCTGCTACCAGCTGATATCACCATCAGGCTATATCTGTCAAACATTAATTTATAGCAGATTTAAAGCAATATTTAAACACAGGAGCAAGCGGGTGATTTGGCTTAAAGCAAGCTGTTTGATGATTGGTATATTTGAGATAGCGCCTATAGATTGGAAAGCAGTACTTACACTGCAGTGGATGCTTTGTTGGGTCTATTCATACGGTGTCAGGACAGCTGTAGTTCCAGGCTTCACTATGGATTATGAAGGTCCAACTGCATGAAGAGCTTGGTTGTTCCTGTATAATGTATAGTAACATAGGTAAGATTTCTTATGCATTATACAGGGACAGCTCAACCCTTCTTGCGGGAGAAACCTGTTAGTGTTGACCCTGGACAATGAAACCGCAGTTCTCCTGACAATTCTCCCTTTGGTGAATAAACCCCAGTTTGTTTATGTCTGGACTGGACCTGTCAATTTAATTGGAATAGGGTTCAAAACCTGTTACTTTGTAGCTGCCAACATGTGACATCGACGTATCTAGAAATAAAGAGCGATAACATTATAGGCGAAATAGCAACTACATAGTTAATGTTTTTTGGAGCTTTCTTAGTTACGAAACCCAGCAGCATTTAGCCTCGCATGCCACAAACAAGAAACATGTAGATTATCAGGATCTTCACCATGAGAAGCGCCCTATATGTTTCACCGGATTTGATGCACAAGCCTCCCATAGGGTACCATTCAGAGTTGAGAGCTATAATTAAAATCTCTTTGTAGATCTAGGCATGTGGATAACTGTGTCCGACCAAGTGGGGATTACATGGACTAGGAACATGGGATTTGATGGCAGATAAGAACCATTAGGCCCCTCCAGTCGGCACATTTTTTCTGACTCAAAACTTAATCAGTTCTTTGGCTCATGTTAGATTTAGGATTCAGACCATATGGCCATCTATTCACTATATTAGCCTGTAGCACTTCAGCTGGGATGCTGTTCCACTTATCTACCACCTTTGTAAAACCTCTGTACATTACATCTAACCCATTGACCCTCTAATTTACTAGTTGATCACCAAACTCTCTTCATACCACTCCAGATTCGAGCAGTTAAAGCAAAAGCTGCCTAATGAGAGTTGAATTCTGAAGTCACATTGGGAACTATCAACCTTTTGGCCCAAGTTATTAAACTAAGTAAACTATACACAATGTATAAATGGGAATTCTTTTTTATAGATTACTTTGTGGATTGCAAATTTAAATGTGACATTTACCGTGACATTCTCAAACACAACAAATAATGCATATTTGTTGGTTTTTTTTCCAGCTACCACTCAAAGACGAAAAACGAAAACCGAGAAAGGAAAGGTATGATTGAATATGTTACATAATGTCACGGATTTCAAATTGAATTGTACAGAACTGTAAAATTGTTCTATATAGAATATTTTGATGCACTTTTTTTTTTTCTTTCCGCAAGTTCCCTGTTAATAATAGCATTGTGCATGCCGTGTTATTTTATAATTACACACTACAAGATGGATTTGTATTGTACAGTTTTATAGGGTATATTTAAATACAGGGCTTTGCTGAGAAAAAATCTTGTTATGTCAGCACATTGCCAATTATTACGCATAATTATTGGGTATGAGACCTAAAGCTATACATATAAGCTATAAACTTTGTTTTTTTGATAACAGATTCAGTAGAAGATATTGTAGCATTTGAACGTTTTGCACGTTCTCTACTTGGCCCATATTCTTCATACTACTTGACTAGTGGAATCCTTGACTTCTCTTCCACCTTCATACTACCCACTTAATTCATTGATACAATCATAAACATAACCAATGAGAAAAAAATGTGAAAAAATGGCCACCATTAAATAATATAATTATATACATTTTTACAAGAGAAACACTACTATGTACTGACATTGTCCAATGTTAATGTTTTCACTATTGGTACCATATTTCGAGGACAGTCTGTACCCATGAAAGGACACAATCCCAAATCATAAGCCTGGGCAGTCACAGCGTCTGATAGCCCGGCCGTGGCTTGCATCACGTTGAGACGGAATCAATACATGCTGGGATCAAACTTTGGGCTATAGTTGCATTTCCCTCAATAAATATACCACGCAGAAGAGGTACAATGGTCTCCTTTCTGATCTTCTACCCAGTTGGTGGCAGGTCCTATTGCTGTTGTGACAAATAAAAAATGTGCAAACATTTGAAATGGATTTGTAAAATGTAGAGGTGCACGGAAGGTTACATAGTTATTCATGCTAAAACATAATATGTAGATCTGTGAAATGAAACCGGTTTAATACAGAACTTTGGACTGACCCAGATGAAGGCAAACTCCACGCACAACATTTTATCTATAGGTATGATTATGTCCAAACATGCACACTTAATATTTACCCCATAATCCAATTGAATAAAAACTACCATTAACCACCTGAGTACAATTCATCCATTCTATATATCAAGTGAAAAGGAAAGAGTGATACTCAGCGCTTAAAATGAAAATGCCAGATATCTGGTGTAATGACACAACTTAAACAAGTATAATACCTTGGTGCTGCAGAACCAACACACTGACCACAAGTGTGTAAAGGATAATACACAAAACAAAGAAATAAAGTGCTGCGCAAAATTTACAAACGACACCACAATACGTTCGGAAATTAAATAATACTTAAATTCATTAAAATGGATTCTTCAATAGGTTCCTCTGTTGGGAAGCCCACAGAGCCCCTTCTGGGGAATGGAGTTTCTTCTTTGTACCGGTGTACCAGAAAAGACCGGAGGAGAAAGAGTTAAAAAAGTAGTAGCTTTAATATAAATAAAAAAATATAGTATCTTACATATAAGAATACTTTAACGCTCCCGTGGGAAGGACCGGAATAATGCTGTGTTGTAGCAGGAACAGCTTGGTTCTCTCAGGATTCCTCTGTGTCCACTTCCTCAATGGGCGTATTCAGCACAACGCATTTCACCAATCGGCTTCCTCAGGTGCCACGTTTGTAAATTTTGTGCAGCACTTTATTTCTTTGTTTTGTGCATTCTATACATCAAGTCCTAAATCCAACGAGTTACATCTCAGAGAACAGTTAGTCTTTCTTAATCCCTTAGGGCAACTTCCTGGTTGCATTGTTTTGTATTTTGGAGGGATATTTTTAATCTTGGGAATTTGGGAAGCTAGCCTATCATTCATTGCGCTTTTAGCAAAAGAGAAGATGGATTATATCAAAACCTCGCTTTCCATGTAGCGTCTGCATAAGGAGTAATCGCACCATCCCACCATTGGCAATCATCCCAAAATGACAATTTTAAAGGAATTTATTACATTTCAGAATTTTCTATTCCATATAAGATTATCTTTGCTTGTGTAAGACTTCTTTTCTGATACTGGTCTTTTTTTAATATAGATTAAATACTTTCTTTCATTTTTTTCACAGTAAAGGCAAAAGGCTGGATTCAGAAGATTATTATAAGGAAATTTATTCCAACAATTCGGTTTCTGTAAATAACCAAAACCAACATGATGATTTTTCTGCTATGGAATTTTCGGTCTTAAACCCAGCTGAAAGGTAAGCAACCAAAGCCAGCGACCAATTTGAATCACAAGCGTTGTAGGATGCCCACTGCAGTAAAAGAAGCAGGGAATAGAACGCTAGAAAAGAAACTTGGAAGGAAATAATACTCTGGAAGAGACAAGCCCCAGTATTTTGTATTAACCATTTAATTGCCAGAACAGTAAAACCACATTACTAACCTATGCGCCACTTAAACGGACAATCCATTTGTTGAGGAATTTTGACCTTAAAAATGTCTCAATGAAACAAATATTTTTGCAATTTTAAATATGTCTTTATAGAACTGAGGGAAATCTATAATTTCCGATAATTAATATCGTATATTACTTTATTTTATTGGAAGTGGGTTACTAAGCTGGTTGATGAGCTCGGTAGAAACCACTAGAACCACTCCTCAGCAAGTCTGCGTGTGCGTGGGAGCCCGTCACACACTATTTGATTGCTCTTGAAATGTGTTGAACGATAGAAATCTAAAGCATGCTTAACCTTTCCAAGCTAGTTGCTTTGATAGATCTAAAGTTACATTTGTGAAGCACAGTGACGTCGACAGTTTGCCTGGAAACAGAAAACATCGGATTTGGAAACTGTAGCCAGTAAAACAAAGTTCAGGTTTTTTTTTCTGAAAAAAGTAAAATGTTCCCTTTCTGCCCCCACAGATCATCTGAAGCCGAACACCAAACAAATAAAATGAAGGACAATCCATACGACTACAGGAAACTTCTCAGAAAAACGTCGCAACGCGAACGCCTTATTCAGAATTTTTAATTTTGACCTTTTTCAATGATGCTCTTTATTAAAATCTGTCAGGGACAACATTCACGGGCCTAAATTCCTTGTTTACATAAAGCTTTGTGTACAATCTTGCATGCACTGAAATGCAGTAAAATTATTATTTATTGTTTTATATAGCGCCATCATAATCCACAGCGCTGTACAATGGGTAATGCTTCCTAACTAGTTGGATCGCTGTAAGCATGTAAATGTGCTGTCAAAGTAATATATATTTCCTAATCTCCACCTGAATACAATTTCACCACTCAGGGCCAGGGAGGCTGCGTACCGCAGGACCCAATTTGTAGCTGGAGTGGCAGTATCGGTAAGCATGTGGCCCTATCAGCCACCCGTCCGCCAGGCATTAGCCCAGAGTGCCAGATGGCCAGCTCAGGCTGCCAAATAACTTCCTCGATGCCCCTGTGACATTATAGAGTTCCCAGCGTGATGATGGATGTGCGCTGCCTCAGTGTTACATATTATTTCTTGTTCAACAGAAGAACCAAATCACTGAACCCACAAACTATACAGAGCTTATACATAAACACAGTATATGCGACCGTAGGACCTGATCGCAGATCAGACTCATTCGGTCCATCTAGTCGCCCGTTTTCCTGCTGTAAAGACTCAAACCTTAATCTATCCATGGCCTTCTTTTAGATTAAGGATAGCCATGTGCCTGTCTCATATATGTTTAAATTTCCATAAATTACCACTTCTGCTGGGAGACTGTTCCACTTATCTACCATCACATCTAAGCCTTTACGTTAACAATTCTGCCTCCTTTAGAGTAAACTTCTCTCCTGTACTTTATTAAATCACGTGTTTAAATTATTTTTTAATCATATCTACTCTCCCTCTTCTCGCCCCTAAGCTCTATATAAAGTATAAATTGTGAGAGCGGGTGCACTTCTGACGAAGGTTAGTGGATCATTGTAAACACAGGCCATTTTTACATGAGGTTTGCCCTTGCCAAGTTCCATAGACCAGAAATGCTCCGAAGTCATCAGGGTTAAAGACTTTTTAGTGCTGAAAGTAAATTTGCCAACAAATGACTTCATATACATATACTGAAAGCTGCCCGCAAGTTGTGATGTCTAATTATTTTGTGGTCATTTCAAGAGAATCGAAACAAAACCCACACACGTGTACAGAGCGAGGTGGACTCTATTTAAAGAGATAAATGTATCCCTAGCCTTATCTTCACATTCTCGCTGAAGCTGTAATAGCGAGTTTGTAGATAAAAGTAGACTTATTTGATAAGGTAAAGCAAAAAGTCTCTTGGATCTTTACCGTGACAGATTGCTGGAGTGGGGAAACCGCAGAAGACTGTCCCAGACAGCCTCACCAAAGAAGACTGCATATTAAAGTACGTTGCGAGCCCTTTAATATGCAGCCATTGAAAATGGAAAAAATACTTACCTTAGGTAGAAGCTGCAGCTATCTGCCTCCTCCTTGAAGCAGCCAATCAGTGGCAGGAAAGTTCTCCCATTAAAATCAATGGAAGCGCTTCTGGCGCATGTGCAAGCAAATGTAGGAACTGACTGGTGGTCAAAATAGCTGCGCGGGGGGGGGGGATTGGCTGCAGAGGGGCAAATCCATATGGTGAATTCTTCAGAATCCCCCAAGCATTTGCAAGGTGGACATCACATAAATCTATAATATGCATTAAAGTCCATATGGTGGCTGGAATGTCTGCACTCTGGAAGGCTTAATATAATTTATCATAACCTCAGTATAAATACAACATTGTGAGTATTTCTTGGATACATTACCACTTACAGCATTCCTGTTCGCTGCCCAATGTTATAGTTCACGGAGAGACGATAGAACAATTTGGATCCATAGTTGTAAGAGTGCTGTAATCACCACAGAAGTAGAATACCTTCTGGTTGCTCCATTTTTGCACCCAAACTGCTCCTTATCCACAGCTTAAAATAAATTTAATAGCGTAAAATCTAACCCTCCAAACATGGGTATCTTGTAAGAATAAAGGCATTTGGCTTCATACATATAGGCATTAATGTATTTGGAGTAACTGGGTATTTCCGACCGATGTAGGATTCATGTTGACTGCTTTTGGGTAAAACTGATGTTTTCTGATTTCTTACCCTCGTGTTCATTTCACTCCAGCACATATGATGCTTCTTGCAAATGATGCACATACAGAAGTATTTCAAAGTGCTAGTTAGTGACAATGTTTTTGTGAGTAATGTTTTTAAAGTTAAATTGTCTTCTGAATTTATCCGAAGACCAGGTACTAGCAGTATAGGAAGATGTATAGATCAATACCCAAAAGAACATACATTTTTCGATATACCCAAAGCTAACACCTACCTGTGTATCAAGCCATTTTGGGAAACATGTGCCATTATCTTTCATGTCTAATCAGCTGAGTTTTACGCTGCACCACAAATTGTGTGATTAAAACCTCATGTACATGACCTATACATTTACAACCGGCTTGCTTTTAATTTAGCCAACCCACAGATTGTTCTGAGAGAACGGCACCTTCAAATGTCTTATGTTTTAAAACTTGGTTTACACTACTAGTTATATTTTATATTGCATATGCGAGGCACTTACCTTTTTGCAACACAGTTCGTATCAATCGTATAGCCCTAACAATCCATTAGAGAGCCACAAGTTGGCTATATTTGTACTTCAACATTTCCAAAGCAAGCATAAGCTTTCACTATCGTTTTCTAGGGATACATTGACTTTCCATGATTGAGTTGGCTAGATTTCTATGAAAATGTAGTACTGTAATTAAACACAGAATAAACATTTTCTTAAAAATAATAACACAACATTAGCACCCATGTTATGTCAGGAGACATTGCCCAAAAGTACGTCAGACTATATCATATCTCCAAGCTTCGACAAATACGATATACTCCAGGTGTTGCTTTTTGGCCTCTATTTTATGTGGAGTTTGACGACTAAGCCTAAGATCACAGTCTTATTGTTAATTTAGGAACAGAGAGCGATTGTAAACAGAGCCCACTTTCAAGCTGTTCTACTGTATTGTGAAGATGTGCTAAAAAAAAAATCAAACAAAAAACCCATGGTTTTCAGGGCATTTTGGGATAGGATCAGGGATCTTCCAGATCTATGGCGACTACTTTCGGAATACCCCCTTTCACTGGCCAACTTAAGGGGTTAATACGGGTTAACGCATTTCTGGCGCCAGGAGTTTAAATGTACGTATGAGCAACTGTATTGGTCGTCAGCAGGGGGCTCGTCTGCCATTGGTTGATGGCAAACGAGCCCCCTGCTGGCGACCAATAGGGTTGCTCGAACAGGTTAAACTCCTGGTGCCGTAACTTGTCCGGCAGATCCCACTGGTCTCCCTGTTCTCCCTGTTGGTCGCTCGTACAGACTTTTAAAACCGTAACGCTGCAACTTACCCGGCACATCCCACTGGTCTCCTTGTTCTATCAGTTAAATGTCCGTACAAGCGACTTTATTGGTCGTTCGTACAGACATTTAACTGATAGAACAGGGAGACCAGTGGGATCTGCCTGACAAGTTGCTTCATTAGGGGTTAACTTTTTAAAGTCTGTACGAGCGACTCTGTTGGTCGCCCGTACAGACTTTTAGGCTCCTGGTGCACTTGTTGCACCTTAAGGGGTTAAGGGGCCGTGCAAGTGAGCCTATTGGTCGCTTGCACGGCCCTTTAACCTATGGATTTCCGCTCCCGTTATCTATAGCGGATATCCATAGTTATCTATAGCGGATATCCATAGGTTCGCTGTCAGGGGTTACAAAGGCCGTGCGAGTGAGCCTATTGGTCACCTGCAGGGTCTTCCTCTGACATCAACCAATTGGTTGATGCCAGAGGAGGTCCCTGTAGGCGACCAATAAGCTCATTCGCACTGCCCTGTAACCCGTGACGGCGAACCTGCGGATTTCCACTTCCGTGAACTGCCGCGATGCCAAGGTAAGTTAGAAGGGGAAGGGACTGGGGAGAGTGGTAGACGAAGACGATCACGAAGATCTTCGTGGTGTGTGTCTTCGTCTTAGCCTACGTTTCACCGCCGCTGTCTTCTCT
Organism: Spea bombifrons; assembly: GCF_027358695.1. NCBI lineage: Eukaryota > Metazoa > Chordata > Amphibia > Anura > Pelobatidae > Spea > Spea bombifrons. The sequence goes on along the minus strand of NC_071091.1, from coordinate 11,943,108 downwards.
TCGGGTGTCTTCGGAACAAACACGAAAACGCACTCTTCGTGTTCGTTTTCATGTTCGCCCGAATGCACAAGTCTAGTCAAAACTCAACCTTTGATAAATTGCTGGAGGTGGCTTATTTTTGGGCTCTGGAATTTCTCAGCCATCCCTGGTCTGTATAAATATTATATAACTGATAGCTGTGGCTCCCATAATTTCATTATGGTATTCTTGATGTGCTCCTTTTTGGCACCCTCTCTGTCTCTGAGCAGCTATGATAGTTCCATCTATATTTCTTGCCTTTTTATAACCGATGTCACAGCCATAAGCTAATCAGAAATGGAATCTGGCAATATATAAGATAAGCATGCCTGTTCTCTGTTCATGTAGTTGTGTCTGAGAAAATTTTCCCATTCCTTCCTACTTTAAAAGGCATCCAGACCTAGATAAATAGGTAAATGATGTGCCTTATCAGAGCAGGTCTCATCTGCCCCACACTTATCAAAACTGTGCAGTTAAAATATGTAAATTTTTATTTTTCTGCAATGTGAGCGCCATCATTGATACAGTAAAATAAATTGTAAAGAAAGAAAAAAAACTAAATAGTCGGCAAGATAAGCTAAAAATTGATGTTCTCGTGCATTTGGCTAAAGACAATAATATTGAGGCTGTCTCTTTTTGAGATTGATTGATGTATTCATGCTAATATGAAATCACTCACTGTGACCTGCAAAAGCATTTATTCGCTGCATTAGACAATGGGGAATTTGTACTGCGAAAAAAAAAAAGCTATTAACCCTTCTAAGTCAGGGTGATGCAAGCTATCACCCTGCACTGAATCAAACTGGTCTACGGTCTGACATTAATGGACCAGCGCTGAGTTTATAACATAAAAACCCTTAAAGTTGATTGAGAACAATATTCATTATCTATGCCTGGCATGCAGCATGCGCTGCATGTATACCAGCCATTAACCCTTTGGGACAGGGTTCACAAAGCATTGCACTGAAAGAGATTAAAAAGACAAAGGGTTAAATAGAAGACATTAGCATGCAATGAAAGCGTTTTGTTTGGCTGGAAAAATAATGGAGTTGATATCTTCTGAACGGTTTGACACAGCTTCACTCTGAAGTCCTTACCATCTGCAGTAAATCCATTATGAATTAATTCCTATAATTACCTCCTTGGGGCTGCTTTGTTCCGTGGCCCCCTGACTGCTAAGAATGAAACAGGCGAAAAATCAGCGGTTCCATTTAAATGTTCTTAAGGGGGGGAGGAAGTAAGAACAACCCATTCAACTCATCCTTATGCCATTAAATAATCACTTTGGGTTATGTTTCTTTTAGAGAATAACTTAAGCAACTGTAGAAAAAAATTAATGCAAAAAAAAAGTTACCATATTTAGTAGAATAAATTTGTGATTTCAATTGTGTTAACATTTTTATTTTTGTAACACCTATGATATATGCGAAAATGTATAAAAATCCTTAGGGTTTGTAATAATTTGCAGATTGCCAGTAGATCTGTGCATGGGATACTTTGGATAAAAGGCTTAAAGTAACAGTACCCGTAATCTTAATTCTGTAAAAGATGAGACGTGTATAACTACTTTGTATGGGACATTCAACGGATCTGAAAAATCATTACATTAAGTAACGAGGGCAAAGCCCACAAGCTTACAATCTATTATAGCTTTATACAACGCAGTCATAGATGTGGTATTGTGACCCTACCATGTTACACAGTTATATTGAGACTGAGATCAATGGGGTAGATAGATACATTTGTAATTTCACCTAATTTAACCTTTTATTTTATTAATATAACACAAATCTTTAATGTTACATTTTATAGCAGCACTATTCAATTTGATTTTGCATTTAGGATGAATGACGCCTTTACTCAACGAATGTTTTGAATGTGTTCAAAGTCAGTGATGTCTGTCTGTAGATGGCCCTCGGTCTGTCTAGAGCTCCATGTGTTTCTGTGCCTCATTGTGTAGAATAAAACCGTGTATCCCTGTTCAGTCGTGTGGAGCCGGTGGGGCAGGGAAATGGCATCTCTGCCTGCAGGGTCCAATCTAGAAGTGAGGGTATAAATCTGTTTCAGCCTTGAATCCCACGCTTCATTGGTCACCTAGCTGGAATCTGCACAAAAAGCTCCCTCCACGATGTTGCTTCTGATGAGCAAGTCTGACTCAGCCTTCAGCTTCCAAGAGCCAGATAATGGCACGCAATATACTGTAGGCTTTCTGTAAAAACCCTATATTTAGGGTTCACGTTTATTCAGAATAGATATATACACAATGATATACCTTAAAGAAGAGCCAATTTTTGTGGCCTTATATTATAAATCACTATTACTTCATTATGAAAATAGTACTATGTAAGGAGTTTAATAGGCAGACTATGAGACTTCATTATCAGTCAGAAGAGATACTTTACAAAATGGTACGCAGTAGGCAGGTTTAGCATCGCTCAGCATACTGTATATAGGGTAAATATTGGCAAAAATACTCCGCTTGGGTATGGTTTACAGAAAGGGTGAAATACCTTACCTCCCCCAGGCTGCAAGGTCCATAATAGGCCTAGAGGCCCAGTGACCTCTTGGACTATATAGCTGCATGTAACCAGGCAACAGGTGAGTCTAATTACCTGTAGCTCCTCAGGGCTCAGCAAAATGGAAAGGCCAGCCTGGATTATGTATGGAGCTCTCCCAGAAAGTGGGATGGAGAACCGATCAACCCCGCTCTTCCAGATACTCCACCACAGAGACCCAAATTACCCAAAATACCTTAATCACCTCTCCCTGGTGCTGTGTTTTCCCACTTAGAAACTATCTACCATTTTGGGTCCTACATACACCCCACTTTGGGTCCTACATACACCCCACTTTGGGTCCTACATACACCCCACTTTGGGTCCTACATACACCCCATTTAGGATCCTACCTTGTACTCTGTCTGTCAGGAACCAATTTTTCACTGCCTGAACCATGGCTTTTTTATACCTGTGGCATTTAAATCTGCTACCACTAGTGGCCACCCTCTGCCCTCTGGAGCACTCAGAACTCATTACTAGGATCAGGTGTGCCTTGTTACCTGGGTTGAGCCCTAGTCCATACATCCAGCTGGGCCTTGTTACCTGGATTGCCCTGCCTTTATGAACCTGCCCTGCCCTTCAGTCAGGGCCTTTGTATTGAATTCTATGGACCTTCCTGCTGTGGTTCTGCACCTGTACTGTTCCTGGTTCCCTGCTTTTGTGTCCTTCCAAGTGGACTCCCTGCTATTGTGTCCTTCCAAGTGGACTCCCTGCTTTTGTACCCTTCCAAGTGGGCTGTGTGCCTTTTGTGCCCTTCCAAGCGGGCTCTCTATCTGTCACGCCCTTCCAAGCGGGCTCCCTGCCAAAAGACTTATTACCTGTATTTTATTTTGCCATACGTCCGGTTACTTGCTTAGACTATATTACCCTTATTTGCTGGTCCTGTTATACATAAAATACACTGCATTACCTGGATTTCTGTTTGTGGTGTCTTTGTTTGCATAATCATGCACCGTGGGTTACAGACTGAACCCCAAGTATCCCCTGCGCATGGGCTCCTACCCGACCTGATCACTCGAGTCCTGACACTGTCACAAAATGTACAGAGCAGGTGACACTATACCTATACCTACTGCAAGTTAAAATGAAAAGGAGTGAATATACTCTGACACAAACACATTTCACCATTTACCCAAATCTATCTTTAACTCTCAATACGAGAAGGTTTATTGCTGCACGTGAAAAAAAAACCAAAACCTTTTAATTTAATAAGGCCTTGATCAATCAAGGTTTATCGTAAAGTGTTACCCATTAAAGTACTAAGTGGCTAAAATGGACCTATCACACTTCTAAAAGCATCCTGACCATCAAGATTTCTTCTGCTTCTGTATTATTTTGAAGCTGCTTCGGTTTCTGCAAGCTTTGTGAATCTGCTAGAAAACAAAATAAATGACATCACACCGGGGAGGCAGGTGGTGAAGTCCAATATCATTATTAGCTATTTTATTTGGATTTTATCCATCTAATTGAAGTAGCTTATTTTCCGCATGTGCGCACAAACCTGATCCCTACTACAATGAACTTGGTATCTGGGAACTCATGGGACGTTCCAGCTCACTAAGCAGCCGGCAGTTTAAACCAAAGAGCATTAACCAGTGCAGGTCCCAAGACACCAGTTAAGCACTGGTGACCACACACCAAGCACTTCCCACTTCCCATCGCTTCCAATATAGAGCTCTTAATGTACTCTTCAGCCTTATGAGACTTCGGGGAGCATGGAGATGTATATATAAAACAGATAAACATCTTTCTGTCATCATCTAGAACAGTTAATGCCCCTGAGGCAATTAGCATTTTGGTATGATGATGCTAAAGAGCAAAGGGAGAGATGGGGGAGAGGGAAAGGAAATTATTTAGGTGAAGAGGGGAAAGGGTTAAAAAAAAGTTTAGAACAAAAGGAGGGAATGGTTAAAAGGAAGTGAGTGAGAGGGCAGTTAAAGGCAGAGAATGATAAAAAGGGTAAAGGCTGAAGAAAGGGGGAAAGGGTGGAGACTGGAGAGAGGTTGGGTGAGGTAAAGGAAAGGGTTAATGGAAAGGGGGCAGCTTTGACAGAGGAGGGAAGGGCTGAGACAAAGTGTATGGAAAAAAGAGCAAGCCTTGGAAAAAGCCCCTGGGTCAGCTGCTAAAAATACATTTTCAAAATCACCATCAGCCCCTGTGTTCTGTTATTTTTAATCTTTTAGATTCTCTCACTTTGTGTCTGATGGAGCCGCATTAGGAGAGATTCTGCCTTCAGCCAATCGGTGTCTGCAGAAAACTCAGGGAGGGAATATCGTGGCTGCCTCCATGCACAGGAGTCTGAGGATTTAGTTACTGAGAGGAGCAGATTCAGCACCACAGCCAGCTCCACTCAGCCTGCTCCATACACAGCCAGCTCCACTCACCCTACACAGCCAGCTCCACTCACCCTACAGAGCCAGCTCCACTCATCCTGCTCCATATACAACCAGCTCCACTCATTCTGCTCCCTACACAGCCAACTCCACTCAGCCTGCTTCCTGCACAGCCAACTCCACTCATCCTGCTCCCTACACAGCCAGCTTCACTCAGCCTCCTCCCTACACAGCCACCTCCACTCATCCTGCTCCCTACACAGCCACCTCCACTCAGCCTGCTCCCTATATAGCCAGCTCCACTCAGCCTGCACCCTATACAGCCAGTTCCACTCAGCCTGCACCCTATATAGCCAGCTGCACTCAGCCTGCACCCTATATAGCCAGCTCCACTCAGCCTGCACCCTATATAGCCAGTTCCACTCAGCCTGCTCTATACACAGACAGCTCCACTCAGCTTGTTCCCCGTAGCTGCTCTCAGGCTGGACCCTGCTGGGCAGGGCATTCCCTCTGGCAGTGATATTCTCCCTTTGACTTTGGCTGTTGATTTCTATGCTCCTGTCAAAGCCATTGAACAGCAGCATTTCCCTGCACCCAGTTTCTCTCATTCCATTGTGATTTTAAAGGACTGGGATGGCATCCCCCAGCTCTGGCTTCTGGTCTTTTGGAGCACAAGATGGGAATAAAGAACAAGATAACCCAGGGCCAGGTAAGAACAGAACCCTATATCTCAAAATCTACTTATTATTAACACAGACAATTCCTGCCTCAGCTGGTGTAATATATATCAGTTTGGTCATTTTTCAAGAATTCTATTTGTATATTATAGGACAGCACTAAAGTTTTCCTTTGCAGGTTAAGGGTATTTAAAATGCATGCCACTTACAGCAAAACATAAATAAATAGAATTTCTGTTATATTACATATTTTATTTGCATTATTCCTTAAATTTAATATTTTAGTTCTTAGTTTCATAGTAAGGTGTCTGATTCATTCATTTAAAATATGATATTATTGTATTATTTTTTTAATACAATTTATTATTACAATTCTGAAAAAATACAATTATATAATGAACAGCAATATGTTCGAAATATTATATTTTCTTTAAGAAATGTTCAAAATTATGTTACCATCATGAAATAATTATAGATATATAGTATATATAGTATTATTTAGTAATGAAATATATTTTTTCCTGATAAATGATGCAAAAAATACATAAAGTTCCATTTGCCTTATCCCTTACCATTGTTATTGACAATATATTATCTTTTTGTTTCAGCTAAAGCCTGGTGCCAAGTAGCCCAAAAATTTACAGGAGGCATTAGCTCAAAATTAACCGGTATGTAATAAAAAAATAAGCATTTTGTAGATATGACATATTTGACTGCACATTTAAAACAAGAATTGATTGTTAATATTAAATATATACAATTGTATATTTCCATGTAGCTTTCCTTTATGGAGAAGGTGAAAAATCATCAGAGCCTGGAACTAAAGATGATATGGGTTCGGAAAATAAAGAAATGGCTTCTAATTATGATAAAAGTGAATGTGGCTGCCAAAAGAGAGAATTGGACTTCTCTTTATTGTACTCAACAGGTACATATAACATAGTATATCTTTTTGCTTCTACGTTAAGCATAATAACTCAAACAATGCATTTAACCATTTATACTGTTTTTGGCTTTTTAAATATTAACAATAACAATACCTATTAAAAAATTATCTAGATTAAAATATGTAAAAAATATATTTTAGCTATTTTAATTTTGATAAAATTTTTACATTTAAAACCATATAATCATAATATAAATTATATTACTGATATATGTTGCAGCAAAATGAAACAAACAAAACATTTGCAATTTTTTTTTTCTGGAATTGTGACAAGACATTAATTAAAAAGAAATATATAAAATGTCATAAGCAAAATGTTTTGTTTAATCAAGTAAAAAATGTGCACAATTTGTACAATAAGTATATATTTTGTTTTAAAAAAATCACTTTTAAATGAGGTGCATGCTCAAAAGATATTTAAAAATAAACATTTTATTGTTAAATTGCCATATGGTTTTAACACAATATTTATTATATTCTGGGATCCATTTTAGATCTTCTACCAGCAAAAAATGGAGAAGCGGATACCCTGCGTTTCCTACAAGAGGTTATGGACATTTTGCTTCAATATATAGTGAAAACTTTTGACAGGTCCACAAAAGTGATTGATTTTCATTATCCAAGTGAGCTTCTTCAGGAGTACAACTGGGAGCTGTCTGAACATCCAGAGACCTTGGATGAAATCCTGCTTAACTGCAAGACAACTTTAAAATATGCTATCAAAACAGGTAAGGCATTTTCCTTTCTTATATAAGCAGTACCTGATTCACCACCCTGACTCAAGAAAGGGTTAAAGCGAGAAAATAATGTCAAAATGTAAAAAATAAGTTCCAGAAAAAATGCATGTTACCTGTTTCTTAATCTGTCTTGTATAACCAAGAGTTCCCTTTAGCGTCCTTAAAAACCTTTTAAAAAATGATACCGATATTATCGATGGATTGATTAACCATTTAACTTCCACACATGATAAAACAGATGGCAGACATGTTATTTCAGGATTCAGTATATAAATTTTATTTATATTTGTTTGCATAGACACATTTGAATACCCACAATATACTCATTATTCACATCATAGACTTTTGTTATCCACCTCAACTGTATTTTATGTAGATTCATAGGATCTGGATACATTTTGTATGTTAACCTCTTTTTTATTTATCTTTCTGGGCCACAAAACAGCACAGTCACAAGTCATGCAAAACACTAAAAACATTTTTTTATTATTAATTTTATTATTATTATATTATTCAGTAGTATATGGCCGAATGTACACCACCGACATTCTGTAGGACACGTTTTCAGAAGCACTTATCGGGGGAAGTGTTTCTGGATAACAAAGCTGGTGTGCAGCGTACAAATAACTATTCATCAAAAGAATGTGAAGCTTTAGAATGATAAATTGTGGGTGCTCTATCAACAATCAATCATAAAGACATCAATAAATTAAAAAATAACATTGAAATCTAATAGCCCATACCCCTGAGTGCTGATTGTGTGTAGTAGTGATGTTGTTGCAATGAGTTACACTTAAAAGGTTTAAAATTTTACAAGCTATGTAAAGAAAAATGTTACACCTGAATTTATTTTGTTGAAGCCCAATGAAATGCAACTGCGGAAAAGCTTTGTCGCAAGGAGATGTGACTTGCAGGTCCAGGAATGATTTTCTCGGGGGTGGAATATGTCATCGCTGACGTACTCCAACACCCGGGTGTGTTTGTCACTGACTCTGGAGCTTCAGGGCCTTTTTTGTTCTACGCTGGTCCACAGAACAAAGAAAATCACTAACTAAAATTGACAAGAATTATCCCGATGTGGAGCTATTGTTAGGATGAAGCGTATTTGTTGATTCAATGTGAGCATATTGCCGACCATGTTACTCATGGAAGAAGTTGGATGGGAGGGATTTCTATGATGTCACAGGTGTGCATTTTAAATCTAAGTGTCCAAGATTTGTACCCTCAAAAATATATTTCTAAAAGGACTATATGTGAATGAATGTACGTTAGTCGCAGTGTCTTAGTGATACTGGATTTCATTCTTTGCATATCGCATGAAAAAAGGCTTGCTTTATTGTTGTCACTGAAACGAAACATTCCGTTCAGCCATTTCCTGGCTGTATACGAGGTGTGATAAATGCTTCTCTGCCGTGATACTAGATTGAAAGGATGCTACAAAATGGCTTCCCATTCATCAAAGTGGCATCATTCCCTTATACCGTCCTTGTGCAGACAATGCCCAGTATATTTAGAGAGGGTGAAAACAGAAAAGTAAATTAAATAATATTTGCACGTGCCCATGTCACATATGTATGTGAATATTCAAGTATGAAAGTAGTTAATAGCTGGATCAGAGAAATGAATGCATTCCACCATATTTACCCCCAACAAAGATACAAAAGTCTTGGACAGAATACTCAATAGATGACATTATTAATTTTATAAATCAGGATTTTTTTCCCGGGGAATATCTGGTGTAAACCAACACCCTTACAACTTTAGAAAACGTGTAAAGATACATTTGCTAATGTATTTTATTATATATATATATATATATATATATATATATATATAGTATATTTATATGTTATTTTAATATCGATATTTCATATATATACATATTTATTATATATATAATACACATATCGATATTAACATAATATATAAATAAACATGTAAATATGCTGTATAAATTATGCTGTATAATTATACTGTATAACATTGTGTTGAGAAAAAGATAAAATAATTTAACATTGAAAAACGATTACATTTAACAGCTAATTAATTAACAGCTGTCATTTATAGTGACCTTTTATATGTATTAATCATAATTTGAGACTGTTACCTGTATTGATCAAAATCATCCTCTGTGGGAAGTGATATCACTCCTTGCTATTTCATTTTTGTATATTTAGTTAATATTTAGGCATATACTACATAGAAGTACAATGTGAATGTCAACATAGTGATACGTGTAGAAGAATGAGAAATTCTAAAATGCTGTTACAGGTCCTGCCCTACTTGGTACATCAGGTAGGGGGGCTTCGAGCTATGCGCATGCTCCCAGCCACTTTCCATTGTGACGGGGTTAAGGAACTGAACCCAGGGGCACCCTTTATGCAAAAAACATTGTGTCACCTGAATATCAAGTGACTGTTGTTGACTAACAAACATTCACGCACACACACTATTGAAATACAATATACATTCTCCACTATACTGTTTATATTAAAGATAGCAATATGTTTCTGCTAATGCCCTCATTAACCTTGTTATTATCTTTTTATTTGGGAGGGTGGTAGATAAGTTGAACAGCCTCCCAGCAAAAGTGGTAGCGGTAAGGGAATTTAAATATGCACAGTTTAGGCATATAGATATCCTGAATCTAATTACTGATTAAAGCCTTTACATCAGAAAAATAAGCAGACTTACTTTCTGTATTAACATAAACAATAAAATAGTAAAACAACAGAGTTGCAATTTATTCAGAACAAATAGCACAAAATATAATACATTTTATTAGTTCTGTTCTTCTACATACACTGTTGACAAATATACAAAATAAAAAATAAAAGTATTAAGGAGAAAACATTGTTTTTCTTGCATTATCAGACTTTTTCTTCTTTGCCAACCGGCCCCTGAAATGTTATTTGTAGACCCTTTCTTGCAAATGGAAATAACCCACCCTTACTAATTCTACTAAATGACATAGAAAATTACATCTCAGCTAAAAGCATTATTCTCACCCCATGTGCAAGAACATGATAAGAGAGCAGTGGCAGTCCGGAAAATGATTTACAGAATTAATGGACTCTGATTTCCGATCTCTTTAGAGCTTTACACACACAAAAAACATCTAGACTTAAATTATCTTGTTTCGACTTAAAACCAGGTTTATTGAAAGAAAAGATTATTTTTTATACCAAAACATAGCATTTTCCTTTGTTCCTATCACCAGAACACAAAATAACTTCATTGGGTGATCCATAATGAGTAATTTGTATTCACTGTGTTAATTGTCTTCAGAATGTTTCCACTAAGGTGGAAATCAAATTGCAAAAAATGTTTTTTTGTAAAAAAAATCAAATAAATAACAATCGGTTTTGCTTTTAGGTTTCTTTTACTCTCTATATATTTTTGCAGCGCATAAAAAAATGACTATTGTGCTCTTTATTAATTCATTATTTCAAAGAGAATTCTTACCAGCATTTATTTTTCAGTTAGATCTCTTTTATGATAAAAAAAATAGCACATCTCTTTTGTGATAAAAAAAATAGCACATCGTACATGATTTATGGACGCATTAAAAACAATCTTTTGCAGAGATAAATTCTAGATCTCAATGTGTGATACCATTTATTTAAAACAGAACTGACCAATACTGTGTGCGTCTCATAATATTCACTATATCAAGGCCTTATTTTTTTATGTGTGAGACAATATAGGTCAGTGCTCAGGGCTTATTTCTAAACACTGATTCCTTTCTTATTCTATAGGTCATCCTAGATATTTCAATCAGTTGTCCACCGGGCTTGATATGGTTGGGCTCGCTGCAGACTGGTTGACCTCAACTGCCAATACCAATATGTAAGTCGACATATAATTATCTTTAAAATAACCTTTTATTTATACACCTCCGATATAGTCAGCTGTGCTGGGTGTACGTGTTGTAATTTCAAGAGACGTGACACCATCCAGTGATCGTCAAATACATATAACAGTTTTATGATGGGGATTTTGGAGGAAGGGGTAGTCGTTTATAGGACAAGAACAAGGACTGGTTAAGGTCTAAGTCTTTAAAGCATGAAAAAAGGGCATACTAGATGGACCAAGTGGTTTTCTGCCATCCAAGTCTATGTTTCTATACATATTATACAGTTTCGCTATTGTATTGTTTTGTGTTTTTTTTTTTAAACGTTATTTTTCAAAGAAGACCGGGTCCAAATCTATAATGATGGACGGATTTTGCAAACCATATTGTATTCCATTTACATAGAAGGTGGATATTACATTTATGTTTTTGAAATTTAAATCTGGTTTAATGTGTGCAACAGCCTGTTCTATTGTTTAATATATCTACTTCACCACTTTCAAAAAGAAGTATATATATTTTCACTGTGTCAGTGATGAATAACACCTATTATGGGGAAGAGTTAATGGCTTGTCATCTGCTGAAGATCAAACGTTAATATCGTATGGCAAATAGGTTGTCTATGGGATGGCATTTAATCTTCTATATCCATTAAAAAATCATCTGCCACCAATGATCCACCCATCACCGCTAATAATAATAGTGCCCTATGACATGTGGAGAGGTTGGATCCCTGTTCACTTAGTTGGTGCTGCGCTGGTTTGGTTGAGCACATGTAACATTTAAGGCTTTTATTGTCTCCTCACCTCTGACATCACTGAAGATTATTCTAGCATACCCAGAAAGATCTAGAGAAGACTGGAGCTCGGATTTTATTTGAACTCTGCTGTCATATTTTTAAAGTTTGATAAAGACGATATATCATTGTATTATACTCTTATCATCATGTAATAGGTGGGAAACAGAGGAAACATTACCAGGGTCTTCTTTGTAAAAAAAAAAAAACAAAACCTTTTAAAACACAGTTTGCCCCGCTGTCTTACTTGTAGGGTTTGTAGACACAGAACAGATCGAGTCACAATTCCTTATGATGACTACTACATTGGTGATCCATCATCCATAAGAGGGCAATATAAGCTCATAACAACATCATCACACATGATAAACAAAACAATTAGCATTAGCACTTACACCTGATAACCACATCTCTGCATTTCCCTAAACTTCTGTAATTAGGACAGTTTAGTATTGAGGCAAAAAATGCAGAGAAATGGCAATCTGGTGAAAATACACATTTACACATTTCCCTGTGTTTTTCCACTTTGTCTCCATATGGGTGTCCATAGCTAAATTTACCAGTCATACAGTCAAGTTGACCATGCTTTTACTAGCCATGAAATGTCACCATAAAGGTTTAGAGTGTGTGTGTGAAAACAATGGAGGAGAATCATCACATACATCAAACATAAAATAGTTTGTTGTTCCTAATTTTCATTATTTTTGTTGAGTTCTTTGTTCTTTTTACAAAAGGTAAGTAGGACAGATGCCGTCAAAAATGACTTCTTGTTACTGAGAAACTTCCTGTAGAAAACTTGAATGTGTGTCTGTACAATATGAAAACTGGAGCATCATATGCCCATGAACTCGCAATGATTAAATGGTGTATGTCATCATATCATGTTACAGGCTGGGCAGAACTAATCTCCCTGGATACAAGTTGCAAATCTGCAAATATGTGAACTAATTTTGAAATTGTTTGAATATCAGGGCTTGCCTGAGTGCTCTTAACCACCAAGGCAATCTTTGATGTCGTCGTCCAATCTCTGTAATTTGCATACCTTGCATTTGGTATGACTGGTCTTAAAATATCCCCTACATTGTGGACCCTCATTAACTTCCTAGTCTGGCCTTGTACATGGAGCAACCCTGTTTAATGTACATGGTTATATGAACCGTAACATCCCCACCACAAGATTTCTGTTCCTCAAAGTAAAATGAAATTCTGGTCATTTTTTGTAATTTTTTTTTTCTTTTAACATTTATTTGCATTTCAGGTTTACATATGAAATTGCCCCTGTATTTGTGCTTTTGGAATATGTCACCCTAAAGAAAATGAGAGAAATGATTGGGTGGCCCGGGGGAAGCGGAGATGGAATTTTCTCTCCAGGTAAATAATTGTATTATTAGAGTATTTTAAAATGATATCAACTGTATAGGTATTTTTTCCCTCTTGCCCACTACAACTTGTAATTTGTTCTATTTCGGAAATAAATCCTGACAGTCCATGCTTTAGATGTATATATTCCTCAAAGCAAACTACATATTACCAGGAGCAGGAATTGTGCTGTGTGGGGAATATAATCAGAAAAGACATTTGCCTTGCAGTTCTGAGTGTCCTTAGTCTTAGAGCATGGTAACTCTAACGTGTTGACTTTACTGTGTATGAAATATTTTTAGTATAAAAAATTTAAGCCACAGAAGTAGAAGAGAATTACTTCAAGAAATGCTTAAATGTATGGATGAAATGTGCTTGTGTATTAAGTTATTTTAATGGGACAATCTAGTGTATGTTAATCTTACCAAATGTGCTCAACCATGAGTTTGATTCCATTGCATGGTAACTGACAAGATGCTTCATCAACATAACACTCTGCCTCAGCCTCTTGTTGGGGCAATAAACAAGGGCAGTTACTTCCAGCTGACATTTCTAGTGACAGGCAGTAACCTGGACATAAATCTGGTTGACAGGACTATCCTGTCCAATTTGGTGCTGTAGACACCTATGGTAAACTTTCATTTAAGTGTAATAGATATCTACTATATTCCTTAGTTATTTTGTTTTAGGAAAAAAAAGCCCTTCGAAAATACACTTTGTATACAGTTAAATTCAGTACTATATTTTACTATCCAGTTACTGAGAAAAATAGAGATGGAAAATCATTCTGCAAAGAATAGTTTTATATACTCATCATAAATGCACTTTCATAAGCATTTCATTTTGTGATGGATTAGAGAATGTATAGATCAAATGTTTAGATAAAGCAAATAAAGTAAAATCAATGTTCAGAGCAGATAAAAAGTTAATGCGAATGAACTAATAATTCATGAGCTCACAGTTCCATATGCATACAAACTGTATTGATGATTTTAGATCTCTTCAGTGCAGGGTAGGAATAGCTCTAGCTCATGTTCTAGATTCACTTGCATGAGCTAGAGCTGCTCCTATACTACACTGAAGAGATCGAAACAGATCAATAAAGTGTATCTGTATATGGAATGCTCAGGTAATACATATCCAACCCTATGCTGTATTACAAAGCCCTCCATCTGACCGCCCTCTGTTGAACCTCTACTAGAATCTCATCATTCTTGTAGGTTTCCTTAACTTCCGCCTCTATCGCCCACACCCTCCCAGTACAGTGTCATCTTTGAAGAGTTTGCCCTTTACTCTTTCTGTGTCAGCATGTTTTGTATGTATTGATGTCAATATGATGTGAAATTTACTGGCAATCCGTATACATATAAAAAGCATGTCGCCGAATGGTCGGTCATCCCGGGCAGGTCATCACCAATCAAACTTAACTTGCATTCTAGTTCCCAGTTTTTGAGCTTGTATTATGTTACTATACATGTCAAAAGTATTCCTGCTTCTAATCTTCTATACACCAGCTATAATCTGAACTTCTTCCAGGATCATCCTAAACATAGACTCTTCAGTTGTGTCTCCCTGTTTATATAGGATATCAGAGTTGTTGTTTGCCAGAAAATTATCAAGATTAAGTATATTGCCAGTGGGTGGGAGGTAGATGGCAAACGTTGCGAGTGTTGGCTTTGCTGGGGATAAGATTGTGTGACAACATACATGGCTGTATGTTCGCCCATTATGGCTCTTATATTGAGTGGTAGAATGTTATACTTAAGTAGAGTGGTGTGTGAGCGAAAATAAAAGGACACCCAGCAATCATATTCCCTTTAATGGATATGATTAATATTTTCTCCCCTTGCAAGTGCATGGAGGGATTCTATTTGCACTGTTTCCCCATCCCCCAGCTGTTTGGCGTGGATAAAATGTGCTTGTTTTTAAAACTGTATTTTAAAGAATGCATATGAAATGATTTACATACTTTGATATCTACTCCTGATTGGTTGGACTATATGGAAAATGGTTGTATCCTTCTAATGACAGGCACATACAGCGCTGCGGAATCTGTCGGCGCTTTATAAATAACGTATAATAATAATATGTGGTAGTATGTATGTATTAGTGCTCATACATTTGAATAGTTTGCATTGGCATTGGCAATCAATATCAATACTCTAATTTTGCCCGTATATTACCCCTTCCTGTAGTGTTAGCCTAAACAAACATATCTGAAATAGCCTTTAAAACAAAATTATTAAATTATACTTAAAATATTTGAAGTAAATGGATGTCGGTTTCCAACTATCTGAATAATATGTTAAAATAATAATAATATGAAAGTATTTTCATTGTTAAAATTCAGTGTGTCCCATTTCTAATTATTTGCCAAAATGTAAAGTCTGGTAACATTTTGCTTTATAGAACAGACAGAGGATGACCTTAGGCCTCCCCCGCATAAACCATCATGTTCATCACGACTAGAAATGTTTTTTTTTTTTAGAATATCAGCTGAACACCAATTACATAAATTTTAATATGTGTGGCCTCGGGCCACTCAAGATGGCAATGCAATCAAAGTCCATTCATCAAGTGAAGGCACTTCAGTATACCTACCAGCACCATTTGGGAAACAAAGCATAAGATAATTGCAGAAATCATATGTAAAATACTGCAATGTAAACCAAAAGGTTTTTAAAGCCGGATAACTCATAAACAATTATTAAAAGATATTTTAAAGTGTGTAGAAATATCAAGCATTTACTAGGAGGATCTGTTGGTCTTTTTTATTCTATAGGCTCTATGATAGTCCAAAGTAATAGTGTTAAAGACATATTTTTTGTCCTATTTTTCTCTTATAAATTAGATGTTGAAAATTTAGATGTACCTCAATTATTTGTTAGATGAGTCCAAATTTTAAGTTTTAGGACACATTTTCTTGCTATCTGCTTTTCCTACTTACATAAGCAAAATATTCAAAATTTGGGGTTTTTTTTTGTTTTTAAATACGTTTGAGCATCTATATTTCCTTTTGAAATGTTGGGTTAGGTTTGGGTTTCTGTACCATATCTAGACCATATCTGGACTTTATATCCAAGTATACAGTGTACCTGGCCTAATCGCTAAAATTCCATTTTCCGCTCAGTTTTGATTTCCGTCGTGTAATGTTGCTGTGGTGTCAGGTATAAAGTTTATAGTGTTGTTTTTCTGCAGGGCGGTAAAATTGTAGAAAGTCAGCAGTAATGGGCCTCATGCTGGCATATCATGTACAAAGTTGGCCATTTGTAGGCTGTGTTTGTAGATAATAGTGGAGGCAAAAACGGTAGGAGTCCAGTTTGTATGGGCAAAGATAGGTCTGTTGGATGGGAGTCAGGACGGGATGTTACATAAAATAATCCCAGCCGGGAGAAGGAAAGAGACAGAGAGGCTGAGAAAAGGCTACTAATATTTGGCACCTCATTTAAATAATTGGAATACATTCAAGTATTTGCCTTTACATATTATATGAAGATGTCAGATCATTTTCTTTTAAATAAAATGCCACGTTCTTATTGATGTTATCACACTTCTTTTATCTGTAAAATCTAAACTTCGTAAATTAACGTTTTGTGCTGTATAACCTCTCAATTCACTTATGTGTCTCTGTCAAGAAGGACTAAGCTGGCCCTTTATAATGTATAGCTAAATCTCCCACAACGCCAATAAATCTTGAAGGACCAACCCAGGCCTTCCGGCAGGAGAAGCTCACTGGTGTTGGAACTTCATAATGCCGAGTAATAGTGAAAGCTCCTTCTTTAGTGACTAGACCCCTTTGTTTAAGTGTCATAATGTAGGTCATATCGGTTATGATATCCATTGCAGGAAAATGAGACCGAGCGATATATACACTGAGCCTGAAAGGCTTATATGAGCACTAAAACATGCAAACCATTTCATCATTCTAAAACTTCATACTAAAAAAATCATCCAGTCTAGCCTTTGCCTGTATGACTGGCACCATTGTACAGTGTCCATGGATGGCAGAGGAGCCCCAACATTTTTCTTTTAATATAATTTAAGACTTAACCCTTTGATTTAGTCATTGTCTCTTTGGGGATGGTATAAGGTATTAGGGGCCCTGATATGCTGGTAAAGTAGAGCCACTTATGCTAAATGTCGTCTTTAGTGTCGTCTAAATGTTCATCATTGCCTTCTTTGGAGCCCTTTCATTTCATGATTTATTTGTTAATTAGAAATGAAAAAAACATTTAGGAGTGTATAGCAGAGTAATGTATGGTGGATTGTGAACACTCTTCTTTTATAAAGCAACAGAAACAAATATTATGCCCTTGTTGTTTCAATGCAAACAAGTTGACTAGTCTGATATCATGATCTTTCATTAGTGGTCCCTAGGATCTATTTTTCATTAAACTGCCTACGCAGGTGTTCCTTCAATTCCGTGGAATGTTTTCAAAATGGCCAGGATTTAAGTAGCTAATAAGATATGTTTGTTTATTTTTTTTTCTATGATATCATAGTAACAAAATCATAATGTAGCAGAGAAAGGGCACAGCAGGTCTTTTAAATCACAAACCAAATATTTATTGTAAATCTATGATTATTCTTTTATATATAAATATTTATTTTTATTTAAAAGACCTGGAGTGCCCTCCTTCTTCTAAAAGCTATATATATATTTATATATGTATATATTATTATTATTATCTTTTATTTATATAGCGCCAACAATTTATGTGGCGCTTAATACAATACATATATTCAAGGGGTATGACAAGACAAGAATTGACAGACAAAGACAAACCGATACATTATGTGGAGAGAACACTGCTCTCTATATAAAACAAATTATAAACAGAAGTACCTGGAGTTGTATTTATTTGTAACACATTTCTGCAGTAACACAAATTTTATGAACTCGAACTTCTTGTTTCAAAACGTTTACTGCCCCTTGAATTGGAAGAAACAAAAGCCTTCAAAATTGATTGTGATGACACAGCCTGATGAATTTTCCCTTGAATACATACAAGTACATGTATCGGGATGGGCATCTTATGGCTCTACAGCTTTCTGACAGGTCATGGCATCTCCAAGATGCCTTAACTGCCCAACAGCAGGCAGGCCATAGGATGTCCACCTCGCTCATTCTAAATGTACAACTGAACTTCAGTTTGTTGAATGATGTATTGATGATTCTATGAAAAAGTAACAATGTATTACTGTGGACTCCAGGTGGTGCCATATCTAACTTGTATGCTATGTTGATTGCACGTTTCAAGATGTTCCCAGAGGTTAAAGAGAAAGGAATGGCAGCAATCCCCAGACTGGTTGCCTTCACGTCAGAACATGTATGTGATCTACCATTTTTTTTTACCTTTTTAAACACCTGCGTATAACGAAATGTTAGATCAGTGTTATTTTGTTTCTGGTGTCCATTTATCTTCTATCCCACGAAATACTAGGGCTGATTTTCAGCAGGGTCATGCCATGTTGACAAACCACTTTCTCCTACAGACAATGTAATTTCTGTCAACAAAGATTGCATTTGAAGTGTATTAGTGTTTTTCATAGCCTATATAGAAGTTCATGCGTGTTCCTCAACGTGCATTTTGCATATTAGATAAAGCATGCAGAGCACATTTATGCAACTCTGACTAGAAGCCCATAAGTCACTGACCTGGCACCTGGGCCTGGTCCATAACAAATTTACATATATAATCTCTGTGAACATTTTCAAATTATCATAAGAATAATATACCTTGGTCATGTTGGTTAAGGAACATATGTTGTCCTATCACCATACAACCAGTGATTGGCTCATTCAGTCATTGGTTATTTTGGTAATGAGACCGCTTTTCAATATTTCAGAACCATATAAAACATAAATGCAGAGATAACATATTTTTAGGTGAATTAAAGTTTTATTGAAAATTTTTGAAAACATGGATAAACATAATACATCAAGACAATAGGGGGAAAGACATAATAATGAGGGTGGGGTAATGGGGCAGACAAAAAGTCGAGATCTTAAGAGCAGCGGCAATATTCTATCACAGCATGTTTACACAAGTCTGAGTAGCGCTCGGTTGAGAAGCAATGCGGAGTGAGGGCAAGGTCAGTCAGACCGCGTTGGCAAGGTGCCGCGTGCCTCCGTGAGAGACCCACATGAAAAAGATAACAGGAACAGACCGACACGAACAAGAATGAGGGAGGAAGGGGGAGGGGAAGGGAGACGGGGGGAAGGAACGGCAAGGGGAGAAGGAACAGTAAACACCAGGAGGGAAGAAGTGCAATAGCAAGAAGTGAGAGCAGCATGGCAGAGGGGAGGGAAAAACACCCAAACGCCCAGTGGGCGATCACTCCCGAAGCAGGGAGGCCAAAACGGGAGAAGATTGGAAGGACAACCAGCTAGCCCACACCGCAGTATACGACTCCATCCTGTCCGAAGCCAGATGTACCATCTCCTCCAAGCCCCGAATCTCCTCCACACGAGTGACCCATTGGCGCAACGAGGGAACCTCAGAACGTTTCCAATAAAGGGGGATGAGGCTGCGAGCCGCATTGAGAAGGTGGCGAAGGACAGAACGCTTCATCAGCCCCAAGGAGCGCTCCGAGTGAAGAAGGAGGCCCAGTCCCGGAGAAGGCCGAAGCGGCTCACCCGTCACCTCCTCCAGACAGCGAAATATCCCAGTCCAGTAGGGCTGAAGTCGAGAGCAGCTCCACCAGATGTGCAGGTAAGTGCCCCTCTCCACCCCACACCTCCAACAAAGCGGATCACTCCCCGGCATAACCCTACTGATAGCAACCGGAGTCCTATACCAACGAGACATCAGTTTATAAGCGGTTTCTTGGTACCGCGACGCAATAGAACATTTGTGCGCCAAGACGCAAATCTTCTCCCACTCCTGAGCTGTAAGCACCGCACCAAGCTCAGCCTCCCACTTCCCCATAAACGCCGGAGGAACCAAAGAGTCCACTTCCAGAAGAAGGCGGTAAATTGCAGAGATCCCACCTCTAAGGAGGCGATCCCGGCCAGCAAGCTGTTCGAACGGGGTGAGGGGCCGAGTAACATGATGTTTGCCTGGGAGAGACCGTACATATCTCGCCATCTGGGCGTAGCGAAAGCGTTGTACCAGGGTGCCCTGAATGGTAGGACTAACATGGTCAAAAGCCACAGGGGCATCACCATCCCAGACGGTCGAAACTGTGGCGTCACGGGGCAGTCCCAACGTTGGAAGATAACCGACCTCCAGACCCGGGGCAAAGTCCGGGTTGCCAGCAAGTGGAGTAAGCGGCGACGGAAAGGAGGAGAGAGCGCCGCTAACACACCGCCTCCGCCACACCCCCCATGTCGCCTGCACAAAGGGGTTCAGACTGAGGGAGGACTGAAGCGCCTCGGGGCGGAGCCCCAAGCTGCCCTCGAGGGGTATACGCGTATCAGACTGTTCCATTGCCACCCAAAGCTTGGAGGCCGGACGGAATCTCCACTCAAGGAAACGCAATAAATGGGCAGCACGATAGTAGCCAATGAAGTCGGGCAGAGAAAGACCCCCTCTATCTTTCGGGCGCGTTAGCAGCATGTAACTGAGCCTAGGACGACTGCCCCTCCAAACATATCGCGTCACTAGCGCACGTAAGTCCAAGAAAAAAGACTTTGGGACGACAATCGGCAGGGTCTGAAAAAGATACAGGACTCTCGGGAGGACATTCATTTTGATCACACTGACCCGCCCGTGCCAAGAGAAATGAGGGAAGTTCCATCGAGCAAGATCGGCGCGTAACTGTTGGAGAAGTCGGGGAAAGTTTACCCTGTAGATTGACGCAAGATCCCTAGGAAGTTGCACCCCTAGATACTTAAGATGGTCCGGACACCACCTGTAGGGAAATGAAGCGCATACAGCGCGGGATTCAGCCGCCGACAGAGACACGTCCAGAACCTCCGATTTATCGGTATTAATCTTAAAATGGGAGAGGGATCCATAGGTCCGCAGTGCAGCGTGGATGTGGGGAAGGGAAACGACAGGCTGGGAGATCGTGAATAACAAATCATCCGCATAGGCAGAGACCTTGTACTCGCGGCCAGAACAGATCAGACCGCGGATGCTAGGATTGTTCCTGATTGCCTCCAAAAAAGGTTCAAGAGAGACAGCGAAGAGAAGCGGAGACAGGGGGCAGCCCTGCCGCGTCCCATTGTGGATGGGGAAAGAGGCCGTGAGGGCCCCATTCAGTCGTAGACACGCCGAAGGGGATGAGTACAGCGCCATTATCCAGTGGAGCCAGGCCTGCCCGAATCCCATGGCGCGTAGGGTCTGGAACATAAAGTCCCAAGCGACCCTATCGAACGCCTTCTCCGCGTCAGTAGACAAGAGGAGAATTTTCTGTCCGGTCGAGCGAGCCAGGTGAATCGTGTTAAGAGCTCGATAGGTCCCATCCCGTCCCTCCCTCCCCGTCATGAAGCCCGACTGGTCAGGATGGATCAGAGAGCCCAGCACCCCCTGCAGCCTAGTGGCCAGCACTTTTGCGAAGATTTTCAAGTCGCAGTTCAAGAGGGAAATGGGCCTATAACTTTGGCAGAGCAGCGGATCTTTACCCTCCTTCGGCAAGACAGTGATTGTGGCCATCAGAGAATGGGGGTGCAGGAGCTCCCCCAGCCGCAACGCGTTAAGGAGCTTCGTGAAAGGAACCCCCAACTGCCCCCAAAACGTGCGGTAGTAGCGGAGGGGGAGGCCATCCGGACCCGGAGCCTTCCCGGCCGCCATCGACTTCACCGCCGCCCACACCTCCTCCTCCCCAATCTCCCCCTCCAATGCCGCGGACTGGTCCGCAGTTAATTTACGGCGCACGTGTTCCTCCAAGTAAGCGCGTATGAGAGGCATCCGACTTGCACCCTCCGTATCGACGGGAAGGTTGTACAGTGAACGATAGTATCGACAGAAGGAGTCGGCGATGTCAGAGGGTAAGCAGGACGTAAGGCCCTCGGGCGTTTTAATCCTACTAATGAACAACGACTGCTGTTTGGCACGCATGGCCCGGGCCAGTAGCCGCCCACTCTTATTACCGTGCTCATAAAAAAGGGAACGGGTACGGAGGAACGTCCGCTGAATATCCTGGTTAAGCAGCGATGTTAAACGACGTCGCAGGTCGTTCAATTCCAGGTAGGTGTGTTCATCACAAGAGCGCTTGTGAAGCGTCTCCAGGACGGCTATCCTCTGAGTGAGGTCCGCGATCTCACGGGTTCGAAGTTTCTTGCGGGCTGAAGCCTTACCAATAAATAGGCCCCTAACGGTGCATTTGTGAGCTTCCCACACCGTGGGCAAAGCCACCTCCGAGTCAACATGATCCCGGAAATACAACGCTAATTGGTCGGACACCTCCTGAACAAAGGCAGCTTCAGAAAGTAGGGAATCATTCAGACGCCAAGAGGTGACAGTGGGCCGATAAAGGCAAGCCCGGAGACGCAGAGTCACTGGGGAGTGATCCGAAATTGTAGACACCGCAATAGAGCATTGCTCAGCAAGGCCCAAGTGATAGTATTCCATAAGGATAAGGTCTATCCTAGAATAAGTGCGATGCGGGGCAGAATAGCAGGTGTAGTCCCGCTCCCCTGAGTGGAACGCCCGCCAACAATCAACCAGGCGATACTTCCCCAAGAGTGAGTTAAACTGTTTGACATGGGACGGAGGGGCACCAGCGGCACGCGAAGTAGAGTCAAAGCGAGGGTCAGGCGTCACATTAAAGTCCCCCCCCACCAACAGGATGCCCTCCTTAAAAGCCATGAGCTTACGGAGTATGCGCGACAGGGTAGAGCATTGTCTCTGGTTGGGCAGGTACACGGAAGCGAACGTGAAAACTTGGTCCAGGATCGTGCCCTTGACAAATGTGTATCTACCATCAGGGTCAATCTGGGAAGCAGACAGGAGGAAGGGGGTCCGGCGGGAAATAAGGACCGCCGTCCCACGTGACTTAGAGCCAGAATAGTTACTGCAGTATACCTGCGGGTAAGCCGGGTGACGGAGGGAAGGAGCATCCGCCCCGCGAAGATGGGTCTCTTGTAGGAGAACCACAGAAGGGGCGGGGTTACGAAAGCTCCGGAACACCCGAGACCTCTTCTCAGGAGAGTTAAGGCCCCTCACGTTGAGACTCAAAACCTCAAGGTTTGACTGGCGAAAGGCGGGGGCAGGAGAGGGCATAGCGAGGAGTCAGAGAAGGAAAGGAGAGAAAAGTCAAGGGGGGAAGCAGGGGTAAAAGAGAGGAGGAGGGGAGAAGAGAAAGAGAGAAAGAGAAGAAGAAAAGAAAAAAAAAAAAAAAAAAAAAGGGGGGGGAGGGTAAGGTAAAAGAGGGGAGGTAGGAAGGGAGCACAATAGGAGAAGGAGGGGAGCACAACACGAGAGGGGGAACACTGAACACAAAAACGTAAGCAAGCGCTAGTAGCGCGCAACAGCAGGAATCGGCGAGAGCAAAGGCGTTGCAGCCAATCTCTCAAAGTACGGGATACCGATCTGCAAGGGGTAAATGGAAGCGCTACTGCAAGTGGCAGCAAGGCAGAAAACTGAAAAACGTGAAGTAAAAACTCCGCAGTACTTCGCAGCCATAGCTCACATAGACAGTGAAAGGAACCAAAACCATCCGGAACAGAACTAAAAAAGCCCAAAACATATCATCGAACATTCGGACCAAACTCCCCAGAGGCGAAGCGCATGTGGGAGTAGTACAGATAACAGGTGTCGAAACGTAAGGAGCAAGACTAGCAGGGACCCCAAAATGGGTACCAGGTGCGGACGGAGTCAGGCCCCCTCGGAGGTAGAGAAAAAAAAAAAAAAAAAAAAAAACCGTGATCAGGGAGCGATGCCGTACAGCATGTTCGGTTAGCCCACAAAACCCTCCAACTTAGCAACCAACCCGCAAATGTGTACAAATCATATTAGTCATAGGAACAACAGAGCAAATGAAGAAAACATCCGGTTATCAAATATAATCAGGTACATACAGTAGCCACTCAGCGGAAGGTCAAGTGTAATGCATTTATGTAGTGCAAGGCGTACATAGATAAAATAAGAAAGAAAAAAAAAAACAAAAAACAAAAAAAAACACGTGGTCAGGGAGCGATGCCGTACAGCATGCTCGGGTGGGCCACAAAACCCTCCAACTGAGCAACCAACCCGCAAATGCGTACAAATCGTATTAGTTATAGGAACAACAGAGCAAATGAAGAAAAACATCAGGTTATCAAATATAATCAGGTACATACAGTAGCCACCCAGCGGAAGGTCAAGTGTAGTGCAAGGCGTACATATATAGATAAAATAATTAAAAAAAAAAAAAAAAAAAAAAAAAACGTGATCAGGGAGCGATGCCGTACAGCATGCTCGGGTGGTCCACAAAACCCTCCAACTTAGCAACCAACCCGCAAATGCGTACAAATCATATTAGTTATAGGAACAACAGAGCAAATGAAGAAAACATCTGGTTATCAAATATATTCAGGTACATATAGTAGCCACCCAGCGGAAAATCAAGTGTAATGCATTTATGTAGTGCAAGGCGTACATATATAGATAAAATAATAAAAAAAAAAAAAAAAAAAAAAAAAAAAGGGAAACGAACCCCGTGACTAGGGGGCAATACCGTATTACATGCTAGGATGGCCCAGAAGACCCTCCAACCGAGCAACCAACCCGCAAATGTGTACAAATCATATCAGTTATAGGAACAACAGGGCAAAGGGAGAAAACATCCACTGGCTATCAAATATAATCAGGTATAACCAGTAGCCACCCAGCGGAAGGCCAAGTGTAGTGCATTTATGCAGTGCAAGGCGTATATATATAAAAAAAAAAAAAAAAAAAAAAAAAACCCTGACTAGAGAGTGGGACCAGAAAGCCGCAGAGGCAAACCTGCAATAACGGCGCAGAGCACCTAATGATCCCTGGCGTACCAAGGCAGTTCATTTGGTCAGGGACGTGCCGAACAATAACAGGAGAGTAGAACAGCAATCGGAATTGCGGCAAAGCAGCGCAGCAACAGACAATCAAGTCCGGCAGTGCAAGAGTCAGAGGCTCACATTTCAAGTTCTGGTGAGAGCAGGAGCGAACACACAAAAAAAAAAAAAAAAAAAAAAAAAAAAAAAAACCTCACACCCCCAAGGGAATTGCATAGAGACGAATATGAACAGGTACGTCACAGGTTACTCCTCAGGCGCCGTGGGATAACGTCTCCCATCATCCACGTCTCCTCCCCGCCTCGGCCTGGATCGCCTCCGCGCCGGAACATCACGGGAAGCAGGAACTGAGGAAAACCCCGCAAGGGCCCAGTCGTCAACGTGTGGAGTAGGTATTCCTAACGCGAGGGTCACCTCCGCTACATCACGGTGTGTCTTCACGTGAAAAGTGGAGCCTCCATGTAGAATAGAGAGCTGGAAGGGGAACCCCCAGCGGTATCGAATGCCCCGGTCCCGGAGCAAAGACGTAAGCGGCCGCAGCAGTCGTCGGTTGCGCAAAGTGATCGCGGAGAGATCCTGGAACAGCGCCAATTGTTGACCTTCGAAGGTAAGTGAGCGCAAATTACGCGCCGTATTCATGACTTCTTCTTTCACAGTAAAGTCCTGAAAACAACAAATTACGTCTCTGGGTGGATCTGTGGGCCTACCGCGGGGCCGCAAAGCGCGATGCGCTCTATCCAGGCGTATGGGAGAGTCCAGGTCGCGGCCCAACACCGTGTTAAAGAGCCGTTGCAGCAGCGCCCGGAGGTCTTCAGGACCGTCAGTTTCACGCAGGCCCCGCACCCGCACGTTGTTGCGCCTACCTCTGTTTTCGAGGTCCTCTACCGATCGCCGCAGTTCTGTCGCCAGGCCGGTCAGATGAGAGGTCGTCCGCTGCAGTTCCAACACCTGTTGCGCGGTACGAGTATGCGAATCCTCGAGGTGAGTAGTTCGCCGCTCCACGCCAGCCATATCCGCGCGGAGGGCCGCAACCTCTTCATGTAAGGTGCGCTTGACCTCCGCGATCAGGTTGCTGAAATCGGCCTTAGTAGGTAGGGACCGGAACAACTCCTGCAATGCCTCAGCCGATGGGGACGATCCGGCGGGTGGTGGCGAACGCGAAGGCTCCTCAGACAACGTGGTACTGGCCGGTGAGGACGCCATGTTGGGCGACGGGGGCTGCGTGTCTAAGACCGCAGGAGTCTGGAAATAAGTGCGGAGCGAGAGCCCCGACGAGCTCGGTCGCGGCTCAGGTGGTTCCTGGCGCTGGGAAGAACGTTTGGGTTTGCCCATGGTGGTCCGTATCGCCGGATGGGTGCGGATTGTAGTGAGCAGGCTGCGGAGCTAAGGGATCAAGCAGCCATCTTCCAGCTAGGCAAGCCACGCCCCCCTCAGATAACATATTTTTAATAATGGGTTTGTAATGTATATTTTTATTTCCCTTTAAATGGTTATACTGTATGTGTTAATAAAAAATATTATTCTATTTTGTCAATAGAATATGAACACATTTTATAATATAATTTACCATTTACAACAAAGCTGTAAATATCCATGCACACAGCAAAATCATGTGAGACTAATCAATTCAAAACTTATAGTGAAAGAAAAACACAAAACATGTACAAATAAACAGTTTTTTTTTCCCTTTAAGTCAGTATAATTGTTTTAGATATTTAAAATATTAAACTTAAGGACTGTGTAATCCTAACTGAGCCGTGTGGATTGTTTTATTCAAAGAACAGATCATATTCTTCCAAAGGGGGGGGATAAGTTAATCAGGAAGATATCATGCAAACCAAGTAACTAAGATGGCATCTCCCATTAACACGCCATTAAACATACTTTCTAATTAGACATATTAGTTGTTTTGATCTGTAAGCTTCATTATATGGTCTTAGTGAGTATAGTGAACTCCATTAAATGAAAGTAGAACTTTAGAATCAACACTATTTCTCATAATACACTTGGACCTTCAATATTTCTGATGGGTAAGATTTTCCCGGTGACGGCACAGTGATTTCTGATGCCTACAAAACTGAAACAGTCCCATTAGGAGCCCCTGCACTTTGCAGTAATCACACAAAGTGGGGCTGACACTTTAAAAAGGAACATTATGACTGGAGTGGTGACTCAACAAGCCGTCTAAATGTACTTATAATCATAGTGTTCTTGCCAAGTAAAATTGCTCAGGACCCCGCCACTGCTCTGACCTCAATTTCTACCTTTTCACTTGATTAGCATAAAGGATTCATTCTTTTTTTTCATGATTCCGCAGAGTATGAATTCTAAATTAGAACAATTATGCAATGTTATTTACATACAACCATTAGGGAAGAAGCCAGAGAGATAGTTCACTGCTGCCCAACTTACCGTGAATATTTGAAAATCACAATTATAATTAGTAGTGTTGGCTCATACATCATCTTTTTTATTTTTTTTAGCAGAGAAGCTTAAAAAAAAGCAAAAAAAAAAAGCATACTAAAGTGTTGACAGTGAGAGCTGATTGTCATATCTAAAGTAATTATGCTTGAACTAAAAGAATATAAAAATCTAGAGATAAAAGAATCGGCAGCCGTCCGCTATTAAAATTAACACATATAACCAATAACCTTCAGTGACCGGGAAAGTATCCTTGATGTATTAGGTGTGATTTTCTGCAAAATATGTCACTTTGTAAAAATGTTGTCTCAGTTTAACCTACAGCTCGAAATGTAATATGACATATAAGGACATATGGCTAAACTTGGGGGAAAACTACAATTATTACAAACTAGTGAAACAGTTTTATATAAAAAAAAAATTATTTTTCCTTTCCTTGGCACGCTCCCAAATCCTACAGTTTTATACTTTGAAGAAACCCACATAATAGTGTTTATAGATTAAAATAGGCGATAGATTAATTAGAAATGCTAATTTATTTTACATTTCTTACATTTACCCAAAATGTACATTGACTTCCTTATAGTCATTTAGTTTTAAACCACAAATCTCCATAATTGTTATATGTACTGAAAAAAGAAAGCAATAGCTATAGAGAATTTTAATACATTAATTTAGTAAAGGTAAAAGGTGTGAAGGTGATGGTTAGCCTTCAAAGCATGACCCCAAAACCTGAAATAAAAAAAAAAAAAACATTTTAGGCATAAAGAATTATGTATATGAATTATATTAGTTCTTGTTCTTAGGACAGATTACTTCCCAACAGTGCTCCTCAACCCTCTTGTCAAGGCACACCTAACAGTCCAGGGTTTAGGTATTACTCTGGGGTGTCTACGGTGTTGCATTATTAAGAAACAATACCACCTTAAACACCTTAGACACACCTGAGTAATACCTAAATCCTGGACTGTTAGGTGTGCCTTGACGAGAGGGTTGAGGAGCACTTGTATAGAGCATATGTTCACTTCTCTTAATCTGCCTTTACAAAGTCAACTGAACATTATGATGCATATGCATAATTTTGAGATGATTTAGAGGTACCTATTAGAAGAAACAGAAGAATTTGTGGAGTTTCTATGGAAAAACAGTGAAGTCAAGAGTATAGAGTTTGGGGTCTATGAGCTGATGCATGAGTAATATCTACTGGCTAAGCTATGACAATTTAAAGGTAATTTGAATTGAGGGTTATTATTGGAGAACATTGTATAAGTTTTATATTAGTAATTAAATATATGTATATGAATAATACACTAAAGGTCGATCAAAGCTTAGCACCTTCAATTTAGAGGAGAGCTTACATGATGTCCTGTCAGCATACTGTTGCAAGTCAATGCAATTGTAATTATATACGTTCCTTTACAGAGCCACTTTTCTGTAAAGAAAGGAGCAGCAGCCCTGGGGATTGGCACTGACAGTGTAATTCTTATCAAATGTGATGAAAGGTAGGAAAAAAAGCAAAAACAGAAAACTTTAACATTGAACAAATTAAGCGTGAGTCAGTCATCGGGTTTAGGTCATACAAACAAGAAACACAACTAAATGAACAGTCACTAAATGTCACGTTATTGAAATGTACAACAAATGACAAGATGACCTCAATTTCCTTTCAAGACTACTTTCCACAAAACTCTTTTGTGATGGTGTAAGAGGAGAGATAACCATAGATCACAGATAAGGTTTTTCTCATCTATCTCTGATTAGGATTTTGCTTTAACACTTTCTTCACCTTAAGCTGAGAGGAGAAAGTTGGGTGATTAATTGCTTTAAGGGTTAACGTGACTGAAGTTTCATGCATGATAACACTTGCAAACCAAATGGTGTATTTACTCGTTTACCAGTTGCTTGGTAAGGTCATGCAAGTTTAATGACAACTCGCACATCCTTACCTAAAACTCACAAAATTACTTTTCCAAACATTAAAAAAATGTTACAATAATAGTTTTTAAAATTTATATGTATTTTTACACATTCTACTGAGGATATAAGGTGAAATTTGAGAGTTCCCATCCGCACCTTGCAAACACCTTATTTCTTTTTTAAATATTTATTTATTTATTCATTTATTTATTAAACTTCCATGAACTAACCCTCCTGCAGACTGCGCAAATGCGAGTTTGCCATAATGAATATGGGCTTAGGTTCATGTGTATATAAATTCTGTATATTCATATTTCCATTTACAGGGGAAAAATGATACCATCAGATCTTGAAAGAAGAATTATAGAAGCCAAGCAAAAGGTATGTACTTTACAGTTCATTAAAGCAGATAATATCTGACCTTAAAGCTATAGATAACATATTAAGGAATAAAAAAGTTAGGAGAAATGTGTGTAGGGGGAATTCAGCCAGGAAAAAAATCTTCCACTCCGCTGGAAAACAGGACCGTGTTTAACGTGGGGTAAAAGGGGCATAAGCGAGCTCGATTTGAGTCCATTTTTTGTTTTGTTGATTTTTTTCTAACATACAATTTTACTGGGCAACATAAAACACTACTTTGTTAAGTGAATATCTGTATTTTATTTAACATAGCTGACTCATTATTCAATTAAAAAATATATATTTTATCCGATATTGTATATTTTAATATTATATATTTAGCAATTTCATGGGATACCAACTGGAAAATATACAGATAAAACAACAAATGCAAAAACTGAGAGGCATATTAAAGAAAAAACTTATAAAATCATGAATTACACTTGAATACTGTAGAACAATATTTGGAAAATAATCCAAGCAGGAATTAAATATCCAAATTAAAATGTGTCAGCTGACCATAAAATAGTGAGTCTGTTGTGATACATGGCTTTGTACTGCCTATCTGATACTTGCACACAATTTAACATCCCCTTTTATTGTTCAACTAAATTATTCTATAGAAGCTCTGCTACCGCACCCTATGAAAGATAGACTTTTTGGGGTTGATCGCCCAATAAATCTATGCATTACATTTAAAGCTTGCATTTTACAAGTGACCTCGAAGAATATATGTCTTACAAAACATAACGCATTCTACTTTGTTCATTTTATCACAGGGCTTTGTTCCATTCTTCGTTAGTGCTACAGCAGGAACGACTGTTTATGGCGCCTTTGATCCATTGATAGCTATTGCAGACGTCTGCAAAAAGTATAAGATCTGGATGCATGTAGATGTGAGTATTACTTTAGACCAAATGCATCATTTCCCATGATATCTACTGGGAAGTCATATAGAGAACTATTAATTATGTGATGTATGTGGGTATTTGGTTTGAGTGCCCAATTAATGTATCTGGTATGCTGGGCAAATTCTGGTAAGGCTGCATACCGAACATGTGACCACACGTACGTCATTTCCCAGCCACTGGCCTTAAAGTGCCAGGGCCACCTGGTTAAATGGGTGAGACATATAAACGCTGCCCTATTTCTTATTACGAATGCTTGTTTTAGAAGCCTAACCATTTGGTCTTGCTTTAGTGACACTATTTCAGTTTGGACTCACCTCTCATGAGATGACTTGGTGAGGCAGGTGGGCTGATGTGCTTTGGCCAACTAAAGCCTTATGTTTATCAGTATGAATTTGTACATTTGGATTTCTGTCCTGGTAATTTGTTTATGTATTAGCATAAAGAACCAAAACAGTATCCAGTTAACAGCGGTATATTAATGCCCCTGCATTCAAAAGCAGGCCGAAGTTATTAAAATGACTTAATACAAATATTAAAACAGCAGATTGCGGTTCATGATCATTGCAGTCAGACATTAGCACACTACAATTTTCATGATTCTGCCCCAATAAGTGGTGTGAATCGGTAATAAGAGTGTTTCTCATAACAGTTATAGACTCAAAGTTGACTTTCCTAATCTCCAAAATAACATAAATCAATAGATCCCTATATTATGTGTAATATTTGAAGGAAGTTTTGATATAAAGTGACATAACGTGTAACTGTTTCTAAATGTTCCTAAATGCATTGATTTCATCCTTGATTTTTTTTGCTTTTCTCTTTCTCAGGGAGCTTGGGGTGGCGGACTGCTGATGTCTAGGAAACACAAATGGAAGTTAAATGGCGTTGAAAGGTATGGAAAATTAGCTATTAAAACTCTCCTCAAAAAGCCTTCCGGCAAGCAAAAAAATATCCAGTTCCTTAGTCTTGTATCACTCCTGTCACTAAACTCACCAACAGCTCCGAACATTCACGTTTAGTTGTTTCTGCCTCTGGGAAAAAAAGCAATTTAAAAGTACACAATTTTATATTATTATTTTTTAAAAAAAATATATATACCGTATTGGCTCGAATATAGGCCGCACTTTTTTCCCCCACTTTAAGTTTTTAAAGTGGGGGTGCGGCCTATATTCGGGGTCTAGCGCCCGGCGCCCGGGACATGCAGTCCCGGGCGCCGGGCAGGCAGCGGGGTTAAGATACAGATCCCCCGCAGCGGTGCAGGGGACCTGCATCCTTCTCCCCGATACGCTCAGACAGCCTCCCCTGCCAGCACTTCCCACGGGGGGGGGGGGTGCCGGCACGGGAGGTTATCTAAGCGTTTTACCTCTGCCCACCCCCGACTTACCGGAGCAGACTCCCGGGTGTCTTGCGGGGCCGGCGGGAGACATTTACGCAATACGCAAATGCAACTTCCGGTAACGGTACCGGAAGTTGCATACGCGTATTGCGTAGATGTCCCTCGCCGGCCCTGAAGACACCCGGGAGTCTGCTCCGGTAAGTCGAGGAGGGGGGGCAGAGGAGGACAGCGGCAGCGTATCGCGGGGAGGGAGGACAGCGGCAGCGTATCGCGGGGAGGGAGGACAGCGGCAGCGTATCGCGGGGAGGGAGGACAGCGGCAGCGGATCTCGGGGAGGGAGGGCAGCGGATCTCGGGGAGGGAGGGCAGCGGATCTCGGGGAGGGAGGACAGTGGTAGCATATCGCGGGGAGGGAGGACAGTGGCAGCGTATCGCGGGGAGGGAGGACAGTGGCAGCATATCTCGGGGGGGAGGACAGTGGTAGCATATCTCGGGGAGGGAGGACAGTGGCAGCATATCTCGGGGGGGAGGACAGTGGCAGCATGTTTTTTTTGGTGCTTTTTTAAAGAAAAAAAACTTTTTCTTTAAAAAAGCACCAAACTTTTAGGGTGCGGCCTATATACGGGGGCGGCCTATATCCGAGCCAATACGGTAAATACATAAATAAGCATTTCAGGAAAAGATGTAAGCACACATAAATATGGTGTAAGTTCTCTGCCATAGACAGACACTGAACGGATTAAAGGTGCTGTTCCACTTTCAGAGCAGCATTGTCACTACTAGAACTGTTAAATGACCAGAAATAATTATTTAATCTTGTAAGATGTTTACCTTATTCATAATCTTTTAGAGGATGCTTGATTATCACCCTCAGCCAACCTCTCTTCTGTAGCCACCCTCACTACTGAGTGCCAGTATCAGACATCATATCCTGGCGCTGCACCGGGTACAGCATACGATGGAGTCTGTGTCGGTTAGGCACAGTGCTCCATACGGTAAACGAGCCGGTTGAGGAGATCAAAGATCTCCTTCGGAACCAGCTCATTCAACGGATCAACTAATAAGGCGATCTGCCCCGGTTCTGTGGCAGAGATGCCCCCTGAACTTCCCGGACAGGTACTGATAGCTGGCGTATTAACTGACGTTTCTGTGTATCATCTTATAGTGTCCGTGGTGTATACATGTCATTAATCCTTTTGAAGAAATAACAGATATTTAATTAACTTGGCAGAGAATGCAATTAATGTTTTATCTGAGTGGGGCAGCCGCAGCAGCGTTTTGCTTTAGAAGCTCCAGGTAAATGCTAGGTGTTGCAAAGAGCAGAAATGAATTGATTTGTGAGCCGTTCTATTAAAAGTATGTTCTGTCCGCAGCAATTGTATTGTTAGCATCGCTTCCTTGAGGAGCAGCACATTATTTATTTTAAAAAAAACACTGAAAAAAAATAAATATATCAGTAATAATTAAAAATGGCCAAACTTGCACCAAAGATAATGTTGGTTATTTTGTATTACTTGCAATATTAATATTTTGGAAAGTCAAAATATACAACAAATAATAGTGCTTGCCAATGACCTTTTTCCTTCTTAAAATAAACAATGAGGATTTTTTTTTCTTTCAAATCCCTTATTAATTCCATTTTCACTGTACCCTCAATTAAGGGATCTAAAATGTACCAAAAAAAGGGAAACTATTATAAAGACTCATTTCAGGCTCTGATCCACATTGCCGACACAAATTGCACATCATTATTGTTATTATGACCCAATTGCAAATGGTAATTGCTCTGCCTCCTAGGGATTAGATCCTCACAATGAGCTGCGAGGATCTGAGTCCTGATCTCAGACAGACAGACGCGTCGAAAGTGGGGCTTTAGATAAGAAATTCTAGCGTGTCAAATTAAGGTGGCATTTATTTTATTTTTTTAGCTGTACGCAGCTTCTGTTCCTCCCTGATATTAAGACGTGTCCCGCAAAAACTAGCTGCTACAGAGTC